>NC_091058.1:137570758-137884508 GCF_000393655.2 Nicotiana sylvestris
ATCCTCAATATTTCTACAATTTTCATGCTCAAATCCATACATAATTGATGTACTTAACTCAAAATAGGTGGGGATAACTTACCTTCACATTGATGATGAAAATACCCTCTTGAAACTCCCCAAAAATCGTCCATACTTTGAAGAAATGAAGAAAAGTGAGCTAAATCCGTGTATAAAAGAATCTGCCTGTGCTTCGTCGAGTTGTACCTTGCACTTGTGTTATACAAGTTGTAGATCCTATTAAAATTGTTTCTTGTTAGATACCTTCTGTTTAAACACTTATAACGTCTTGTATAAATATCCAAATGATAAACGGTTTAAAGATTTAGAACCTAGACTCAAAAATCTTTAATTTGATAGGTTGTACACCATATAACTCTTTATATATCCCGAGATATGAGCTTCTAAAGTGCATCGTAAATTCTGCCGAAATTGATCCAGCAGCCCTGTTCGATCCATCGTAACTTTCTGAGATGATATCCAAATCGCAAATGGTTTAACTTTCCGAAAACTAGAATGTATGGGCTACAACTTTTGTGTTTTGAACTTTTTCGGATTTCTTTTAGATTACAAGATATGAGCTTCCAAACTGGACTACTCGCACCTAAAATTTTTTGGGCACAACAGAATTTTCTGCAATTTTTCCTAAGTCCGAAATCACACCGAGACACCTCCGAAACACTCCCGAGCCCTCGGGGCTCCAAACCAAATATGAACACTGACTCTAAAACATCACACGAACTTGCTCGAGCGATCAAATCACCAAAATAACATCAAAATCAATGATTTGAGCCTTAAATCCAAGAATTCTTTCAAATTTCATAAACTTTCAAATTTTCCAATTTAAGGCCGAAACCCGTCAAACAACGCTAGTTTGTAACCAAACTTTACAGGAAGCGCTTAACCAACATATATGACCTATACCGGGTGTCAGAACCAAAATACGAGCCCGATACCATTACTTTCTGATCAAATTTCATTTTCATTTTCCTTAAACATTTTCAGAAAACAATTTCACGAAAAAAATTCATTTCTCGGGCCTGGGGCCTCGGAATTCGATTCCGGAAACACGTTCAACTCCCATATTTTTCTATGGACCTTTCGAGACCGAAAAATCACGGGTCCGGGTCCGTTTACCAAAAATATTGACCAAAGTCAACTTTAACAATATTAAATATCAAAATTTTTCAAATATTTCCCATAATTCATATATTTCAACACAAAGATATCCCGGACACACTCCTAAGTCCCAAATAACCCAACGAAGCTATCCAAACCATAAAATTCGCATTTCGAATCCGATATCAAAATTTCCACTTCCGGCCAAATTTTCTCAAAAACCTTCAATTTTCCATCTTTAGCCGAACGACTCCAAAATGACCTACGGACCTCCGAATTCACTTCCGATCGTGCTCCCAAATCCAGAATCACCATACGGAGCTACTCCCAGTCTCGGAATCCCAAACAGACATCAATAACACTGAAATACATTTTAAACCAAACTGATGCAATTTCTTCTAAAATGCTATCTTCCACAATAGGCGCCAAAACGCTCCCGATTTATCCAAAACTCAATCCGGGCATACGCCCAAGTCCGAAATCATCATACGAACCTGTTGGAACCTTCGGATCCCAATTCCGAGGTCGTTTACTCAAAATTCCAATCCTAGTTCATTTCTTCAATTTTAAGCTTTCAAAATGAGAATTTCCATTTAGATTTGACTCCAAACTTCCTGAATTTTAATTCTGACCATACACACAAGTCAATATACCTGAGATGAAGCCGCTCATGGCCTCAAACTGCTGAATGATGCGCCGGAGCTCAAAACGACCGGTCGGGTCGTTACAACGGTCCACTTTATTTTGTGCAAATAGCAATCCCAAATAGTGCAATTATATTCATCTATGTGTTTACCCTATCCAAATCTATTTCATTCTAATTGACACACACACACACACATATAATATATATATAGGTTGCTCGATCGATTGGCTATATATATATATATATTCGACCCCATCGGTTGCTCGATCAATTGGCTTATACAGTTTGAAAGAACATAAATATCAACAACGCGCTAAAAAGTCATTGTCCATACCTGAGCCATTAGAGAAGAATCTATCCTCCCTTATTATATATTTTAGCATAGCAACTGCTAATACTAATAGAAAAATAGATTAAAAATAAAAAAGATATATGTATTGCTTCCAAACAATTGAGATATAAAATAAATTTTAAAATAGATAATTAATTTTATCGAAAGGCAACACAATTGACATTTGTTTAGCCAATATCTGAGTCGATTCATAATTAAACATTATCCCTAAGGTAGTTACGAAAGTTAAGTTTTGATCCAACAACTCGGTAATTATGATTATGGGTTCGAGCCTAGATTTTTTAGTCTTATTTCTAGTAACAAACATGTTTTTATTTTTTCTGTTATTTTTGTTGTGAGCTCAAATTTCAAAAAACTCTTTCTCATTATTTAGAACAATTCGCCTCACTCGTTGAGCCTCCCGTTTAAATTGGAACATTTATGTGTTGATTAGCTTTCTTAATTAATTAATCAATCAATTCAAATTTAACTTTCTTTCCATTCAGATTCAAAAGAATCTTATTTACTATCTTTCTATGTAAATTTAAATAAATATCATGTCTTTCAATTAAAATTAAATGCTATAACAAATATTGTCATAATTTGCCAAGTGGCTTTATATTAGCTTGCCACTTGGCTTAACCATAATGCACACTTGCTATATTGCCATGTGACTTTTTATTAGCTTATCGCGTTACTTAATGTCCTTACTCATTGCTCTACTTTTAGTATAATATAATGAATATAGTTTTGTATTACCCTAAATTTTAATTTAACACTATTCTTTTGTTCCGTAGCTCCAATTATTTTGTTTAAATTTATCAATAATATTATTTTTCCTATTTAATTATTTTATTAAACAAATTTAAAGTGTAGACCCCTTCATATTACTTCTATTCTCCTCTATATATATTATTTTCTATCATATAATATTTTAATTATTTTTCATAGTTCATGTCGTATCTATAATATAAACATTATCGCATTATTTTTCTAATTCTTTTGAAAATATGCCAAAGTTTAAACGAAGAAGTTCTTTTATTATTTTCCATAAATCTACACATTTAGTAATTATTATTTAGTATTATGTGCAATAAGCAATTAATTTTTTTTCTTTTGTTTTCATATAGAGTTTTGACTTTAATTTTTTATAACTTAACTACATTACAATTTTAATTACATTTTTATATGTTAATTTGTTGCTTGGTGTTATTTCATTGTAAATGCTTTAAATTTTAGGTTTATAAATTATGTTTTCAATTGCGTGATATTATCCATATAATATATTTTTTCTCGTAATAATTTAAAAAGTTTTCTTATATCAAATTTAAATGTCTAATTCTTCTATTTATCTACAATTATATTATTTGTTTACAAAAAAATATATACAATTATATTATTTGTTTACAAAAAATAAATTCTCTATTTTTTGTTCTTTGTTTATTGTTATTGTGTTACCCGTTACTTAATATAATTACATTATTAATTAACTTTTTATTAGCTTGGCACCTACTTTATATCCCTATATGTTACTTCTATTATAATATACTATAATGAATATGATTTTTCTATCTCTTAAAATAATCTTTTTATTTATTTTTAATCTTTCACTATATAATATTTGAATTTATCAATAATATTTTTAAGTATTAATTGTTTATTTGCTTTATTTTATCATTTAAATTAATTCAAACTATGAAATTCTCTCGCACTATCTTTATCCCCCTCTTTCAAAATTATTTCCCCTAGTAAGTATGATATATTTATTTTTTTCATTTAGTGTTTTATTCAATAATAGACAAAAATAAAAGTGCATACGATCAAACTATATAGTACTTCACCAAAATATTACGGTATTTTTATTATTAAACTTCTAGTAATTATTATTTTTGTTGAAGCTTTTAGCCTTTAAAACAATTATTTTTATTGTATACTTGTTTAAAATTCAGAAAACTTAGTCTAAAATAGATACTTTGGATTATACATTATGGAATAAATAAATTATTAAATATATCTACATTCTGAACTTTAAGTTAAAATCTTAAAATATATTTTCAACTCATTAAAAAATATTGAAATTTTAAAATAAATTAAAATTGCACATTAGGTTACGATAGGATATATTCTTCTCACTAGATATTAGAAAAGGAATCCAAATACTATTGATATCAAAATTCTTTACTTTCCAAATATAAAATTTCAGTTAGAAAATATTAGTACATTGATTGAACTTTATTTTTTTTAAAAGAATTCTTATTTCAATTTAATTTCAATAAATGAAATTTCATATATAGTTCTTCAGTGATATTTTTTTATTTGACAATTTTCCACAAACTCTTTAAGATTGCCAAATGGCTTTATAGTAGCTTACCACTTGACTTAACCACAATGCAAACTTTCTTGCTTTAATATATATATATAGATTACAAAGCCGAAACTTTTTCAATGTTCTGTTATGGCTTCTTCACATCAAATGGTAGAAGTTTAAAAATATGGAGAAGGGTCAAAAATGCCCCTTAGCTATTGAAAAATAACTAAAAATATACTTCATCTATTTATTGGGTTAAAAATATCATTTCATTCATCTTTTTGGTTCACTTATGCCCTTTGACCGTTAGGTTAATGCTAAAATAAAAAAATAATTATTTAAATTCCACGTGACAACTCTTTATTCGTCGAAATTAAAACATCTAACCTATTAAAAATACTCACCCATATCTACCCCGTTTTTTAGATTAACCCGCCACAAACACTAACCTAACCTGAATAAAAAGTTTAAATTAAAAAAAAAAAAAAAAGATGCCCCACTTCCATCTAACCCATAGATTTACATATGTTCATTTTATTGATTAATCTCATGTATAGCATTATCATCGAATAAAGTTTTATGAACAAATTAAACAAACAAAAAAAAAAGCCTAGCATGAATGAGCAAATAATTTTCTTGATAATACCGTGGGATGAAAAATTAGGGGTAGTCCAACGGTTTATGATATTTTCCAAACAATTACTTTGAGATCTTTCCCTTATGTGAAAATGATTAAATTAAACTCATCTTGAATATAATGCAATTTGTGTTTATCATATAAATTAAACTGGATGTCATAACAAGAAAAAAAAAAACCACGTTGTAAATTTGTGTCTACATGTTCGCTGCAACTTCCATTGAACTTTTGTTCCATAGAGTTTGATAGAAGTGGCCTCTTTTATTTAGTTGAACTTTTTGTTTGGGTCGGATTAGTGTTTGAAGGGGGTTAGTGCGAAAAAATAGTAGATATGGATGAGTCTTTCTAACGGGTTAGATGTTTTAATTTTGGCCAATAAGAAGTTGTCACGTGAAATTTAAATAAATATTATTTTTAATTCAGCATTGTTAAAGGGCATAAGTGAATCAAAAAAATTGATGAAGGAGTATCTTTAGCCCAATAAATAAATAAATGATATTTTTAAACCTTTTTCCATTGTCTAGGGACAATTTTAACCCTTTTCCGTTAAAAATACAATGTTTGGGCCAATTGTGAATTCAAAATCTTACTTTGCTTTCCATGCGTGCATGTGAGTTATGACTTATGAGACAGTAGTGACGCCCCCGTCTCCATCTTAGCATCTTTTGGACGGACCTAAGCATTCAACTTTTCCTGCCTCGCTGTCTCTAATAGTATTGTTTTGCAAGTTACAAATTTTCCACAAGTAGTAAGGTTTTGAAATTATTGAAATATCCAACTAAAACAATTGTCCGCCTTTATAAATAGACATCGGGATAGGGTAGGATGAAAATTTAATACTAATAGCGAGTGGCCAGGCCACCAATATTGCCCAAGGTCAATATCCGCCTTCGTTATGTAATATCTCATATTTAGGGTGTGTTTGGAAAATATTTTGTTGGAAAATAAGTGATTTTTTAATTTATTTTTTGGTGTTTGGTTAGATAACAAAATTATTTTTTGAAAAATATATAATCCAAGTACACATTATATAGGAGACGAAATGGGTAAGGGTAGAGAAGGTGGTACGTCAGGGTCTAAAAACCGGGATTAAGGGTTGGAGAGGTAAGGTGGGGCTATTTAGGGTGGGGGTTGGGTTGGTTGGGGTGGGGTGGGGTGAGGGTGGGGGTGGGGGTGGGGTGTGGAAGCTACCACTCAACCCCATATTTGAGTATATTTGACTTGAAGCCATCGTACTTTTTTTAGCCAAACTTGTGCAGTGCCTAAATCTCTTATCTTTGCTGACATAGGATTCATCTGAACCTCTAATGGCCCTTCACATGATAAGAAAACCACCAACTGTTTCCCCATCAAAATACTGAAACGACAAACACTGTCAAAGAATTTTGGACTTCTAATAAAACGGATAGCCCATACTATCAAATGGGACTTTATTCACGTCCGTAGTTTGCAGTTTGCATTAAACTAATAAATATAAAATATTTTCATATAAATGTTTATCATGTAAACGATAAATTGATATGTTATTTTATTAATTTATGATTCTTAAGATCAAATAATTTGATTTAGTAAAAGTATCAAGTGTGAATAAATATTCTTTGTACATCAACTCTTATTTTGTACAATTATTTAATATTTAGAATTCACTGATTTGACTCATACAAAATCAAATCATGCATGATCCATTAAAAGGGAAACGCTTCCCACCAGAAATTTTACAGATTAGAATAAAAGATGTGCGAGTGAATTGCATCCGTCCATCACACGTGTACATCAAGTCCACTTGCACTAATAATTCATAGCAATATATATATATATATATATATATATATATATATATATATATATATATATATATATATATATATATATATTCGACAAGGCCTCAAAGACTCCAGTATAAACCAAGATACGCGCGCAGCTCCAAATCTCTAGTTCGTAAGCCAAGAAATTTATAAGAAGAAAGAAAAATGGAGTATGTACCCATTTTGGTTGGACTGTCATTCGCCTGGATTTTGGTGCGTGGATTCATGTCACTTAGAAGAGCCAAAAGCTGTAAAAGACTTGCACCAGGTCCATTTCCTTTGCCTATTATAGGAAACCTTCATTTGCTTGGTGACAAACCTCACAAATCACTTGCTCAACTCGCAAAAGCTCATGGTCCAATTATGAATCTCAAGTTTGGCCAAATAAACACAGTGGTCATTTCCTCATCAGTCTTGGCTAGAGAAGTCATGCAAAAACAAGATTTGACCTTTTCCAATAGGTGTATTCCTGACGCTCTCCGTGCCTGCAATCACTATGATTTTTCTGTTATTTGGTTACCTGTCAATGACTCTCGCTGGAGAACTCTTCGCAAGATTATGAACTCTAACATCTTCTCAGGTAATATTGGTCGCGAGCACAGACGGATCCGAGATTTCAATTTTATGGTTCAACTTTGAAGATTTTTAGTATTGAATCCTTTATATTTTTAAAATTATGAGTTCATATCTATTATTTTTGCAATTTTATAATTTTTTACATATAAATTTTTACTCCACATCGAAAGTTATGAGTTCAGTTCAACCCGTCGGTTCAACACTATATTGTATTCGTCTCTAATTGCAAAACGGACAGGTTGAGTCAAACTTGGGCAGATTAACTTGATAAAAGAGCCATGTCCGTAGAAACGACACCAAATAGCCATTTTAACGGGCTGCTATTTAGGAATTAACCATCGTATCCTGAATTTCAGTTTTTCAGTTCAATTTGTCAGGACAAAAATATTCTTAATTGTCCTGAAGTTAAGATTTTTAGTTTAATATTTCAGAACAAAATAAGTATTGGTTAATCTCTAAATAGCATCCCTGGAAATGGTTATGTATGCACTTGCTCCGTCATGTCCCGGCTCGCTCAAAGTTAGTTTGTGTCAACCAGGTTGGGCAAGATGAATAAATAAGGGATCTTTATACAAATAGTTAGTCGAATGTACTAATTATTTTTCTAGTCAGTATACATATATTATACATTCGTTATATATGATTATACACATATTATACATGGATTACACATATATTATACATCCACGGGCTAATTTAACTTAACATATCGTAACCTAACCCGTTCAACATGATCCAACCTCATCTTTCTTTAATTTGATTTTTGTAAAAAACAAAATTAAAAATTGATCTAAATGTTCTTGAATTATTAGTTTAAATTCTTTCAAATTTACATAAATTTCATTCTCCAACGTAAATTTTGTGCATTTGGGGTTGCATTTTGATCCTTCGGGCAATACTTTTTTGACTCGTTTGTAGTTTAATCAAGAAACGTGTCATATAGCTTGTTTGGCCAAGCTTCTCAAGAGGTCAAAAGTGTTTTTTTTTTCAACAAATTAACCAAACCTCCCAGGTGCAGTTTGATCTTGTCTTGCTCTGACTTTTCCAAATCCTCCCACCATAATCGCACTTCAAGAGGGATTTTGCTTCTAACTGTTACCGGCAAACTTGGACTTATGCTCATTCTGCATGTTTATTGGGGTGATTAAGCAAAGATCCAGACTCATTGGACTCAAATACCAAATTGACACACCCTTTTTTTCTAGAAAAACGAAATTTGGTTGTTTCTGAAAAGTATGATGTCACCTTAAAAACTTTCGTTCTTTGGATTGTACATATATTTTGAAGAACAAGTTGAGCCCGATGGGGGTTGCCTACGTATCTCGCACCCTGCGGGAATCAAACTGACGTAGTTCAGGCATAAGCCGAATTTTGGAGGCACACTATTTTTCTCTTAGAAATAAATCAAAGACTCTTACTTTCTAAACAAATTAATAAGACACACATTTTTTTTCCTCTTTTTTTCAAAATTCTGGCAGAGCTTTAACCGTTTTTTTTTCAAGAATAAATAATTAACCCCTTAACCGTTATTCTTTTTTTTTTCTCTCTTTTTCTTTTTTCAAACATTCCCGATATTCAGAAGTCGGTCAGCATGCAAGCCTTGAAACAAGTAAATGCATAAAGCAAACAGGATGTAGCAGGATAGTCTTTATTCTCAGGTTGCTTGTCCTAGACGGACTCAGCCCCTGTGCTGAGTCCCCTAAGTCAAATGCACATGATGCAAATAAGCGTTCCTACTAGGGATCCGACATGAAGTTATGTTATACTAAGCTGTAAAACCTAGGTGTTTGTTCTAGACCTGGCTTACCCGAGCGGACAACTCGAGCCAAGGATGGGAGCTGTGTACCGGTAACCAAAAGGCCATCCGATTTTGCAACTCCTCCGAATCCTCGTTCTATTTTGGCATATGACACTAACAGAAAGAAGCCACGACCAGCGTGCGCTCCTCAAGAGAGAAGAGAAGGGTTTCGGCACAGTTTATATGTACAGTTCAAATAATATCAAAGCAATTAAAGCAGCATTTGGCACATTAGGCGCGAACACGTAAAAATCAGATAATAAATAAAGCCAAATAACAACAATTATTTTAAGCTCGAATTCTTAACCCTGAACCAGTGGTTCTGGGTTTGGAATCCCCAGCAGAGTCGCCAGAGCTGTCACACCTCCTTTTTACGCACCCGCGAGGGTGCAAGGGGAGTTTTTCCAATTAAAGGACAATCGAAACGGGATTGGTTTAATTATTTCAGAGTCGCCACTTGGGAGATTTAGGGTGTCCCAAGTCACCAATTTTAATCCCGAATCGAGGAAAAGAATGACTCCATATTACAGTCTGCGTACCAGAAATCCGGATAAGGAATTCTGTTAACCCGGGAGAAGGTGTTAGGCATTCCCGAGTTCCGTGGTTCTAGCACGGTCGCTCAACTGTTATATTCGGCTTGATTATCTGATTTTATACAAATATGAACTTATGTGCCAATTTTATCTTTTAACCGCTTTCATAATTATTATTATTTTTTACAAGGAATTGCAACGTCGTGAAAACATACCTCGAATCACGTTACATCAATGTACACGTGATTGTTGACATATCTCGACTCGGTTGAGATTTGGATTTGGGTCACATAAATGTGCACCCGAGTTAAGGAAAATAAATTATTAAAGGCGCGCTTAAAGCAACTAGCGTATTGTTATTTTGGGGAAAAGCCATGAAATTCGCTAAACGGCATGTCCCGAATTCTAAGTATTTTTATGTATATACATTTAGAGAGCTCCGCACTTTGTACATCTTTGTTTGTCGAGGCTCGTCTCATTCCTTATGAAAAGAATTTGCAACGTCATGGAAATGCATCTCAGACCACGCCACAATCAATGTACCCGTGGTTAGAGACACATTTCGATTCCGTTGAGATTTGGATTTGGGTCACATAAATGTGCACCCGAGTTTAAGGAGATAACATTATTAAGTACGCGCTTAAAGAGACTATCGCGTTATTATTCTGGGAGGGCTGTGAGATTTGCTAAACGACCCATCCTGGAAACTGAATGCTTCGATAATATACATTTAACGAGGGCCCCGCAGCTTGTGCAATTTTATTTATTTTTTGTCGAGGCTCATCTCGTTCTTATTTTAAAAGGATATCCTATAGCAACTACGTTCCTTGTCGCGTTTGTCTCTACTAATTGAAAACAGTAGATAGTCCTAATTAATTACGTGTTTGCAAGTTATCTATAACAGCATTCGGAAATGCTTAAAAATCAGAAACGAGGCTGCGTGCACAGTCAGCCGAACAAATAATCACGGGCCCAAATCCAGCCCATGCATGATGGGCCAGACCTGGGCCATGGTTTGTTCGATGCGGGCCTGCTTGGTCCGTTTCGACCTGGGCTCGACCTTCGCGAGGTTGAGATTGCAAGCTATGTGTTCTTAGGTTGAGATTGCAAGCTATGTGTTCTTTGTCTTAAAACATGGTTTACCAGTTATATGAAACAGTTTATCGGAAAGGAAAGAACTTAACTAGTAGAGTACGATTTTCATGCTTGGCATACATTACAGAATTATACTACACCATTAAACTAAATCTAAGATACAACCTATTGCATTGGGCATGCTTCTATCTACCAGCCTGCATATACAATTGGATGTCAAATTACCCTACATATACAGTTGCTATGTGTTAAAGCTAACCCAGTATCCGAACAAAATACAAGCTATCATACATCCCGGATCATTCAGTGTACATGCTATACATAAATAAATGATCTTCAACCCTTTTCTTTGTATTCATACTCAACTTCAGATTACATTGACAATATTAGTTGTGTACCTGGTATAGAAGAACAAAAGAAGAAAGGAATGATCAGTTGGGCAGTATGCAGTAAGCACAGCAACAACACAGCAACAAACCAATAATCACAAGTGTTTTCCACAGTCCACAGACAACCAGCAACAATTTCCAGAACAAAGAAAACCAGCAGATGGTCGAGCACTAAACAAGTAATCCCAGAAAGAGGAATGAAACAAACAAAAGTAACAGAGTGTTCTATGCAGCAACACCAGCAGTCCAACAATCACAAACATCTCAATCAGTGCAAACAACAGAACTTGGCCGAGACAACTTGACCAAATACAAACTCTTATGTAGCTTTCAGACAGTGTTTGGTTACAGTGTTTACTAGAAATTTCCTTATGTTTTCAGTTTTTCTTTAAACTCACGAGACCTCTCTTAAGACTCAAATTTCCAGCCCATTTTAAGTTCTGAAATGGCCTATTTATAAGCCAAACGACCCAGTTCAGCTAAGCTGCCTGGATCCTCCCACTTGCAGACTGCCCATACTCTTTAAACCCATCCTTAAGCATCTTTTGATGCCAGCCCTTTTTGTTCCCCACGCCTGGCTTTTCTTTAATCAAGAGTTATGGGTTCATTTAAGTATTCATTTTAAACCCCATACTCTTGTGTCTTGTTCCCCATTGGTATTAGTTTAATCCCAAATTAGTACCCTACTTGTCAGCTCATTTAAACTAAGCCTTTTTGTTCTTTTCAAACCCCAGACTACCCTTGTTAAGCCTTGCTTATTACTGCCCTGCCCATTGCAGCATCAGGGCATTCTGAACTCATGAAAGTTCAAATTCAGGACTGCCCTGGACTGAACCTTTTCAGTCATTTTTGCAATGCAAACAAACTCATTTCAGACGATGTCGGGCATTCAGTCAGTGACAAGGTTCAATTAGTCACGTGAAACTATTAGCTCATTTGATCCATTAGTTATAGAAAACTAATCGACGAGGTTTATCGAGTCGACTATACTAAATACAACAGGTAATAATCAATCGTTCACATAAACAATACGTACAGGGACCCAAAAGGCAATCAGACAACTTTTGTTCAATTACTGGGAACCTATATGAATTATTTATGCGACGACTATCCTAATCGAACATGTTTATCATAGGATACATTCAAATCACACACAGAAAACAATTGACCAAATAAAAGGTCTTTGACAGAGATGGAAGAAATCAGAAAAAAATAACAAAAAGAACAAACAAACACAACGAAACATGCTGACAACTTAATTAGAACTAAACAAAGGGAAAGGAAAACTTACCGAAAAAAGTTTAAACCAAACTGACCCAAATATGACTCAACTTTGACCATTTGAGGCCGAACAAATTTTAACCAGGGTGTTCTCACATGAGAACACCTTGGTTAAGGTCCATTAAACCTCAAACCCTTGTTAAGGTCGGCTGGATTCCAAGGATATCCGTGTTCTAGGTTTTGGATTTTCAGATCTGGTTTTTTAGGAGTTGTGGGTAGATTCGGACCAAACCAAGTCTGGTTTGGTCACGAGGAGGGTCCGGGGAGTGTCTGGTATGCAGATGGGGTGGTTTGGTATAGATTGAGTTTCGTCTCGAATCTTCAAATCCAGATTCGAGACGATGGAAGGTGATTCGAGGTACAGGGTTAGTAGATTCGTGTTCAGGGTGGTTGGATGTTTCAGGGGTGTGAAGGGGGTGGTCACCGGCGTTCATGCCGCCGGGTTCTGGTGAAAGGGAAACTAGGGCGGCGTTAGGGTTTGGGGGTTTCAGGGCTTGGGGAAGGAGATGACTGAAGGGGGGTTCGGATAGGGGGCGTGGGGTGAAGGGCCAAGTTTATATACGGAAGGGGAAGAGAGATTGGAGCCGTTAGATCAAGTGATCTGAACGGCTTAGATCTATTGGTGGGTAACAGGACGGGGTCGTTTGGTATGGGAACGGGGTCGTTTTGGTTTAGGTGAGGGGTTGGGTTGAACCGGCTAAATAGGTCGGGTCATGAGGGAAGCCAGGGACCGTTGGATCAATGGGGTTGGACGGCTCAGATCAACTTGCCTGAAACGGCGTCGTTGAGGTGAGTTGAACAGCCTGATCTGGACCGTTCGTTTGAATCAGATCAACGGCTTCAATAGGGACGCCGATACGGCGTCGTTTGAGTCCGTGCTTGGGCAGGCTCGTCTTGGACTGGATCAGTGCTTTGGTTTTGGGCCTCGTTTTGGGGCCCAATCAGATTTTCCTTTCCTTTTTAATTTCAACAAATTAACCAAAAATTCCTAAAAACAATGCAAATAATTAAAATAAACTTACACACATATTGTGTAACACCTACAACAATAAACACACATATTAGAATTTTAAAAATGGTTAAATCACAGCCTAGAGTAAAAGCTGCATATTTTTTTGTGAATTTTCTCTTAAAACTGGACTACGGCCTGATTGCCCACGGCGTTCTTATTTTTTTTTGTAGGATTAAATGCAGAAATATGCCAAGGTGAATTGAACGCGGCACAAGATGAGATTTCTGTAGATTTATGGCACAAAAGAATGGGTCATATGAGCGAGAAGGGATTGCAGATTCTTGCCAAGAAATCACTCATTTCTTATGCCAAAGGTACAACTGTAAAACCTTGTGACTACTGTTTATTTGGTAAGCAGCATAGAGTCTCATTTCAGACATCGTCTGAAAGAAAATTGAATATACTTGATTTAGTATATTCTGATGTTTGCGGCCCAATGGAAATTGAATCAATGGGCGGTAACAAATATTTTGTTACTTTTATTGATGATGCTTCACGAAAATTATGGGTTTATATTTTGAAAACCAAAGATCAGGTGTTTCAAGTTTTCCAGAAGTTTCATGCTCTAGTAGAAAGGGAGACGGGTCGAAAGCTAAAGCGTCTCCGAAGTGACAATGGAGGTGAGTACACTTCAAGGGAATTTGAAGAGTATTGTTCAAGTCATGGGATCAGACATGAAAAGACAGTTCCTGGAACCCCACAGCACAATGGCGTAGCCGAGAGGATGAACCGCACCATTGTGGAGAAGGTGAGAAGCATGCTCAGAATGGCTAAACTGCCTAAGTCATTCTGGGGTGAAGCAGTTCAGACAGCCTGTTACCTGATCAATAGGAGTCCATCAGTTCCGTTGGCGTTTGAAATCCCAGAGAGAGTTTGGACCAACAAGGATGTGTCCTACTCGTATCTGAAGGTGTTCGGTTGCAGAGCTTTTGCACATGTACCAAAAGAGCAGAGAACAAAGCTGGATGATAAATCTGTTCCCTGCATATTTATCGGATATGGAGATGAAGAGTTCGGGTACAGACTGTGGGATCCTGTAAAGAAGAAGGTCATCAGAAGCAGAGATGTAGTCTTCCGAGAAAGTGAAGTTGGAACTGCTGCTGATATGTCAGAAAAGGCGAAGAATGGTATAATTCCTAACTTTGTTACTATTCCTTCTACTTCTAACAATCCCACAAGTGCAGAAAGTACGACCGACGAGGTTGCCGAGCAGGGGGAGCAACCTGGTGAGGTTATTGAGCAGGGGGAGCAACTTGATGAAGGTGTCGAGGAAGTGGAGCACCCCACTCAGGGAGAAGAACAACCTCAACCTCTGAGGAGATCAGAGAGGCCAAGGGTAGAGTCATGCAGGTACCCTTCCACAGAGTATGTCCTCATCAGTGATGAGGGGGAGCCAGAAAGTCTTAAGGAGGTGTTGTCCCATCCAGAAAAGAACCAGTGGATGAAAGCTATGCAAGAAGAGATGGAATCTCTACAGAAAAATGGCACATACAAGCTGGTTGAACTTCCAAAGGGTAAAAGACCACTCAAATGCAAATGGGTCTTTAAACTCAAGAAAGATGGAAATGGCAAGCTGGTCAGATACAAAGCTCGATTGGTGGTTAAAGGCTTCGAACAAAAGAAAGGTATTGATTTTGACGAAATTTTCTCACCTGTTGTCAAAATGACTTCTATTCGAACAATTTTGAGCTTAGCAGCTAGCCTAGATCTTGAAGTGGAGCAGTTGGATGTGAAAACTGCATTTCTTCATGGAGATTTGGAAGAGGAGATTTATATGGAGCAGCCAGAAGGATTTGAAGTAGCTGGAAAGAAACACATGGTGTGCAAATTGAATAAGAGTCTTTATGGATTGAAGCAGGCACCAAGGCAGTGGTACATGAAGTTTGACTCATTCATGAAAAGTCAAACATACCTAAAGACCTATTCTGATCCATGTGTATACTTCAAAAGATTTTCTGAGAATAACTTTATTATATTGTTGTTGTATGTGGATGACATGTTAATTGTAGGAAAAGACAAGGGGTTGATAGCAAAGTTGAAAGGAGATCTGTCCAAGTCATTTGATATGAAGGACTTGGGCCCAGCACAACAAATTCTAGGGATGAAGATAGTTCGAGAGAGAACAAGTAGAAAGTTGTGGCTATCTCAGGAGAAGTACATTGAACGTGTACTAGAACGCTTCAACATGAAGAATGCTAAGCCAGTCAGCACACCTCTTGCTGGTCATCTAAAGTTGAGTAAGAAGATGTGTCCTACAACAGTGGAGGAGAAAGGGAACATGGCTAAAGTTCCTTATTCTTCAGCAGTCGGAAGCTTGATGTATGCAATGGTATGTACTAGACCTGATATTGCTCACGCAGTTGGTGTTGTCAGCAGGTTTCTTGAAAATCCTGGAAAGGAACATTGGGAAGCAGTCAAGTGGATACTCAGGTACCTGAGAGGTACCACGGGAGATTGTTTGTGCTTTGGAGGATCTGATCCAATCTTGAAGGGCTATACAGATGCTGATATGGCAGGTGACATTGACAACAGAAAATCTACTACTGGATATTTGTTTACATTTTCAGGGGGAGCTATATCATGGCAGTCTAAGTTGCAGAAGTGTGTTGCACTTTCAACAACTGAAGCAGAGTACATTGCCGCTACAGAAACTGGCAAGGAGATGGTATGGCTCAAACGGTTCCTTCAAGAGCTTGGATTGCATCAGAAGGAGTATGTCGTCTATTGTGACAGTCAAAGTGCAATAGACCTTAGCAAGAACTCTATGTACCATGCAAGGACCAAACACATTGATGTGAGATATCATTGGATTCGAGAAATGGTAGATAATGAATCTCTAAAAGTCTTGAAGATTTCTACAAGTGAGAATCCCGCAGATATGCTGACCAAGGTGGTACCAAGGAACAAGTTCGAGCTATGCAAAGAACTTGTCGGCATGCACTCAAACTAGAAGACAATGCTACCTCCTCTAGATGAATGAGACTGGAGGGGGAGATTGATGAGGTCCATCTCATTGAAGAAGTATTAGACATGTGCCTAGTAAAAGTTTTCTTTGGTTTGGTAGCCAACCTTGTTGACTTGGTTTGGTTGGTAGCCAACCTTGTTGAATTAGTTTGGTTTGGTAGCCAACTTTGTTGAATTGTGAAAAGTGTGTGTAAATTGTCAAATATGGTAGGCTTTAGAGAGTGAAGCTTTGGCTATAAAAGGAGAGCTTCAACTCTCATTTCTACACACCAACAAAGAGAGAAAGAAAGAGTGAGGTTTCACAGACAAGGTATAAGAAAATAGTCTGTGAGGAAAATAGAGAGTGAGCGATATTGTAGTGAGGTGGGAATATCAAAAGAGGGTTATTTCTTTTGAGTGTTGTAGTGGTCTTTGGAGTATTTATCTCCGACCTACAAAGTGTAAAATTCCTTACTATAGTGATATCAGTTGCTCCTCTCGGGGTCGTGGTTTTTTCCCTTATTCAGAAGGGTTTTCCACGTAAAAATCTTGGTGTCATTGTTACTCTTTTATTCTTGTTAATTACCGTATCTCGGTGCTACATTATTATTCCACTTTATTACCGTGAATATTATTTTGGTAAGGGATTTATTCCCAACATATACCCTCTTTCATTAAGTTTGTCCAAGGTAAATATCTAATCCATGTGGCACTGACATTTGATGAGGTGGTGCCACGTGACATGACACCTCATCGCCCCTAACCCATTTTACCCCTCCCTTCTTCTTTTTTTCCACCACTAAAATTTTCTTTCCCTCCACCATCATTGTCACCATTAATGCCACCATGAACAATTTATCTCGATGTGCATTATGTACCATAAACATGGAACCAATCTTACTATGACTATATAATCCCTCTTGTAATTTGTACCCTAATTTAGCTCTCACACCATGAGGCACTTTTACCTCATCAAATGTTTCTTGGGAAAAAATAAGCTTCAACTGTTTTCTCCACTTCAGTACTTTTTATCACTGATTTGTCTCTTTATTGTGAATCTCGTATTGTTAGCTTTGAGCTTTCAAAGATGACTTACTTGTTTGTCGCTTCTCTGTATTAATCTCCACGTTCCTGCTTTGCGCTTTTCAGCCTGCTATTTAGGAACATCTTTAAACTCTTGATGATTCGTTTGTTTTGTGTTCTAAACTTGGTGGAAAAAAAGGGAGGGGTAAAATGCATTAAAGGGGCTGAGGTGGCATGTCACGTGGCATTCTTCTCATCAAATATCAGTATCACGTGGATTGGATCTTCACTTTGGACAAACTTAACAGAAGAGGAATATATTTTTAACGATAGGGGATATATTTAGACAAAAAGTATAACGAAAGATATATTTAAATATTTTCTCATAGTACCGGGTATATTGTAAATCCAAAATTTTGCTTTGCTTTCAATGCGTGCATGTGAGTTATGAGACAGTAGTGGCTATCTTTGCATCTTTTGGACGGATCTAAGCATTCAACTTTACCTGCCTCACTGTATCTAAGGGGTCGTTTGGTAGGGTGCATAACAATAACGATGAATATGATGTATTAGTAATGCTGGTATTAGTTATACTTGCATTAATTATGCTGGTATTAGTTATGCTGACATATTTCTTATTCATTATTTGGTTTGATGTATTAAAGCATTGCACAATTTTTAAAAAAATTGCTTGTTTACAAAAATACCCTCAAAACTAGTCCATCACTCAAACTTTTTAAAAGAAACATATGTTGAGAAATATTTTTATATGAAAAAGTTTTAAAAAATTATTTAATTTGTCTGCCTATATTGTAAAATAGAACTAAATATTTATTTACAAAAGAGGAAATATGCTAAGTATTTATTTATTTACTAGAGATATAATTTTGTTTCTCACTATTTGAATTATTTTAAACTTGCATTAATATAATAACTAGCATATTTTAATCAAGCATAAATTTTGAAGGACAATTTTGTCTTTAACTAAGCTAATACATGCATTAAAACCCATTGCATTGTTAATACCATGGTTTTCTATGCATTAGTTATGCATAGGATAATACAGAATATGATGTATAACTAATGCTTGCATAACTAATGCATAGGTTCAAAATGTCTACCAAACAAGGTATTATTAATACACAAAGCTAATGCAAATATTATTTTATCTAATGCATCCTACCAAACGACCCCTAATAGTATTGTTCTGTAAGTTACAAATTTTCCACAAGTAGTAATGTTTTGAAATTATTGAAAAATCGAACTAAAACAATTGTTCATATTTGAATTACTTTTTTTAGCCAACCTTGTGCAGTGCCTAAATCTCTTATCTGTGCTGACATAGGATTCATCTGAACCTCTAATGGCGCTTCACATGATAAGAAAACCACCAACTGTTTCCCCATCAAAATACTGAAACAACAAACACTGTCAAAAAAGTTTTTTTAAAAAAAAAGAAGATAAATATTTATAATTTAGAGGGTAAAATAGGTATTTGGCAATCCAAAATTTGGAAAATCTAGTTGAGTTACCTTCTGAGTGTAATAGGCATAGTTCAGTGACTTTGTTGTTACAAACGAAAGAAAAGTGACTTTAGAAGATAAATTGAAATAATTGAATGAGCGTAATGGACTTTACATTGGAGCCGCCCCTACCACCAACCATTTCCCCAACAAAATACTGAAAATATTGTTGGACTTCAAATAAAATGGATAGCCCATACTATCAAATGGGACTTTATTCATATCCGTAGTTTGCAGTTTGAATCAAACTAATAAAAGTAAAATATTTTCATATAAATATTTATCATGTAACCGATAAATTGATAGTATGTTATTTTATTAATTTGTGATTCTTAAGAATAATTAAGATCAAATTATTTGATTTAATAAAAAAATCAAGTGTGAATAAATATTATTTGTGCATCAACTTTTTCTTTTGTATAGTCATTTAATATTTAGAATCCATTGACCCCACTAATACAAAATCACAATCATGCAAAATTCATTTAAGAGGAAAACACTTCCTACCAGGAATTTCGCTCCGGGTGAATTGCATCCATCCATCACACGTTTATATCATGTACACTTGCACTAATAATTCATACGTAGCAAAGTACACAAGGAATATCATATAGCTTTTTCCAAACCTTTCTTCTTAAACTTATATAGTATACAGATATAGAAAAAATATTCGACAAGGCCTCAAAGACTCCAGTATAAACCAAGATACGCGCGCAGCTCCAAATCTCTAGTTCGTAAGCCAAGAAATTTATAAGAAGAAAGAAAAATGGAGTATGTACCCATTTTGGTTGGACTGTCATTCGCCTGGATTTTGGTGCGTGGATTCATGTCACTTAGAAGAGCCAAAAGCTGTAAAAGACTTGCACCAGGTCCATTTCCTTTGCCTATTATAGGAAACCTTCATTTGCTTGGTGACAAACCTCACAAATCACTTGCTCAACTCGCAAAAGCTCATGGTCCAATTATGAATCTCAAGTTTGGCCAAATAAACACAGTGGTCATTTCCTCATCAGTCTTGGCTAGAGAAGTCATGCAAAAACAAGATTTGACCTTTTCCAATAGGTGTATTCCTGACGCTCTCCGTGCCTGCAATCACTATGATTTTTCTGTTATTTGGTTACCTGTCAATGACTCTCGCTGGAGAACTCTTCGCAAGATTATGAACTCTAACATCTTCTCAGGTAATATTGGTCGCGAGCACAGACGGATCCGAGATTTCAATTTTATGGTTCAACTTTGAAGATTTTTAGTATTGAATCCTTTATATTTTTAAAATTATGAGTTCATATCTATTATTTTTGCAATTTTATAATTTTTTTTACATATAAATTTTTACTCCACATCGAAAGTTATGAGTTCAGTTCAACCCGTCGGTTCAACACTATATTGTATTCGTCTCTAGTTGCAAAACGGACAGGTTGAGTCAAACTTGGGCAGATTAACTTGATAAAAGAGCCATGTCCGTAGAAACGACACCAAATAGCCATTTTAACGGGCTGCTATTTAGGAATTAACCATCGTATCCTGAATTTCAGTTTTTCAGTTCAATTTGTCAGGACAAAAATATTCTTAATTGTCCTGAAGTTAAGATTTTTAGTTTAATATTTCAGAACAAAATAAGTATTGGTTAATCTCTAAATAGCATCCCTGGAAATGGTTATGTATGCACTTGCTCCGTCATGTCCCGGCTCGCTCAAAGTTAGTTTCTGTCAACCAAGTTGGGCAAGATGAATAAATAAGGGATCTTTATACAAATAGTTAGTCGAATGTACTAATTATTTTTCTAGTCAGTATACATATATTATACATTCGTTATATATGATTATACACATATTATACATGGATTACACATATATTATACATCCACGGGCTAATTTAACTTAACATATCGTAACCTAACCCGTTCAACATGATCCAACCTCATCTTTCTTTAATTTGATTTTTGTAAAAAACAAAATTAAAAATTGATCTAAATGTTCTTGAATTATTAGTTTAAATTCTTTCAAATTTACATAAATTTCATTCTCCAAAGTAAATTTTGTGCATTTGGGGTTGCATTTTGATCCTTCGGGCAATACTTTTTTGACTCGTTTGTAGTTTAATCAAGAAACGTGTCATATAGCTTGTTTGGCCAAGCTTCTCAAGAGGTCAAAAGTGTTTTTTTTTTCTAACTTGAGATGTTTGGCCAAGCTTATTTGGGAAAAAAAAGTGTTTTTGGGAAGAAGTAGAAACAGTTTCAGAGAAGCAGAAAAAAGTAGCTTCTTTCCAAAAGCAGAAGCAGAAGCAGTTTTGGCTTTTCTTCTTACCTAAAATACCCTTAATAAAATATAGTATATACCAAAATAACCCTTAAACCTAATACTTAGGATATTAATTTATAAATATTTCTTTTTATTTTTAGGAAAACTTTCTAATATATAGTGACTTTAGGGGTGAATGCTTTTATATTTGTTGAACGAATTTTAATATATTTAACTTATATTAAAAGAATTAAGTACTTTTTTATTTTATTTTCATATTTTACTTAAATAAAATTAATTTTTTAATTATTTCATGTAATAATAAAATTTTGAGATTATTTATTTACTTATAATATTAATTATTAAGTACATCTATTCATGTCCTTATTCGTAATTTGACACTTAAAAGCACTTTCTAAAAAGCTTGGCCAAACACAAATTATTTCTCAAAAATTCTTTTCAAACTGATTAGCCAAACACAAACTGGTTCTCTCCAAAAGTACTTTTTTCAAAAGCACTTTTGAAAAAAATATTTCTCAAAATAAGCTGATTTCTCCGGCTTGGCCAAATAGGGTAATAACCCACCCAACCCGTACGTTCTATTTCGAGTTGGTTGAGTGGTTTACTAAAGGTTGATTGATTTTATCACATGTATTCTCAGGTAACAAGCTTGATGTTAGTGAGCATCTCAGAAGTAAAAAGATCCAGGAGCTAATTGATTTTTGTCACAAGAGGGCCTACAATGGTGAAGCAGTGGATATTGGCAGAGCAGCTTTTAGAACTTCCCTGAATTTGCTATCAAACACCATTTTCTCTAAAGATTTGACTGACCCGTTTTCTGATTCCGCTAAGGAATTTAAGGACTTGGTGTGGAACATGATGGTCGAGGCTGGTAAACCAAATTTGGTGGACTATTTCCCTTTTCTTGAGAAAATTGATCCACAACATATAAGGCAGCGCATGACCGATCATCTTACCCAGATTTCTTGACCTTATGAGTGGTTTGATTGATGAACGGCTAAAGGAAAGGAAAATGAGAAACCATGCAAATGTTGATGTTTTAGATGCCCTTCTCGACATTAGCCCAGAAGAGCTTGACAGGAATCACATCGAGCATATGTGTCTGGTTTGTTCCCTGCTCCTTCTATTATTTCTGAGGTTGCGATAGATTGATGATTAGTCCATCTAAAAATTCAGTTGCTAGAGCGAGTATACTTTTTGAATATTTAATTGTATTATGTCTCGACATCTCCTCGCCTGTGAACCTTTTTTATTTCATAGCCCAACATGTGAAAATATGTTTTCTCTTTTTTTGTTCTTTCGCTAGGAGTAAGATTTGAACTCAGAACATGTTGTCTCCAGCTGCATGCCTTCACTGATGCGATGTAGACATGTGTGGCCAATTCATTTAAAATTTTAAACTATAGATAAATTACACTTTTAATTTATTGAATTTTATTATGTCTCACCAAGTTTAATGTTTGTTAGATTTGTTTAATGCTTGTGGCAACAACGCCTCGCCTTATCAACAGTATTTGGTCCCCTTTTTTGCGTGCCCACATTTCAGTTTGTCCAATTGAAAGCAACATATGCTATGTAACCTTTTACTAGATTATATATGGCATCTACATCATAGGATCTTACAATAGTAAGTTTTACAGGACTTGTTTGTAGCAGGAACCGATACAACATCAAATACGTTGGAGTGGGCAGTGGCAGAACTACTTAAGAATCCACATACTTTAGAGAAAGCCCAAGAAGAACTTGCACATGTGATTGGCAGAGGTAAACTAGTAGATGAAGCTGATGTTGCACAGCTTCCTTACTTGCGATGCATCGTGAAGGAAACCTTAAGAATACACCCTCCGGTTCCTTTCTTAATTCCGCGCAAAGTGGAGGATGATGTTGAGCTTTGTGGCTATGTTGTCCCAAAAGACTCGCAAGTTCTAGTGAATGTGTGGGCAATTGGGCGCGACTCTGGCCTATGGGAAAATCCGTTGGTCTTTAACCCAGAGAGGTTCTGGGAGTCAGAAATAGATGTTCGAGGTCGGGATTTTGAGCTCATACCATTTGGTGCTGGTCGGAGAATTTGTCCTGGATTGCCTTTGGCTATCAGGATGATTCCAGTAGCCCTAGGTTCATTGCTAAATACGTTAAACTGGAAGCTACAAGGTGGAATTGCACCTAAAGATTTGGACATGGAGGAAAATTTTGGTATTACCTTGGCAAAAGCTCAACCTCTGCTAGCTATCCCTATTCCACTGTAACGTTAAGATTTTAGGTAAGTATATTACGAGTAATATAAAGTAACATTATTTTCTTTGTGAATGGATGAGAATTAGTACAAAGATTTTCAAAAAAAAAAAAAAAAAAAGATATGAAGCGAGCCAAAAGCATTTGGATGAATCCTCACGTACTGTCAAAGGGCAACATAGGACATTTGTATCTGTAGAATATATCCTCATGTATCCTTGAAAATAAGACCATGTCTATTTTAAAGTTTTGGCTCCTCTCCAGGATATATCCTTAATTCCAGGTAGAGCTAATGATGTGTTCTTTTGCTTGGCACCGTTGAACTGGTGTATTTAAAGACACCCTCGAGACACACTTAAACATTGGTGCAACTTCAACATACCCGAGCGCCCCTTATTTAGGTAAAACATAGAAAATTATCTGGGCATTAGACTCCCGCATCCTCTCGCAATCCCACACGGCATATGAACAACATCACCTCGTGGTATTTAATTGGTCTCCAAAAACATTAGCATATGACCGCTTACTAATTTTAGCAGTTAATGGGTAATAGTTGCAGGACCAATTATATGGGAGGTGTGGGTCCCGCCCATTATTTAAGGAAGACTTTCTTGCTTTGTTGGTTGGCAACCACTCTTATTTCTCCATTGTCAAAAAGGTAGGCTCCAGAAGGAAAATATGAATTGCAGTATGCATGAGAGATAGAGTATAAGAAAATAGTCTGTGAAAAAAATAGAGAGTGAGCGATATTGTAGTGAGATGGGAATATCGAAAGAAGGTTATTTCTTTCGAGTGTTGTAGTGGTCTTTGGAGTATTTTACTCGGACCTACAAAATGTAAAAAATTCCTTGTTATAGTGATATCAGTTGCTCCTCTCGGGGCCGTGATTTTTTCCCTTATTCAAGAAGGGTTTTTCACGTAAAAATCTTGGTATCATTGTTACTCTTTTATTCTTGTTAATTACCATATCTCGGTGCTACGTTATTATTTCGCTTTTAGTACCGTGAATATTATTTTTGTGGGAGTTTATTCCCAACAACTGGCATCAGAGCACAGGTTCTACTTGTTCACGGAAATACTATTCACTCTCGATAGTACTATACGCGATGAAAAATAAAAATATCCTGAGAAAAGTACGAGGTAGCAAAATTCAACGTAGATAATGGTTTATCAACATGACAAAGAAGGATGAGGGATCTGCTCATCCAACAAGGATTACACAAAGTACTAGATGTTGATGCTAAAAAGCCTGACACCATGAAAGTTGAGAATTAGGCTGACTTGGATGAAAGCGCTGCTAGAGCAATCAGGTTGCACTTATCAGATGATGTAGTAAATAACATCATTGATGAAGTCACACACGTAGCATTTGGACAAGGTTGGAAGCCTACACATGTCCAAAACGCTGACAAATAAATTATACCTGAAGAAGCAGTTATATGCCTTACACATGAGTGAAGGTATGATTTTTTTTGTCACATTTAACTATTTTTAACGGACTAATCACACAGCTCGCCAACCTCGGAGTGAAAATCGAGGAAGAAGATAAGGCGATCTTGCTATTAAACTTGTTGTCATCTTTGTACGATAATTTGGCAACAACCATCATGCACGGTAAGACTACCATTGAGTTAAAAGATATCACATCGGCTCTTCTACTCAATGAGAAGATGAAAAAGAAGCCTGAAAATCAAGGACAGACTCTCATCATAGAAGGTGGAGGCAGGATTTATCAAAGGAGTTTGAGCAACTATGGTAGATCCAAAGCTCGTGGGAAGTCAAAGAACCGATCCAAATCAAGAGCCAGAAATTGCTATAATTGTGATCAGCCAGGTCACTTCAAAAGAGATTGCCCAAATTCAAGAAAGGGCAAAGGTGAAACAGTGGCCAGAAGAATGACGACAACACAACCGCCATAGTGCAAAACAATGATAATGTTGTCCTTTTTATAAATGAGGAAGAGGAATGCATGCACCTGTCAGGTCCAGAGTCGGAATGGGTGGTTGACACAGCGGCATTTTACCATGCCACACCGGTAGGAGATCTTTTTTGCAGATATGTAGCAGGTGATTTCGGCACTGTGAGAATGGGTAACACAAGTTACTCAAAGATTGCGGGGATTGGTGATATTTGTATCAAGACAAATGTTGGATGTACATTGGTTCTAAAGGACGTGCGACATGTACCTGATTTGCGGATGAATTTGATCTCGAGAATTGCTTTGGACCGAGATGGGTACGAGAACTATTTTGCAAATCAAAAGTGGAGACTCACCAAGGGATCATTGGTGATTACAAAGGGAGTTGCTCGTGGCACGTTGTACAAAACAAATACAGAATTATGCCAAGGTGAATTGAATGCGACACAAGATGAGATTTCTGTAGATTTGTGGCACAGAAGAATGGGTCATATGAGCGAGAACAGATTGCAGATTCTTTCCAAGGAATCACTCATTTCTTATGCAAAAGGTATAATGGTAAAACCTTGTGACTACTGTTTATTTGGTAAGCAGCATAGAGTCTCATTTCAGACATCGTCTGAAAGAAAATTAAATATACTTGATCTAGTATATTCTTATGTTTGTGGTCCAATGGAAATACAATCAGTGGGTAGTAATAAATATTTTGTTACTTTTATTGATGATATTTCACGAAAATTATGGATTTATATTTTGAAAACCAATGATCAGGTGTTTCAAGTTTTCAAGAAGTTTCATGCTCTGGTAGAAAGGGAGACGAGTCGAAAGCTAAAATGTCTTTGAAGTGATAATGGAGGTGAGTACACTTCAAGGGAATTTGAAGAGTACTGCTCAAGTCATGGGATCAGACATGAAAAGACAGTTCCTGGAACCCCACAGCACAATGGCGTAGCCGAGAGGATGAACCACACCATTGTTGAGAAGGTGAAA
Organism: Nicotiana sylvestris; assembly: GCF_000393655.2. Lineage (NCBI taxonomy): Eukaryota > Viridiplantae > Streptophyta > Magnoliopsida > Solanales > Solanaceae > Nicotiana > Nicotiana sylvestris. Next base: position 137,597,179 of record NC_091058.1, read on the forward strand.
AACATACTTAGAATGGCTAAACTGCCTAAGTCATTCTGGGGTGAAGCAGTTCAGTCAACCTGTTACCTGATCAATAGGAGTCCATCAGTTCTGTTGGCGTTTGACATCCCAGAGAGAGTTTGGACCAACAAGGAGGTCTCCTACTCACACCTGAAGGTGTTCGGTTCCAAAGCTTTTGCACATGTATCAAAGGAGCAGATAACAAAGTTGGATGATAAATCTGTTCCCTGCATATTCATTGGATATGGAGATGAAGAATTCGGATACAGATTGTGGGATCCTGTAAAGAAGAAGGTCATCAGAAGCAGAGATGTAGTCTTCCGAGAAAGTGAAGCTGGAACTACTACTGATATGTCAGAGAAGGCCAAAAATAGTATAATTCCTAACCTTGTTACTATTCCTTCTTCTTCTAACTATCCCACAAGTACAGAAAGTACGACCAACGAGGTTACCAAGCAGGGGGAAACCTGATGAGGTTATTGAGCAGGGGAGCAACTTGATGATGGTGTCGAGCCAGTGGAGCACCCCACTCAGGAAGAAGAACAACCTCAATCTCTGAGGAGATTAGAGAGGCCAAGGGTAGAGTCATGCAGGTACCCTTCCATAGAGTATGTCCTCATCAGTGATGAAGGGGAGCCAGAAAGTCTTAAGGAGGTGTTGTCCCATTCAGAAAAGAACCAGTAGATGAAAGCCATGCAAGAAGAGATGGCATCTCTACAAAAAAAAATGGCACGTACAAGATGGTTGAACTTCCAAAGGGTAAAAAACCACTCAAATGCAAATGGGTCTTTAAGCTCAAGAAAGATGGAAATGGCAAGTTGGTCAGATACAAAGCTCGATTGGTGGTTAAAGGCTTCGAACAGAAGAAAGAAAAAGATAAGGCGCTGATCGCAAAGTTGAAGGGAGATCTGTCCAAGTCATTTGATATGAAGGACTTGGGCCCAACACAACAAATTCAAGGGATGAAGATAGTTCGAAAGCGAACAAACCGAAAGTTGTGGCTATCTCAGGAGAAGTACATTGAACGTGTATTGGAATGCTTCAACATGAAAAGTGCTAAGCCAGTCAGCACACCTCTTGCTGGTCATCTAAAGTTGAGCAAGAAGATATGTCCTAAAACAGTGGAGGAGAAAGGGAACATGGCTAGAGTTCCTTATTTTTCAGCAGTCGGAAGCTTGATGTATGCAATGGAATGCACCAGACCTGATATTGCTCATGCAGTTGGTGTTGTTAGCAGATTCCTTGAAAATCCTGGAGAGGAACATTGGGAAGCAGTCAAGTGGATACTCAGGTACCTAAGAGGTACTATAGGAGATTGCTCGTGTTTTAGAGGATCTGATCCAATCTTGAAGGGCTATACAGATGTTGATATGGCAGGTGATCTTGATAATTATAAATCTACTACAAGATACATGTTCACATTTTCAGGGAGAGCTATATCATGACAGTCAAAGTTGCAGAAGTGTGTTGCACTCTCTACAACTGAAGTAGAGTATATTGCCGCTACTGAAGCTGGCAAAGAGATGGTTTGGCTGAAACGGTTCCTTCGAGAGCTTAGATTATATCAGAAGGAGTATGTCGTCTATTGTGATAGTCAAAGTGTAATAGACCTGAGCAAAAACACCATGTATCATGCAAGGACGAAGTATATCGACGTGAGATATCACTGGATTTGAGAATGGATCTATACAAGTCAAGAAGATCCATACAAGTGAGAATTCTGCAGATATGCTAACCAAGGTAGTACCAAGAGACAAGTTCGAGTTTTGCAAAGAACTTGTGGGCATGCACTCAAACTAGAAACTCCAGTGTTACCTCCTTCAAGTGAATGGGAATGGAGGGGGAGATTGTGGGGTCCAGCCCATGATTTAAGGAAGACTTTCTTCCTTTGTTGGTTGGCAGCCACTCTTATCTTCTGCATTGTCAAAAAGGGTAGGCTACAGAAGGAAAATATGAATTGTAGGAGGCGTGAAAAAGAGAGGCTCTGCTTATAAAAGGAGAGCTTCGGCTCTCAGTTCTACACACACAATCTTAGAGAAAAAATATATCTTAGAGTTAGAAAGAAAGAGTGAGGTTTCACAGACAGAGTATAAGAAAATAATCTGTGAGAAAAATAGAGAGAGAGCGATATTGTAGTGAGATGGGAATATCAAAAGAGGGTTATTTCTTTTGAGTGTTGTAGTGGTCTATGGAGTATTTTACTCGGACCTACAAAGTGTAAAATTACTTGCGATAGTGATATCAGTTGCTCCTCTCGGGGCCGTGGTTTTTTCCCTTATTCAAGAAGGGTTTTCCACGTAAAAATCTTGGTATCGTTTTTATTCTTTTATTCTTTTTAATTACCGTATCTCGGTACTACGTTATTATTCTGCTTTTAGTACCGTGAATATTATTTTTGTGGGGGTTTATTCCCAACAGGAAGATCTGTCACTCGCAGAATTTCATAGTCTATAAGGAAGTGGAAATTGTATCTATAGCTTCAATTTCTTTCAGTTGTGCGACTCCTTGGCCACTAGATAACACACAAACTCGACTTTGGCCTGAAATATTCACATTGCCAGACGTTGGATTAACAACCATTTTACCTCTTAATGAAGGGGATACAGAGAAGATTGGCCTCCTCTCAGGAGATTTCTGATCAACTGAGCATAGTTGGATGCCCAGTCTGCAGCATTCTCCTGATCACATCCATTCCAAAGCAGAATCTGATGAACTAAAGAAGGCAAAACAAAACTTAGCTGGAATGTGATACATGTCAAGTTTCTTTTAAATAAAGCTACATATTTATGTAGGTGTAAATTAAATAGCACTACTTTGAACTAACTTGTTTATGTAAGTGTAAGTTAAATAGTACTACTGTGAACTAACTTGTTCCAGTACAGAAAGCTATCCTCTAGCTTCCAGAATTACTATGACCTCCCACAATAAAATAAAGGGCTTTAGCAAGACCAATACTTATTTACAATCATGAACTTTCTGACAAATATGCCACTTCAATTTATCTTATATATTCTTATTTCTTCATTGTCATCCTAAACCCCTTTTTTCTTTCTTTATAAAGAGGGGAGATCTTATGATGTCATCAATTTGGGGAGTCCTTAACAATTATTTGATGCCATTCCCAGTCTTATACTGGTAGAATTTATGGTCAGAGAGATTAACATGCACCATAGTTTTATCAGCTAAATAAGTTGTCTTGTGCATGATATAACATAAGGTTAAGTATAATTTATCATCTATATATGTACATACATGTGGAAAGATAACCAAAACATTCAAATAATGGAGTCAAACCAGAATCCTAGGGCTCTAAGTTTGGTTTTCAATTGTAATTAGTGGTCCATTTCCAATCTACTTTTCCTCACACAAAAGATTTAGGAGTCTTGTCAAACATTTGACACCACAAGAACACCCAAAACTTCTACCAGAAAAATAGGTCATTGACCAGCCATTAGAAGCAGAAGGGACAAAATTGACGTAGAAGGAAGAAACTGATCAGAGTACTAGAGCCAAGGCTGAGTATGCGTCCTTGGCACAAGGCAATTGCTGAGCTGAGTGTTATAAAACGTAGGCTCAAAAACCACATATATCCCACAACAAACTTAATCTTTCATAAGCATCCAAGTGGCAGATGTAAGTGCATTATTTGTACAAATGAGCATATATGAGAAAAAGAATACCACATGTATAGAAGGAACATTATTAGCCAAAATAGTCATGCAGGTTGTGTCAGACACAAAAATAACTGGCTACTCAACAAGCTGCACTGATAACAATTTAAATATATGTTTACAACTTAGAGAAAGGGAGGAAATTACCTTGAGATAGAGAAGTCATAGGGAAATGTGACACACTCAAGATTTGGTATTGCAGGAATATGGTCCTTTTTTTATTTACACATTTTATTATCTGGAACATAACTTCACGAAGAGATGACTCTAACAGTGTGCGTCGGGCATTCCTCTCTTCAGAGGCACTCTCTGCAAAAAAGTTATACTTCCCTTGACAAAAATGACTAATGAACAAGTTATAAAACTATATAGAAAAATGTTAAGACAAAAAAAAAATAAAAAAGGAAAAGATAATGACCTTTCGGATGATAAGCCACATTCAAATTTATGTACCAGTATTCCCAGTAGAACGTTCAACTTTGTTGGTGAACCATGAGGCTTGTTTGTTTTTGACTTCATAAAAGGATAGGCAAATCTGCATATTTTCTCCATCCGGTTACAGAAATATGTATGTTGATGTTACAACAAAAAGTTCTATTTGATATTTAGACCAGTACTGATTTCACTAATGATTAGAATTCCACAAGATACTTAAACATAGTCAAAAGGTTACATGCAACAATACCCTGAGAAAATCACAACGTACAATAGAAGTACCAAACAGTATGAAACAAAAAAACAACCAGAAATCACGTGAAATTCTCATAACTAAAGAGCATACTTAAGAAAAAGAAATGGCTATCTTAATACGTAAACATTGAACAGAACTAGAAAGTAGGAAAGTGAATGGCCATTGGCCAAAACAACAATCTTACCAACAGAAACAAACCGCAACCACTAACCTGTCAAATATCATTCGAAGGCTAATTTCGCCTTCTTCACCATTTTGCACGTTCTGATCGGCTGCCCGAGCGTCTCTGCGAATGCTATTTTCAGAGTCGGCGCCTAAATCTCTACGAATGGCGACACGAGAACTGACATCAACTGGGTCCACGGCCTGTGGTGCGTCAACATTGATTGGAGGCACTCCGTTTCTCGGGGCGACTACGTGTTCGTTTTCTCCATGAAGACCAGGGTCGGTGTCAGTGTGAGTTGGTACTGCTAGAGAGTTTGACATGTTGATTCCTGAAATAAAAAAAACACTTACAAGAACAAGTGTGAAAGTAGTGTTTATGAAGGTTAATATTAAGCAGTCACTATTATCCTTAGCCCCATGGTGGACGCCAAACTATTTACCCTAAAATCGAGTAACAATTAAACTTGTAATGTAGTTTTAAGGATACGTGATTTCACTTAATACCAATTGATTAACTTAGAAATAAATGATGTGAATTGGCAAGAATGTAAAACTAACCAATGCTTGGACAATGCGCTCGAGCAGTTGGACCCTCAAGAGTGGTAAAGTAAGAACAGTTAAAGAACAATAAGTTGATGAACAATAGGGAAATATTATATTGCCTTGATCTGCATGAATCTAAGGTGTTTACAAATGATGGGGACCCCTCTTTATATACTAGAGGAATCCTAATTGTGATACAATTCTAATTACGGAAGTAAATCCCATGATTGATACAAATAACCTCCCTTAATTTGATCTGTTCCGAGAATTCCGCCATGACCTCTGACCAGTCACGGATATTTCGCCTTTCCGTAATTATGTTTCGTTCGAAGTTGATCACATCTGGTATCGATCGTCGGGGACCTCGATCTCAATGGGTACCTCGAGCTCCAAACTCGGTACCTTGTCTTCGTGCTCAGGCTTGATCTATTACGAGGCTGACCCTCGATGCAGTTCTTTGATCTCGAAATAATGGCAAAATAGGGCAAGCCCGATTTTACCCGTATACAGATAGTCCCCTCGTTTCTTGGAGTGTAATGAGAAGAAACAAACTGACTCTTCGATTTTGTATATCGACTGATTACGACGTCACCCCCGTGATGTAAGCGACGGAGGCGACTGAAGCGTCACGTATGCACAGTTCCCAAGACCATTAATTAGTGCCAGTTAACGGTCGGCCACTAGTGTTTTCCAACCGTCATAGCAATATTATAAATAGATCCTCTTTATAATTTTCTCAAGCTTTACTTACAAAATTTCCCGTAATCTTCAAAAACTCTTCTATTCCCTTCAAGCTTCTCAATTTCACAGGTTCTTCAAATCCCGTTTGCCAATTTTTTCTTAAAACAGCAAGTTTTATCTTCTTCTTTCTTTGAACTCATATAAAAATGGAGAAAATATCAGAAACTATTCCCCAAAAGGAAAAAGCTTCTTTATCACGGCCGACCTGCAATAAAAACGCGAGTGGTGCCACGTATCGAGGAGTGCATTTCGGGGTCATACGTTCTTTCCTCCGACTTCAAAGTCGAGAAACCCTTTTCGGCCCCTGGCCGATGCGATCCAATGTCGAGATATATATGCTCGATAACCGAAGGTGATATCGAGCAGCTGAAAAAAGACTGCCACTGGGAAAATAAGGAGATGGTGATTCCTACACATGAAAAGGACATCACCACCTACGTAGAAGGGTTCTTAAGTATTTACACTTTCCCCTTTACGCGGGGTCCCGTTAATCCGGTTATTCTCGACTTCTACCGCTAATACCGAATAACTCTTGGCCAGATACACCCTTCTATTTGGCCCATTATTATCTTGTTTCGATTCTTCGTGAGTAAGGTCGAAGGAATGCCATTTACCCTCGACCACCTCATTAGACTGTATAGCCTCTTTTCTATCGGGGCGACTTAATAAGGCTTCATCACTGAGCCAAAAAGGTGTTGTTCTCGAGTACGGATAAGGACAAGGATCGGCGCTGGATGGGTCGGTTTGTCTAAGTGAAGACCTTCGATTTAATCCCGGCTGAGACGATGTCGTTCCCCGAGGAATGGAACATGAAGCGTAAGTACAAATCCATCAACATCCTATGTTGATTGCTTTGTTTCTTTTATCTTCCTTCACCCGCATCTTTTCTCACCCACGTCTTTTCTTATTATGTAGCGGTTCCCTGGGTGGCCGGTGCAATCCCGAACCTTGAAAGTTGGGTTTGGAAGTTGTCTTCGACTTCTACATATGCTGAGCGCTCGTGGCGCGATTTAGCGAGGGGCCGATGGGAGGCCAAGAATCATGGTAAGCTTACCTTATACGCTTTTGATGCTCTTTTCTGAAACGTTCCTCCTCATTTGTGCTTGATTCCCTTTTATGCAGTCTCGGGGATATTGCCAAAATGAGTTCGCCCCGCCTAGGAAAGAGGAGGCCCCATAACCGGCTAAGGATAAGAAGAGGAAAAGGGTCTTGCCTTCTGATAACCCAAAGGATAAGAAGAAAAAGGGTCGCAAGTCAAAGCAAGATGATGTCGTCCTATCTGAAAATGTAGTCCAAAAACTATGAGATGAAGAAGAGGAGGAAGAAGATCCTGAATGTGAGTTGATGGCTCGAAAGAGGGAAAGCGCCAAAGTTTCAAAAGAAGTTAAGCTGGTGATGGTCGAGGAGGCTCATCCTCGGACCGAGGAGATCTCGGAAGATGTTCCAAGCAAAGTCCCCGAGTCATCGGGGGATGAAGATGTCTACCACCGCAATGAACAATCGGCGAGTTTGCATGTCCGCCGTAACGAACAATCGGCGATTGTGCCTGAAGGGTCCGATACCGAGGCCCTTCTTAAATTACAGAGTGCCCCAAATAGCTTGCTTAGGGAAATTAATATTGATGATTCGCTTCCTGGCCCCACATTTTCTAAAGGGCAATTTCGGAAGGCTCCGTCTTTGGAGACACCCGGTATGGGAACGACCCATGAAGGGGAAGACATATTCTGTGAATGCTTCATGGGGGTCGATGATGTTTATGATGTTTCCGACCTAGATGCATCGATGATTTTCGATGAGGCTCATCAAATCCTGAACCAGGTAGATCTCAGCCCCCATTATTAGGTTTACATTTGCTTTTATTTCCTTTTGTTTGATTTCCTTCTTTTTTTCTCCACAGGCTGTGACGCTCCATCGGGACACGTTTTCCAAATCCTGAGCTGAGCTAAACTGGTGTGAGGCCGATCTGAAAAGGCTCACGGAGAAGAGAGACACCCTCAAACTCTTCTATGTGCAAAAAGAAGAGGAGATTCAAGGACCTCCGAGCTAAATTGGCAAGAGCTCATAACAAGCAGACCGATCTCATCGAGCAAGTAACGTACATTTTTGGGAACGTGACATATCAATTTGATATTGGTGACTAACACTTAGATACTGTAGGTTTAGGAGAAGGCCGAAAAGATTGAGCAGCTTCGCGAGGAGGCTGAGGTGAAAGAGGCAGAGACTTTGGAGTGGAAGCAAAACATGGACCGCCTCGCCTCGGAGAAAGATATGACTCGAGGCCAGCTGTCTTTGGTTGAATGTAAACTCCAAAGCGCAAAGGAGGATAGCTTGACCCGAACTAAGAAAATTGAAGAGCTCGAGACTTGGTTTGCCAGCAGAGCTTGCAAAAGTCACATCTAAGGTGGAAAAAGTGAAGGCCGAGGTAGAGGCAGTCGTGGATGTCTACCAAGCCGATGCTGAAGCCGCTGACGCTCTGCCAAAGGAAATTTCCGATGTTGTTGAGGTTCAATTATCCTGCGTTGTCGATCATTCTAAGCGCCAATCTTGGAGGGAGACTCTCGAGGAGATTCATGCTTGTGGATTTGACCTCACGACTGATATCGAGAATGTGAAAGTGCTAGAAGCCGAAGCCGAAGCTTTACTCTCTGATAATGATGACTCCGAGAGTGCGAGCGGGTCCGAGAGTGGAGAAGATAAAGATGAAGCTCCCGGGGAAGACTAGGCACTTAGAACTTTTTTCTTCTTTTTGGATTTTTGTGTAAGACCCTGAGTGGTCTTTGTAAATACTCTCGTATATATGAATGATCTTTTTTCTTTCCGATTTGTATCTGATTTTTGTTTTGTGAAAACTTTGTTTTACTTTTGCCTTATGATAATTCCAATATAATTTAGGCTTTGTGAGGAATTTAACTCACTTCGTTGCCCCGTGAAAATTTTGTTGAAATCGGATTACTATAATTTCTATAATCGAGTGAGTACTTGTTTGAACTCGGAGTGGTAAAACCCCTTGGGTTTTGGTTAAGCGAGGGTGAGTCCTCGAGCTCAATAATGTAATGGCCCTTAGGCTCTTTAATCGAGCCGATATGGACTCAAAATAGTGGCATTTTCCCTTTTTCGACTTAAAAGTTTAACTTGTTATGCCTTAGCATGAGATAAATCTGTACCCATTAAGATTTAGTGTTGTCAAAAAGCTTTGTTTTGCCTTAGCATAAGTTTGTTCAATTTGGTACCTTTTAAGGTTTTCGAGGGTCGACTTTATCAAAACCCTATGTAAATTTGCCGAGGGTAGTCCTTTTTTAACCGGTTTTTAAAAACATTTGAAGGTCTATTTGATTACAAAATTCGGATGTCTCCTACCGTGTTAGTTTGGCCGTAGCCTTTAACTTGATATTTGCCCATTGGGCTTGTCTATCGATTATACTTCAAACTTGTTCGAAGTATTAGTCCCCGAGTGGGGTGGCTGTGGCCCATAAAATCGAGGATTGCCTTTTTAAGGTCTTAAGATTTCGAAGTTTAACAATTCGAACGTGTCGATTTTCGGATGACAATCCTCGAGTACGGAGTTCATTGCTCAAGCTTTAGTTGTGATTGGCTCTTGAGCAGATTTCCGTAAAATATCGTAAGTACGAAATTGTAAAGTAAATATTTCACTAAGGCATAGAACATCTGATAAGGAAAAAGTACTTCTTTCAATAAATCATTCATGGGTACATGTTTTGTCATTAGGGCTCAGGTAATCTACCTGGGCACGGTTCGCTTGACCATTTGGCCCTTTATAAAATTTTCCTACCGAGACCCTGTTGACACGAGGTATCTTTCTTGAAAACATAACATCTGAGGGTGATACCCCCCAGTATTCGAGGTTGATTGTAAAGAAGCCTCGGATACTGTTGAATTGTCCCTATGCAGCATATATAATTGTTGCCTCGTTAAAAACCTCGCTAGAAAACCCATTTGGGATAAAAATCGATCTAAGGGAAAAGGAGTGCAACGCGTGCTTTAAAACCTAAGGTCTTCGTGTTGAAGAGCTTCTCGACGTCTTCGATTGAACACCTGTAATAAGTTAGTATCAAATACAAATTAAAAGGGAGAAAGTCATACCTTAGCAATAATATCGTTTGAGGAGTGATATGTTCCAATTGTTTGGCTATTGTTCACCCTCCATTGTGCGAATTTTGTAAGATCCCTTTCCGATGACACCGAGGACCTAATATGGCCCTTCCCAATTTGGGTAGAGTTTCCCCTCATTTGGATCTCGAGTGTTGAGGGTGACTTTCCTCAGGACTAAGTCCCCTATTTTGAAGTGTCGAAGATTGGTTCTTCGATTATAGTATCTTTCGATTCGCTATTTTTGGGAAGCCATTCGGATGAGGGCAGCTTCCTGTTTTTCATCTAACAATTCAAGGTTTGTGTTTATAGCCTCGTGATTTGATTCTTCCGTGGTGTATCGAAATTTGACGCTTGGTTCCCTGATCTAGACCGGTATCAGAGCTTCGGCGCCATACACTAAGGAGAACGGCGTTGCCCTGTACTGGATTTTGCCGTTGTCCGATATGCCCAAAGCACTTCAGGCAAAATTTCTCTCCATTTTCCCTTATTGTCGTTCAACCTCTTCTTTACATTTTGAATGATGGTTCTATTTGTTGATTCGACCTGTCCATTCTCTAGGATGATACGGCATCGATAATATCTTTTTGATTTTGTGATCTTCGAGGAACTTCGTTATTTTGCTGCTAATAAATTGTTTTCCATTGTCGCACACTATCTTGATGGGTATCCCGAATAGGCATATGATGTGATCCCATATGAAGTTTATAACTTCTTTCTCTCTAACTTTCTCAAAAGCCTGTGCTTCAACCCATTTAGAGAAATAATCAGTAATAAATAGAATGAATTTAGCTTTACTTGGGCCGATGGCAGAGGACCAACGATGTCCATCCCCCATTTCATGAATGGCCACGTGGATAGGACTGAATGAAGTTGCTCTCTAGGTTGGTGGATCATCGGCGCATGCCTTTGGCATTTGTCACATTTTCAAACGATATCTTTTTCCATACTGTCCCAATAGTATCATGCTCTGATGACTTTGTGAACCATCCAATGGCTGACACAATACCTAAAGCATCAATACCGAAGTTGTATTCCGATGACCATGGTGCTTCCTTAGGATCGACGTGTTTATCGAAGTTATTCTTACTCATGCGCCCTCGAGAATTTTGACCTCGATCATTCCTTCGATCATTTCGAACGGGATTACGTCCATGTCCCTTGTTCCTTCGATCTGCGCTATATAGTTGGTATCGATCTATATTCGGTCGGGGTTCCCTATCGATGTCCCTTTGATTCCTGCCTTCGGACCTGTTTGGGTAAACGAAACCGGATGGAGCTCCCAACTGATCATCCTCGACCCTGATCTTGGATTGGTACCGATTATGTACATCGGCCCAGATCACCACTAGATATTCAATCAAATTCTGATTATTTGACGTGATGCATCAAACTTCGCTCGTTCAAAGCTTGAGTAAAGGCTTGAACAACCCAATCATCGGTAACCGGGGGTAGGTCCATGCGTTCCATCAGAAATCGAGACACGAATTCCCTTAGCATTTCATTGTCCTTTTGTCTCACTTTGAAGAGGTCCGACTTCCTGGTCACGACTTTTATTGCTCTGGCGTGCACCTTTACGAACGAATCAGCGAGCAAGGCGAGAGAATCGATGGAATTGGGCAGCAAATTGTGGTACCATATCTTTGCCCCCTTCGATAAATTTTCCCCAAATTTTTTCGACAAGACGGATTCGATCTCATCATCTTCTAAGTCATTTCCTTTTATTCTGCATGTGTACGAAGTGATGTGTTCATTAGGATCGGTGGTCCCATTGTACTTAGGTATGTCCGGCATACGGAACTTTTTAGGAATGGGCCTCGAAGCAGAACTTTGAGAAAAGGTCTTCTGCACAAACGTTTTTGAACCCAAACCTTTTAGAATCGGGGGTGCCCTCAGTATTTGGTCAACCTATGAGTTGTACGTCTCTACCTTTTTGTCATTAGCCTCGATTTTCTTTTCACCTGATTTTATTCATTTAGTGAGATCTTTGAGCATCCTCATGATAGCGGGGTCAGCTCCTGATCCATTATCATTCAATTTCTCCTGTACAGGTTCGACCCTATGAACAATTTCCTATGATGTATCGAGTTCGATTCTGCTCGGTGCCCGATTCTGGAGTTGCACTATTGCAGCCTGCCGAGTTTGTAGCGTGTCAAATATCATTAGAAGGCTAATTCCGCCTTCTTCACCATTTTACGCATTCTGATCGGCTGCCCGGGCATCTCTGCGGATGCTATTTTCAGGGTCTGCGCCTAAATCTCCATGAATGGCGACACGAGAACTGACATCAACCGGGTCCATGGCCTGTGGTGCGTCGGGATTGATTCGAGGCACTCCGTTTCCCGGGACGACTACGTGTTTGTTTCACCATGAAGACCAAGGCCGGTGTTAGTGTGAGTGGGTACTGCTTGAGAGTTTGATATGTTGACTCCTGAAATAAAAAATACTTACAAGAACAAGTGTAAAATTAGTGTGTGTTATGAAGGTTAATATTAAGCAATCACTATTATCCTTAGCCCCACGGTGGTCGTCAAACTGTTTACCCTAAAAATCAAGTAATAATTAATCTTGTAATATGATTTTAAGGATACGTGATTTCACTTAATACTAATTGATTAACTTAGAAATAATGATTTGAATTGACAAGAATGTAAAACAAATCTATACTTGGACAATGCCCTCGAGCAGTTGGACCTTCGAGAGTGGTAAAGTAAGAGCAGTTAATGAACAATAAGTTGATGAACAAGAGGGAAATATTATATTGCCTTGATCTCTATGAATGTAAGGTGTTTATAAATGACGGGGACCCCTCTTTATATACTAGAGAAATCCTAATTATGGTAAAATTCTAATTACGGAAGTAAATCCCATGATTGATATAAATAACCGCCCTTAATTTGATTTGTTTCGAGATTTTCGCCGTGATCTCCGACCGATCACGGATATTTAGCCTTTCCGTTATTGTGTTCCGCTCGAAGTCGATCACATCTGGTCTCGATCGTCGGGGACCTCGATCTCGATGGGTACTTCGATCTCCGAACTCGGTACCTTGTCTTTGTGTTCTGGCCTGATCTATTGCGATGCTGACCCTCGGAGTTCTCTGATCTCGAAATAATGGCAAAATCGGGCAAGCCCAATTTAACCCGTATACATCTCTATTTGTTTGTAATATTTATAGGTGTGCACTACTTGGTTTTAAACAAAAAAACCGATCATATCGAACCTTTTAGTTCCCCCCCCCACCCCACCCCACCCACCCCACCCACACACAATTTTAGTTTCTGAATTCAAGTTAAGATATAAGGAAGGAATTTTATATTTTAGATAGAATTTCAGATTCTTTGTGGAAACATAAAAAAAGAAAAGGAAAATTGCTTTAAATGCCCGTTATAAATATTTTTAACTATATGACCTTCTTGGCAAGAGATCCATAAAATACAACACAAAATTAATAAATAAAATACAAAAGAATATAGAATCATTTTCTTCTATTTAAATTGTAGTCGGCCAGAGAAGCTCATTCCATGCCTTCTAATTTGACGCATGTTCTTAGATGACCTGTTTTAAGGGGTCACTCTTTTCATCAATAATTACAAAGCCGAAATTTTTTTCAATGTTCTATGAAGGCTTCTTCACATCAAATGGTAGAAGTTTAAAACTACAACGGAAAAGGTCCAAATATACTTCTTACTATAAGAAAAGATTTAAATATATTCCTTGTTATATTTTTAGTTCAAATATATCTCTATCGTTATACTATTGGTGCAAATATACTGATGAGGTCCATCTCATTGAAGAAGTATTAGACATGTGTCTAATAAAAGTTTTCTTTGGTTTGGTAGCCAACCTTGTTGACTTGGTTTGGTTGGTAGCCAACCTTGTTGAATTAGTTTGGTTTGGTAGCCAACTTTGTTGAATTGTGAAAAGTGTGTGTAAATTGTCAAATATGGTAGGCTTTAGAGAGTGAAGCTTTGGCTATAAAAGGAGAGCTTCAACTCTCATTTCTACACACCAACAAAGAGAGAAAGAAAGAGTGAGGTTTCACAGACAAGGTATAAGAAAATAGTCTGTGAGGAAAATAGAGAGTGAGCGATATTGTAGTGAGGTGGGAATATCAAAAGAGGGTTATTTCTTTTGAGTGTTGTAGTGGTCTTTGGAGTATTTATCTCCGACCTACAAAGTGTAAAATTCCTTACTATAGTGATATCAGTTGCTCCTCTCGGGGTCGTGGTTTTTTCCCTTATTCAGAAGGGTTTTCCACGTAAAAATCTTGGTGTCATTGTTACTCTTTTATTCTTGTTAATTACCGTATCTCGGTGCTACATTATTATTCCGCTTTATTACCGTGAATATTATTTTGGTAAGGGGTTTATTCCCAACAACTGGTATCAGAGCACAGGTTCTGCTCGTTCACTGAAATACTATTCACTATCGGTAGTACTATACTCGGTGAAAAATAAATGTCCGGAGTAAAGTACGAGGTAGCAAAATTCAACGGAGATAACGGTTTCTCAACATGGCAAAGAAGGATGAGAGATCTGCTCATCCAACAAGGATTACACAAGGTTCTAGATGTTGATTCCAAAAAGCCTGATACCATGAAAGCTGAGGATTGGGCTGACTTGGATGAAAGAGCTGCTAGTGCAATCAGGTTGCACTTATCAGATGATGTGGTAAATAACATCATTGATGAAGACACTGCACGTGGAATTTGGACAAGGTTGGAAAGCCTATACATGTCCAAAACGCTGACAAATAAATTGTACCTGAAGAAGCAGTTATACGCCCTACACATGAGTGAAGGTACGAATTTTTTGTCACATTTAAATGTGTTTAACGGACTAATCACACAGCTTGCCAACCTCGGAGTGAAAATCGAGGAAGAAGATAAAGCCATCTTGCTATTGAACTCGTTGCCATCTTCGTACGATAATTTGGCAACAACCATCTTGCACGGTAAGACTACTATTGAGTTGAAAGATGTCACATCGACTCTTCTACTCAATGAGAAGATGAGAAAGAAGCCTAAAAATCAAGGACATGCTCTCATCACACAAGGTAGAGGCAGGAGTTATCAAAGGAGTTCGAACAACTATGGTAGATCCGGAGCTCGTGGGAAGTCAAAGAACCGATCCAAATCAAGAGTCAGAAATTGCTACAACTGTAATCAACCAGGTCACTTCAAAAGAGATTGCCCAAATCCAAGGAAGGGCAAAGGTGAAACCAGTGGCCAGAAGAATGACGACAACACAGCCGCCATGGTGCAAAATAATGATAATGTTGTCCTCTTTATAAATGAGGAAGAGGAATGCATGCACCTGTCAGGTCCAGAGTCGGAATGGGTGGTTGACACAGCGGCATCTCACCATGCCACACCGGTAAGAGATCTTTTTTGCAGATATGTAGCAGGTGATTTCGGCACAGTGAAAATGGGTAACACAAGTTACTCAAAGATTGCGGGGATTGGTGACATTTGTATCAAGACAAATGTCGGATGCACATTGGTTCTAAAGGATGTGCGGCATGTACCTGATTTACGGATGAACTTGATCTCGGGAATTGCTTTAGACCGAGATGGATACGAGAGCTATTTTGCAAATCAAAAGTGGAGACTCACTAAGGGATCATTGGTGATTGCAAAGGGAGTTGCTCGTGGCACGTTGTACAGGACAAATGCAGAAATATGCCAAGGTGAATTGAACGCGGCACAAGATGAGATTTCTGTAGATTTGTGGCACAAAAGAATGGGTCATATGAGCGAGAAGGGATTGCAGATTCTTGCCAAGAAATCACTCATTTCTTATGCCAAAGGTGAGGGCGCAAGGGAGTTTTTTCCAATTAAAGGACAATCGAAACGGGATTGGTTTAATTATTTCAGAGTCGCCACTTGGGAGATTTAGGGTGTCCCAAGTCACCAATTTTAATCCCGAATCGAGGAAAAGAATGACTCCATATTACAGTCTGCGTACCAGAAATCCGGATAAGGAATTCTGTTAACCCGGGAGAAGGTGTTAGGCATTCCCGAGTTCCGTGGTTCTAGCACGGTCGCTCAACTGTTATATTCGGCTTGATTATCTGATTTTATACAAATATGAACTTATGTGCCAATTTTATCTTTTAACCGCTTTCATAATTATTATTATTTTTTACAAGGAATTGCAACGTCGTGAAAACATACCTCGAATCACGTTACATCAATGTACACGTGATTGTTGACATATCTCGACTCGGTTGAGATTTGGATTTGGGTCACATAAATGTGCACCCGAGTTAAGGAAAATAAATTATTAAAGGCGCGCTTAAAGCAACTAGCGTATTGTTATTTTGGGGAAAAGCCATGAAATTCGCTAAACGGCATGTCCCGAATTCTAAGTATTTTTATGTATATACATTTAGAGAGCCCCGCACTTTGTACATCTTTGTTTGTCGAGGCTCGTCTCATTCCTTATGAAAAGAATTTGCAACGTCATGGAAATGCATCTCAGACCACGCCACAATCAATGTACCCGTGGTTAGAGACACATTTCGATTCCGTTGAGATTTGGATTTGGGTCACATAAATGTGCACCCGAGTTTAAGGAGATAACATTATTAAGTACGCGCTTAAAGAGACTATCGCGTTATTATTCTGGGAGGGCCGTGAGATTTGCTAAACGACCCGTCCTGGAAACTGAATGCTTCGATAATATACATTTAACGAGGGCCCCGCAGCTTGTGCAATTTTATTTATTTTTTGTCGAGGCTCATCTCGTTCTTATTTTAAAAGGATATCCTATAGCAACTACGTTCCTTGCAAGTTAAAAACAGTAGATAGTCCTAATTAATTACGTGCTTGCAAGTTATCTATAACAGCATTCGGAAATGCTTAAAAATCAGAAACGAGGTTGCGTGCACAGTTAGCCGAACAAATAATCACGGGCCCAAATCCAGCCCATGCGTGATGGGCCAGACCTGGGCCATGGTTTGTTCGATGCGGGCCTGCTTGGTCCGTTTCGACCTGGCCTCGACCTTCGCGAGGTTGAGATTGCAAGCTATGTGTTCTTTGTCTTAAAACATGGTTTACCAGTTATATGAAACAGTTTATCGGAAAGGAAAGAACTTAACTAGTAGAGTACGATTTTCATGCTTGGCATACATTACAGAATTATACTACACCATTAAACTAAATCTAAGATACAACCTATTGCATTGGGCATGCTTCTATCTACCAGCCTGCATATACAATTGGATGTCAAATTACCCTACATATACAGTTGCTATGTGTTAAAGCTAACCCAGTATCCGAACAAAATACAAGCTATCATACATCCCGGAATCATTCAGTGTACAGGCTATACATAAATAAATGATCTTCAACCCTTTTCTTTGTATTCATACTCAACTTCAGATTACATTGACAGTATTAGTTGTGTACCTGGTATAGAAGAACAAAAGAATAAAGGAATGATCAGCTGGGCAGTATGCAGTAAGCACAGCAACAGCAGATATACAGCAACAACACAGCAACAAACCAACAATCACAAGTGTTTTCCACAGTCCACAGACAACCAGCAACAATTTCCAGAACAAAGATAACCAGCAGATGGTCGAGCACTAAACAAGTAATCCCAGAAAGAGGAATGAAACAAACAGAAGTAACAGAGTGTTCTATGCAGCAACACCAGCAGTCCTACAATCACAAACAGCTCAATCAGTGCAAACAACAGAACTTGGCCGAGACAACTTGACCAAATACAAACTCTTATGTAGCTTTCAGACAGTGTTTGGTTACAGTGTTTTCCTTATGTTTTCAGTTTTTCTTTAAACTCACGAGACCTCTCTTAAGACTCAAATTTCCAGCCCATTTTAAGTTCTGAAATGGCCTATTTATAAGCCAAACGACCCAGTGCAGCTAAGCTGCCTGGATCCTCCCACTTGCAGACTGCCCATACTCTTTAAACCCATCCTTAAGCATCTTTTGATGCCAGCCATTTTGTTCCCCACGCCTGGCTTTTCTTTAATCAAGAGTTATGGGTTCATTTAAGTATTCATTTTAAACCCCATACTCTTGTGTCTTGTTCCCCATTGGTATTAGTTTAATCCCAAATTAGTACCCTACTTGTCAGCTCATTTAAACTAAGCCTTTTTGTTCTTTTCAAACCCCAGACTACCCTTGTTAAGCCTTGCTTATTACTGCCCTGCCCATTGCAGCATCAGGGCATTCTGAACTCATGAAAGTTCAAATTCAGGACTGCCCTGGACTGAACCTTTTCAGTCATTTTTGCAATGCAAACAAACTCATTTCAGGCGATGCCGGGCATTCAGTCAGTGACAAGGTTCAATTAGTCACGTGAAACTATTAGCTCATTTGATCCATTAGTTATAGAAAACTAATCGACGAGGTTTATCGAGTCGACTATACTAAATACAACAGGTAATAATCAATCGTTCACATAAACAATACGTACAGGGACCCAAAAGGCATCAGACAACTTTTGTTCAATTACTGGGAACCTATATGAATTATTTATGCGACGACTATCCTAATCGAACATGTTTATCATAGGATACATTCAAATCACACACAGAAAACAATTGACCAAATAAAAGGTCTTTGACAGAGATGGAAGAAATCAGAAAAAAATAACAAAAAGAACAAACAAACACAACGAAACATGCTGACAACTTAATTAGAACTAAACAAAGGGAAAGGAAAACTTACCGAAAAATGTTTAAACCAAACTGACCCAAATCTGACTCAACTTTGACCATTTGAGGCCGAACAAATTTTAACCAGGGTGTTCTCACATGAGAACACCTTGGTTAAGGTCCATTAAACCTCAAACCCTTGTTAAGGCCGGCTGGATTCCAAGGCTATCCGTGTTTTAGGTTTTGGATTTTCAGATCAAGTTTTTTAGGAGTTGTGGGTAGATTCGGACCAAACCAAGTCTGGTTTGGTCACGAGGAGCGTCCGGGGAGTGTCTGGTATGCAGATGGGGTGGTTTGGTATAGATCGAGTTTCGTCTCGAATCTTCAAATCCAGATTCGAGACGATGGAAGGTGATTCGAGGTACAGGGTTAGTAGATTCGTGTTCAGGGTGGTTGGATGTTTCAGGGGTGTGAAGGGGGTGGTCACCGGCGTTCATGCCGCCGGGTTCTGGTGAAAGGGAAACTAGGGCGGCGTTAGGGTTTGGGGGTTTCAGGGCTTGGGGAAGGAGATGACTGAAGGGGGGTTCGGATATGGGGCGTGGGGTGAAGGGCCAAGTTTATATACGGAAGGGGAAGAGAGATTGGAGCCGTTAGATCAAGTGATATGAACGACTTAGATCTATTGGTGGGTAACAGGACGGGGTCGTTTGGTATGGGAATGGGGTCATTTTGGTTTAGGTGAGGGGTTGGGTTGAACCGGCTAAATAGGTCGGGTCATGAGGGAAGCCAGGGACCGTTGGATCAATGGGGTTGGACGGCTCAGATCAACTTGCCTGAAACGGCGTCGTTGAGGTGAGTTGAACAGCCTGATCTGGACCGTTCGTTTGAATCAGATCAACGGCTTCAATAGGGACGCCGATACGGCGTCGTTTGAGTCCGTGCTTGGGCAGGCTCGTCTTGGACTGGATCAGTGCTTTGGTTTTGGGCCTCGTTTTGGGGCCCAATCAGATTTTCCTTTCCTTTTTAATTTCAACAAATTAACCAAAAATTCCTAAAAACAATGCAAATAATTAAAATAAACTTACACACATATTGTGTAACACCTACAACAATAAACACACATATTAGAATTTTAAAAATGGTTAAATCACAGCCTAGAGTAAAAGCTGCATATTTTTTTGTGAATTTTCTCTTAAAACCGGACTACGGCCTGATTGCCCACGGCGTTCTTATTTTTTTTTGTAGAATTAATTGCAACACGGGCCGAACCACAAATGACTAGCAGCACATGTCATGAAAAAATTGGGAATTTGTACAGCGAGGTCACTGGTCACTATTTTTGTTTTCCTTTGGAGTGATTGCCCGTGAAGCAAAAATCACGTGCTTACAGCTGCCCCTCTTTGCACGAGGACACGAAGGGTTTTCGCGCAAAGATAAAGCGGGCTATTTTTGCTCGTCCGAGTACTCCGTGTGAAGCATTTTTTGAAAAAGATTTGACCGAACCTTTGCTTCAGAGGTTTCCTACATATCCTGGGCTAAACAGGAATCAGGTCAATGTAGTTCGGGAAACTTTGGTAGCTGGGACTACCGGGTCACTGTAGTGCTTGCTGTTGTTGTGCGTTGTTGCCTGCCGCTGTAGGATGCTACCGCTCAACCGATCTCCTTGTTACATTGTTCTTAAAAGGAAAAACAAGAAGCTAAGTTAGGGTATGAGATCTCATCTATCTTCAACTTGTTCTTGTTGCCTTGCTTTCTTGTCGGCTAACGCTTTCCTCTGATGCCCTTATTTTGTGAACTTGAGAGATGATGCTGGTCCTTCGCCTTTTCTGGATGCCAGTTTTCATCACTTTGCTTGATTTGCTGGGAACATGGCTTTCTTCTTTAAATCTTTCAATGGTTTCTTCAGTGGTCTGGCTTCCTTTATCAAATTTGTTATGTTGGGCATGCTACAACGTTCCCAAACTGCTTCTTTTGAGACGCGTTCCTTCTTCCTTTTGAATTGCGCGCTTGCCTTTGCAGCTTTCTGCTTCTTGGTGCTGGGGATTTTATTGTATACTGCTTGGGGGACCTCTGTTGCAACCTTCCGTCTTCAGGTGGGGTTACTGATTCCAAAATCTAGAGCTGAATGTATTCCCGCATTATACTGGTGGGCGACCTAGAACTTAAATGTATTCCCGCATTATACTGGTGGGCGACCTAGAACTTAAATGTATTCCCGCATTATACTGGTGGGCGACCTAGAACTTAAAAGTATTCCCGCATTATACTGGTGGGCGACCTAGAACTTAAATGTATTCCCGCATTATACTGGTGGGCGACCTAGAACTTAAAAGTATTCCCGCATTATACTGGTGGGCGACCTAGAACTTAAAAGTATTCCCGCATTATACTGGTGGGCGACCTAGAACTTAAATGTATTCCCGCATTATATTGGTGGGCGACCTAGAACTTAAATGTATTCCCGCATTATACTGGTGGGCGACCTAGAACTTAAATGTATTCCCGCATTATACTGGTGGGCGACCTAGAACTTAAATGTATTCCCGCATTATACTGGTGGGCGACCTAGAACTTAAATGTATTCCCGCATTATACTGGTGGGCGACCTAGAACTTAAATGTATTCCCGCATTATACTGGTGGGCGACCTAGAACTTAAATGTATTCCCGCATTATACTGGTGGGCGACCTAGAACTTAAATGTATTCCCGCATTATACTGGTGGGCGACCTAGAACATAAATGTATTCCCGCATTATACCGGTGGGCGACCTAGAACTTAAATGTATTCCCGCATTATACTGGTGGGCGACCTAGAACTTAAATGTATTCCCGCATTATACTGGTGGGCGACCTAGAACTTAAATGTATTAACTTAAATGTATTCCCGCATTATACTGGTGGGCGACCTAGAACTTAAATGTATTCCCGCATTATACTGGTGGGCAACCTAGAACTTAAATGTATTCCCGCATTATACTGGTGGGCGACCTAGAACTTAAATGTATTCCCGCATTATACTGGTGGGCGACCTAGAATTTAAATGTATTCCCGCATTATACTGGTGGGCGACCTAGAACTTAAATGTATTCCCGCATTATACTAGTGGGTGACCTAGAACTTAAATGTATTCCCGCATTATACTGGTGGGCGACCTAGAACTTAAATGTATTCCCGCATTATACTGGTGGGCGACCTAGAACTTAAAAGTATTCCCGCATTATACGGGTGGGCGACCTAGAACTTAAATGTATTCCCGCATTATACTGGTGGGCGACCTAGAACTTAAAAGTATTCCAGCATTATACTGGTGGGCGACCTAGAACTTAAATGTATTCCCGCATTATACTGGTGGGCGACCTAGAACTTAAATGTATTCCCGCATTATACTGGTGGGCGACCTAGAACTTAAATGTATTCCCGCATTATACTGGTGGGCGACCTAGAACTTAAATGTATTGAAATTGTTTCCCCCGTCCCTCCGATAAAATTTTTGACAATTGGCAGAAAATTTTCTGCCCCAGTTTTTGGTGACTTCCCTGGCGTTGCATCTTGCTGCCTTCATCAATCCTTTGTTTTCCTACAGCAGACAAAAGGATTTAATTAGTTTTAATCGTGGTGGTAGAGGGTGCCCTTCCGGCGGATGATTTTTCCTCTCTTCCCTTTTCCTTGCTCTATGTCCCCATAATTGGGGAGTGGACAAAATTGCCTGCTGGGGGTCTCTAGCCTGCTGGGGCTGGTTTTCAATTTGTTCCCTTTTCTGCTTTCTCTTTAAGCACATGCTGTGGGAATCTGCTTTTACTCCCGAATCCATTCCCTTTGGAGCTTACTTCCTCCAAAACTGCGAGGCACGATTATTGCATTGCCTAGGGCCAGCTTTTAAGACTGTTTGTGTTATTCTGCATTGGATGAACTCCCCTTCGGTCTCTGGTAGTAAGCTTTGAAAAATCCTTTTCAAGACAAATTTTAGGAAGAGAAATAAAAGCTAGAAAAGGAGAAAATCTTTCTGAACCAATATTTGGTGGGAGAAGAAACTCAGAAGAACTTATCTGGAGGACATGACTGGTCCTCGTGATCATGACGTGCACCATAGATTCCCGACCCAGTCTATTTGTATCAATCGATTTGCCCGATGGTCTGACTTGCTGGGGATGATAAATGAATGTCCACTTCGTTGCGAATGTGGTCGCTTTTTGTTGATCTGTCTTGTCGCCTCACAGTGCCCTTCGAGGTGTTTTCACCAATGAGACTCTCTCTTTTCTCTCATATCTCGGCGCCTTATGGTGCCTATGAAGGTTTTCACCAATACGACTCTCTCATTTCATATCTCTCATCTTACGTCGCCTTTCGGTGCCTGTGAAGGTTTTCACCGATAAGACTCTCTCATTTTATATCCCTCATCTTACGTCGCCTTTCGGTGCCTGTGAAGGTTTTCACCGATAATACTCTCTCATTTTATTTCTTCATCGAGGAATCGGGGTGTTGTTGATACGACCCTTTCACCTGGAGATTCCTTTGACCATCAATTCATTCCCAGTCTTACGATCCTCTTCTTTGCTGAGGATCGGTGTATTATTCTCGGCCTTATTTGCCTGTCTTGGCATCTCTTGGATATTGATCGGGAGGTCTTTTGGACGTCGATGTTGGTTTTGGTGTGGGGTTAAAGAAAGGCTATAAACATGAAAATAATTTGATGGGTGATGTGCTACAACTTTGGAATCTAACCTTTGTTGGAACTTGAAACATACCCTCTGCCCCAGTTTTCTTGCTTGGGGAATTTATTCTTTTACACTTATGTTGCGCTATGTGCGTTACGCACACTGTGCCTATTATGCACACTATGTGCATTATGCATCCTATATTCACTATGATGCATACTATGGCCGAGCCGTGAGGCGCCTACGTATCCTCTTTGAGGAATCAGGTCAAACGTAGTTCCCAAGGTTTTGTATTTCTTATGATTTTATCTTCCTTTTTTTCTTTTCCTTCTTTTCATTTTCTTTTTCTTTTCTTTTTCTCTTTTTTTTTGTCTTTTCCATTAGTGATTCCAAAAGAGGGGTATGAAAGAATAACTTAAGGCTCAAAGGGGGAAGCAAGGGTTAAAAGTGTTTGGATAGAAGAAAGAATTGCCTCCGTCATCTCATTATCCAATAAATGCCAAATACAAACAAATAAACCAAAAATTGCCATAATTAAAGAAATTACGCATAATATCTCTTGACTGCATCTGAATTGATAGCGATGTCGACACATCTACCTTCGACATCTGTCAAACACAAGGCACCGTTGGACAATACTCTGGTCACGATATAAGGCCCTTGCCAATTTGGGGCGAATTTGCCTTTTGCCTCGACCTGATGTGGGAGGATCTTCTTCAATACCTGCTGCCCTACTTCAAACTTCCTGGGGCGCACCTTCTTATTATATGTTCTTGCCATTCTCTTCTGGTACAGCTGACCATGGCACACTGCTGCCAATCTTTTCTCATCTATCAGGCTCAACTGTTCCAATCGAGCTTTGACCCATTCATCATCATTAATCCCGGCCTCAGCGACAATTCGGAGGGACGGAATTTCGACTTCCGCTGGTATTACGGCCTCAGTTCCGTATACCAACAAATAAGGAGTTGTGCCTATGGAAGTCCGGACAGTAGTGCGGTAACCCAACAAAGCAAAGGGTAATTTCTCGTGCCATTGTCTGGATCCTTCCACCATCTTTCGCAGTATCTTCTTGATATTCTTATTGGCTGCTTCGACTGCTCCATTCGCCTTGGGACGATATGGGGTGGAATTGCGGTGTGTAATCTTGAATTGTTGGCATACCTCTCTCATCAGGCTGCTATTAAGATTCGCACCGTTATCCGTGATGATCACTTTTGGGATCCCAAATCTGCAGATGATATGGGAATGAACAAAGTCCACCACTGCCTTCTTGGTTACTGATTTGAAGGTTTTAGCCTCAACCCATTTGGTGAAGTAATCAATGGTCACTAGAATGAACCTATGACCGTTGGATGCTGCCGGCTCGATGGGCCCAATGACATCCATGCCCCATGCCACAAACGGCCAGGGTGCTGACATCGTATGTAACTCTGTTGGCGGAGAATGAATCAAATCTCCATGTATCTGGCACTGATGGCATTTCCTCACGAAAGTGATACAGTCGTGTTCCATGGTGAGCCAATAACACCCTGTTCGAAGGATCTTTCTTGCCAATACATATCCGCTCATGTGTGGCCCACAAACTCCAGCATGTACCTCTACCATAACCGTCGTTGCTTGACTGGCATCTATGCATCTCAACAATCCCAAATCCGGGGTTCTTTTGTACAATACTCCTCCGCTGAGGAAGAAACCATTCGACAAACGCCGAAGGGCTCTTTTTTGGTCTCCAGAGGCATGTTCTGGATATATCCCCATTCTGAGGTATTCCTTGATATCATGAAACCAGGGTTCGCCATCTGCTTCTTCTTCTATGGCGTTGCAGTAGGCGTGCTGATCACGGACCTGGATGTGCAGAGGATCAACATACATTTTGTCAGGGTGGTGCAGCATTGATGCTAAGGTGGCCAAGGCATCCGCAACCTCATTGTGAACTCTCGGGATGTGTTTGAACTTCACCGATCGAAATTGCTTGCTCAGATCATGCAAGCATTGTCGGTATGGTATGAGTTTTAGATCTCGTGTTTCCCATTCTCCCTGAATTTGATGTACCAAGAAGTCCGAGTCTCCCAAGACCAAGACGTCTTGGACATCCATGTCAGCAGCCAAGCGCAGACCTAGAATGCAAGCCTCATACTCGGCCATATTGTTGGTGCAATAGAAGCGTAGTTGAGCCATAACAGGATAATGCCGTCCTGTTTCAGAAATGAGTACTGCCCCTATTCCAACCCCTTACGCGTTTGCAGCTCCATCGAAGAAAAGCTTCCAACCCGGCTCCTCATGTAATTCCAACTCATTTGTATGCATTACCTCCTCGTCAGGAAAATACGTTCTTAAGGGCTCGTATTTTTCATCAACGGGATTCTCCGCCAAATGATCGGCCAGCGCCTGGGCTTTCACGGCTGTCCTCGTCACATAGACGATATCAAACTCTGTGAGCAGAATTTGCCACTTTGCCAACCTTCCCGTGGGCATAGGTTTCTGAAAGATATACTTTAATGGGTCCAAACGGGATATGAGATAAGTAGTATACGAAGACAGGTAGTGCTTCAACTTCTGAGCTACCCAAGTTAGGGCACAACATGTTTTCTCGAGTTGAGTGTACTTGACCTCATGTACTGTGAATTTCTTGCTAAGATAGTAGATGGCCTGCTCCTTCCTTCCTGTGTCATCATGTTGCCCCAATACACAACCAAATGAATTTTCCAAGACCGTTAGGTAAAGAATTAAGGGCTTCCCAGGCTTCGGCGGGACCAATACGGGTGGATTAGACAGATACCCTTTGATTTGGTCGAAGGCCTCCTGACACTCTGCCGTCCAACCTACCGCAGCATCCTTTCTCAGCAACCGAAATATGGGCTCACAAGTTGCTGTGAGTTGGGCGATGAACCTGCTGATGTAATTGAGTCTACCCAGCAAACTCATTACCTCTGTTTTGTTCCTTGGCGGTGGCAAATCTCGGATGGATTCAATTTTGGATGGGTCTAACTCAATCCCCCGTCGACTGACGATGAATCCTAGCAGCTTTCCTGATGGAACCCCGAATGCGCATTTGGCCGGGTTGAGCTTGATATCATACCTTCGGAGTCTTTGGAAAAATCTCCTTAGGTCTGTTACATGGTCTTCCTGACGCCAAGATTTGATGATCACATCATCGACGTACACCTCGATTTCTTTGTGTATCATGTCATGAAACACAGCAGTCATTGCTCGCATGTATGTTGCCCCGGCGTTCTTCAGTCCGAACGGCATTACCCGATAGCAGTAAGTTCCCCATGGCGTAATAAACGCTATTTTTTCCGCATCCTCCTCGTCCATTAGGATCTGATGATAACCCGCATAGCAATCTACAAAGGATCCGATCTCGCGCCCAGCGCAATTATCGATCAAGATATGGATGTTGGGCAATGGAAAATTGTCCTTGGGACTTGCTTTGTTGAGGTTGCGGTAGTCGACGCACACCCTGATTTTTCCATCCTTCTTTGGGACTGGTACCACATTGGCCAACCACTCGGGATATCGAGTGACCCGAATGACCTTCGCTTGCAACTGCTTAATCACTTCTTCTTTGATCTTTACACTCATTTCTGTTTTAAATTTCCTTAGTTTTTGCTTGACCGGAGGGTATGCCGGGTCAGTGGGCAATTTGTGAACCACTAAATTGGTGCTCAATCCAGGCATATCATCATATGACCATGCAAAAACATCTTTGAATTCCCTGAGAGTTTTGATCAATTCTGCTTTGACATTCGGCTCAATGTGGATGCTAATTTTGGTCTCTTGGACGTTATCAGCGTCTCCTAGATTCACAGCCTCAGTGTCATTTAGGTTAGGCTTGGGTTTCTCTTCAAATTGGCACAGTTCTCGGTTTATCTCTTCGAAGGCTTCACCTTCGTCACATTCAGATTCATCATCACAAACGACCTCTTGCATCATTGAGTCGGATTCAGATTGATTTATTAGACTAGGTCGAAAGATCCGTTGTGCATGCCATGTCATTAGAACCAGTAAAAAGAGAACTGTTCAGAAAGAAAAAGAACAAAACAAAATTAAAATGGGACAAAAGAAAAGAACTTTATTAAACTTGCGGGATAAAAGGGTTCACACTTTTACAAAAACGAAAGTAAAATTTGGATTACACCCTTGAATAATCCGGACAAAACAAAACACACAAAACATAAATCAAAGCCTACTACCAAGACTCCCCTCGGACAGGAAGAGGAGTAACTGTCCAATTGTTGGTCTTGGCCTCAGGCCCCACAAACTGTATCTCTGCTCTGCTGGAACCTTCTCCAGCTTCCACCATACTGACATCCGCGAATAGCCTCTCAAAACTCTGATTCAGGTCTTCATTTATACCGATCAAAGGTCCTAGAATCTTTGGGACCGGTGACCCCTTGGCACTTGCTTTGGCAAAAGACCTTGAGAGACGTGGCACTGGTTTAGGCAGAAACCAGACCCTCTTCTTCATTTTTCGCGCTTGCTTCCTATCTGCTGCGGTTGGTTTGAACCCCAATCCGAAAGTTTCAAGATTTTTAGGAAGGGATACCGGTTGGACAATCCCTTGAAGCTCGACTCCCAGGCCTTTTCCCGGCACAAATCCATTACCCAGCATTTCGGAGACCATCATGACTGTTGCGGCAGCTACCCTAGGGTGCAGGATGATTTCTCCTTCAGAAATTTTGTTGGCCGACCCTGTGTCGAAAATCTGGTAGACCCAAGGACCTTTGTCATCAGCGGTCTCTATGAAAGGTACAATGGTTCCGCCCATGGTGCACGTCGTATCCTCGCCGTGTAACACGACCTCTTGTCTTTCCCACTCGAACTTCACCATCTGATGTAGGGTGGAGGGCACCGCCTTGGCCGCATGAATCCATGGTCGTCCTAACAGCAGGTTGTAAGATACTGTGGCATCTAATACCTGGAATTCCATGGTAAACAGGACTGGGCCGATGGTCAGTTCAAGTACAACATCCCCCACAGTGGCTGTTCCATTTCCGTCAAACCCTCGGACACAGATACTGTTCTTGTGGATCCTTTCGTGGTCGATCTTTAACTGGTTCAAGGTAGATAGTGGGCAAATATTGGCGCTTGAGCCGTTATCCACCAATACTCGAGTTACCACCGAGTCTTCACATTTGACAGCTAGGTATAGAGCTTTATTATGCTCTGTACCTTCCACCGGCAGGTCATCATCTGAGAATGTTACCCTGTTCACCTCGAAAATCTTGCTGGCAATGGTTTCCAGGTGGTTTACAGAAATCTCACTGGGTACATGAGCTTCGTTCAATATCTTCAACAGGGCCCGACGATGCTCCTCAGAATGGATCAGTAATGACAACAGTGAGATCTGGGCCGGTGTTTTTCTCAGCTGTTCGACCACAGAATAGTCTTGTACTTTCATCTTCCTCAGGAACTCTTCAGCCTCTTCTTCGGACACAGGTTTCTTGGTTGCAACTGGGTTGGTTCTTCTTAGCTCCACCGGAGCAAAACATCGACCTGATCGAGTCAGCCCTTGCGCTTCACAACTGACTTCTTCCACCTGTTTTCCTTTGTACATCACCACCGCCTTTTCATATTTCCAAGGCACAGCCCTGCTGTCAATCATCGGCAGCTGGACCACAGGCTTTATGGTCACCCGTTCTCTACATACCCCTTTCAACACGACCGCCGGTGTGGGCGGGATCCCTGGTATTACCAACTTGCTTGGCTCGGGTTTGCTTGTTATGGCGGACGGGCTCTTTCCCAATATCACTACCGGCTTGACGCCTTCTCCCTGCGACTGTACACTCGTTCCTCCACTGGTTGAGACTTCTTTCGGGGCGGCTTGGATCATCATCACTGTTTGTGAGGGTTTTCTCAATTCTCCTCCCTCACACACCAACTCAATCATGTGAGTTTCGTGGTGCGCTGGCAGTGGGTTTTGGTTGATGTTAGGAGCCTCCGGTGTCTGGACCTCGATCTTATTGGTGTCAATAAGATCCTGTATGGCATGCCTTAATTTCCAGCACTTCTCGGTATCATGCCCGAGCATCCCTGAACAGTATTCACAACTGATTGATCGATCCAAATTCTGAGGTGGGGGATTTGGTTCTCGAGTCTGGACAGGACTAACCAAACCCAATTGCCTCAGCTTGTGGAACAAAGCGGTGTAGGTTTCTCCCAGCTCCGTGAAAGTTCTCTGCTTCCGCAACCTGTCATTCCTAGCATCTGGATTTCCCCGAAAACCTGCCCCTGAAGGGTTTCTATACGCCCTTGGTGGAGGGTAGGTGTTTTGTGGTGGTGCATATATGTTCTGGGGAGCCGGTGCGCGCCATTGTGGGCGAACCGGAGGCTGAGTGTATGCCTGGGCTTGGTGTACGGAACAATGTGGTTCTCGAGGTGGATAGAAATTTTGTGGTGGGTTGTATGGGTATTCTGACCTGTGAGGTCTGGGTTGGTTGTAGTGCGGCCTGCCAGCCCTGGACCAACTGCCTGCCTCGATCGTGGCAACCTCTTCTTTCTTTCTTCTCAGCGCACCTCCCGTGCCGCTTTGAATAGCCTGGGTTGTGGCTTTGAGTGCCGAATAGTTCAAGATTTTGTCAGATCTCAGACCCTCTTCTATCATGACCCCTATCTTGACCACCTCGTTGAAAGATTTTCCAACTGTTGTCACCAAGTGACCAAAGTAGGTTGGATCTAGTGTCTGCAAGAAATAGTCCACCATCTCTCCCTCTCTCATGGGAGGATCGACTCTAGCTGCTTGTTCTCTCCAGCGGAACCCGAACTCGCGAAAACTTTCCCCGGGTTTCTTCCCAGTTCTCAATAATGTGAGACGGTCAGGGACTATCTCGAGATTGTACTGGAAATGACCTGCAAAAGCCTGCGCCAGATCATCCCACGTGTACCACCTGCTGGAATCCTGCCTGGTATACCATTCTAGTGCAGATCCGCTCAGACTTTGGCCGAAATAAGCTATCAGCAGCTCATCCTTGCCGCCTGCCCCTCTCATTTTGCTACAGAATCCCCGCAAATGTGCCATGGGATC
Source organism: Nicotiana sylvestris (assembly GCF_000393655.2). Taxonomy (NCBI): domain Eukaryota; kingdom Viridiplantae; phylum Streptophyta; class Magnoliopsida; order Solanales; family Solanaceae; genus Nicotiana; species Nicotiana sylvestris. Next base: position 137,627,411 of record NC_091058.1, read on the forward strand.
ACCGTGCCCTTCATATAAATCAAACTTAGGCATCTTGAACCCAGCCGGGAGTTGGACGTCTGGGAAAGGGCACAGATCTTTGTATGCTACGCTGACTTGATTGCCCAGCCCGTGCAAGTTCCTGAAGGACTGCTCCAGGCTTTTGAACTTTCTCAATACTTCATCCTGTTCAGGGGCCTTAGCCGGCTTCTCAATCTCTGCCGGCACTTCCAAATGTGGATTGTAAGCCTGTGGTTCGGGGGCATGAAACGTAGGCTCGGGGGGGTAGTATTGTGTATCGTGAGCCTGAAACAATGGCTCACTGGTCGTTCTTTGCAAAGGGGCTGATGTTGGTCCCACAAAAATGGGAATATTGGGTGTTGGGAGAGGTTGATGGGGTGGTGGAGCCTGGGAATCATGAGGGCTTCTTTCTTGATGATAAAGGGGATTTGGGCGGCTTGTGGAAGGGCCGGAGTGAGGGTATTCTGGCATGTGTCCCAGTGTTTCAGGGCTCTTTTGTGTTTTGGCCATGGCTAGCTGCATTGCATTCATCTCTAGTCCCATCCTTTCAATCTTTTCCATCGCTTCTTTCAGCAACTGGCTCATCGGCCTCTCTTTCTCATTACTATTCTCTGAAGTAGTCATGCTTGTTGCTATCGGTCCCTTGGATCTGGTTTGATAGGAGTGTGTGGCTAGAGTTCTTTAACAACTAACTTGTCTGGATCAACAAACTTTGTTAGCGTTAGAATTTAACAGATTTGATCATAACACATAGAGGATGCAATGCACCTAGGCAGTTAACCGTTTCTACATGCTTTGCTTCAAACAACATGCGTCATCCCGGTTTGCTCATTCGTCCCTTTAAAGTATTTTGGGAAACCCTGTGTTTTATTTTATTTGTATTTTCTTTTCTTTATTTATTAAAAGCGGTCGAATCTTATGGGGATTGCCTACGTATCACGTCCCCGCGTGAATCAGACCAGGCGTAGTTCTGCCTCAAAGTAAAGACACATAGAAATTCTTCCGGAGTCACTTAATTTCATTATCAAAATTTGCTATTACACATTGCTTCAAACAAAATAGCAACAGTACAGACTCCACGGTTTTAAACTTGGTTTGAAGAAAAGAAAACAACATATGGGGAAACAACAAACAAAACGAACAGGACTCGATCAACGACTAATTTTCCAACTTAGGGACCCACGAGGCATCTTTCGGCCCTTTCGCGGCCCTAGGTGTAAGGTCTTTTTGCAAGCTCTTCAACTCGTTCATAATCTGGTGGACGCAGCCCATGATGGAGACAATGAGGGTTTCCCGAGGTGTTTGCTCGCATGCCAAGCATTTCAGGTAGATGTAATGCCCGATTTCGTCAATTCTTGCTCGAATGTTATCCCTTTCTGCGAACAACTGCCTTATCTGTCGGCTCTTTAATCCTAGCGTTTGTGCATTGGTGGCGAGCTGATCCTGGAACATCTCCATTTGCCTTTCCATCCTGGTCATTGCATTGTAATAGCGTCTCCTGTCGGCTTGGGCATCTTGTGTTTGCTTGAAGATCCGCTCTTGCAGAGCGGAATTCGTTTCCTTTACTGCTTTGACGCTCAGTTCACAATCCCTCATGACTTGCTGTAGGCGCTTCCTCCGGGCCATTGTACCTTTTGCCCATTTGACCTTCATCCTTGCTATGCAAGCCTCTGATTGGTCTAATTCTTCTTGGCTCTGGATGACCTGATTTCTCAAACTGGCTATCAATCTTTCGTCGGAGCAACGCTTTTGTCGGTCGATGTTATTCTTACTGGCTTGGCGAAGGCGGGCCTTCAGGGTTTGGTTCTCTTGGGCTAGCTTGTCTTTTTCAGCCTGCTCTTGGGCGACCTGCACGTTGTTTTCGAATACAATCCTTTCAACTTGTCGCTTCAGCTTCCTGATTTCAACCAGGTAACCTTCCTATTTTGCGAGCCAGTCCCATTGTTCTTGTGATGACTCAACAAAATCTTGGAGGTGAGGCCATTTGGTTGGCTGTTTCACAATGTTCTTCTTGTTATGCCAAGCGAGATAGGCCGGCGAGACTTCACCCCTAGACACATCACCTACCCGAGTATTTGCCGTCAGGTACTGGCATTCACTCCATATGCAACGAACTGTCTTTTCAGGAAATTGGCCGTCACTGCTGACCTCGACTGCATAAGTGCTGAGATCTTCGTCCGGGTGTAGGTACTTGACATCTTCCTAACTGTCTCATCACCCTGTAAGGGGCATAAGGTTGAATACCTCTGAGTCCCATCAAGAGGAAGTGAGGACCAGTGGCGGGCATGTATATGATTTCTTCCACAGAAAGCCAACCCAAAGTCCAGTTTATTTGATCTGCGGTGATGACCCGGAGATAGGATATCCATTCTTCAAACCCTCCCGGTGATCGGAAACCTGAAACCCTTAGGTTATAACCCTCGATGCAGCCCCCATTTGTAGACATGTAGCGCATATACTGAGGATGGTGACACAAGTGTTCGATCATCCACATCTGTAATAACAAGTTGCACCCCTCGAAGAAGTCTGTTCCAGCTTTACAAGCCGTGAGGGCTTGGTACATTTCTGACACTATCATAGGAGCAATGATGCTTTTATCGTTGGTAATCAGGACTTTGACGATTCCAGCCACTTTCAGGTCGATATTTCTATCTTTTCGGGGAAACACCACAAGGCCCAAAAATGCCACCATAAAAGCGAACCGCCTATGCTCATTCCATTTTACCAGATTTCCCCTGCTGCAAACACCACTTTCTGGATCATTAAATCCTCCTATGCTCCCGTACCTCTGGTATATGAATTGTAGGGTAGAAAAACCTCTATCCAGTTCAGCGTATGGGACTCCCTTGCTTATCTTCAACAGATCCATGAATTTGTGTGAATTCACAGCTCTTGGAGCGATCAGGTATTTGTGTCTCAAACCTTCAGTGACGTCCATGTAACCCGCCATTTCTTCTAAGGTTGGGGTGAGTTCAAAATCCGAGAAACGGAACACGTTGTGGGCCGGATCCCAAAATGTAACCAAAGCCTTTATGATGTCGCACCGAGGCCTGACGTTCAACAAATTAACCAAACCTCCCAGGTGCAGTTTGATCTTGTCTTGCTCTGACTTTTCCAAATCCTCCCACCATAATCGCACTTCCAGAGGGATTTTGCTTCTAACTGTTACCGGCAAAACTTGGACTTATGCTCATTCTGCATGTTTATTGGGGTGATTAAGCAAAGATCCAGACTCATTGGACTCAAATACCAAATTGACACACCCTTTTTTTCTAGAAAAACGAAATTTGGTTGTTTCTGAAAAGTATGATGTCACCTTAAAAACTTTCGTTCTTTGGATTGTACATATATTTTGAAGAACAAGTTGAGCCCGATGGGGGTTGCCTACGTATCTCGCACCCTGCGGGAATCAAACTGACGTAGTTCAGGCATAAGCCGAATTTTGGAGGCACACTATTTTTCTCTTAGAAATAAATCAAAGACTCTTACTTTCTAAACAAATTAATAAGACACACATTTTTTTTCCTCTTTTTTTCAAAATTCTGGCAGAGCTTTAACCGTTTTTTTTTTCAAGAATAAATAATTAACCCCTTAACCATTATTCTTTTTTTTCTCTCTCTTTTTCTTTTTTCAAACATTCCCAATATTCAGAAGCCGGTCAGCATGCAAGCCTTGAAACAAGTAAATGCATAAAGCAAACAGGATGTAGCAGGATAGTCTTTATTCTCAGGTTGCTTGTCCTAGACGGACTCAGCCCCTGTGCTGAGTCCCCTAAGTCAAATGCACATGATGCAAATAAGCGTTTCTACTAGGGATCCGACATGAAGTTATGTTATACTAAGCTGTAAAACCTAGGTGTTTGTTCTAGACCTGGCTTACCCGAGCGGACAACTCGAGCCAAGGATGGGAACTGTGTACCGGTAACCAAAAAGCCATCCGATTTTGCAACTCCTCCGAATCCTCGTTCTATTTTGGCATATGACACTAACAGAAAGAAGCCACGACCAGCGTGCGCTCCTCAAGAGAGAAGAGAAGGGTTTCAGCACAGTTTATATGTACAGTTCAAATAATATCAAAGCAATTAAAGCAGCATTTGGCACATTAGGCGCGAACACGTAAAAATCAGATAATAAATAAAGCCAAATAACAACAATTATTTTAAGCTCGAATTCTTAACCCTGAACCAGTGGTTCTGGGTTTGGAATCCCCAGCAGAGTCGCCAGAGCTGTCACACCTCCTTTTTACGCACCCGCGAGGGTGCAAGGGGAGTTTTTTCCAATTAAAGGACAATCGAAACGGGATTGGTTTAATTATTTCAGAGTCGCCACTTGGGAGATTTAGGGTGTCCCAAGTCACCAATTTTAATCCCGAATCGAGGAAAAGAATGACTCCATATTACAGTCTGCGTACCAGAAATCCGGATAAGGAATTCTGTTAACCCGGGAGAAGGTGTTAGGCATTCCCGAGTTCCGTGGTTCTAGCACGGTCGCTCAACTGTTATATTTGGCTTGATTATCTGATTTTATACGAATATGAACTTATGTGCCAATTTTATCTTTTAACCGCTTTCATAATTATTATTATTTTTTACAAGGAATTGCAACGTCGTGAAAACATACCTCGAATCACGTTACATCAATGTACACGTGATTGTTGACATATCTCGACTCGGTTGAGATTTGGATTTGGGTCACATAAATGTGCACCCGAGTTAAGGAAAATAAATTATTAAAGGCGCGCTTAAAGCAACTAGCGTATTGTTATTTTGGGGAAAAGCCATGAAATTCGCTAAACGGCATGTCCCGAATTCTAAGTATTTTTATGTATATACATTTAGAGAGCCCCACACTTTGTACATCTTTGTTTGTCGAGGCTCGTCTCATTCCTTATGAAAAGAATTTGCAACGTCATGGAAATGCATCTCAGACCACGCCACAATCAATGTACCCGTGGTTAGAGACACATTTCGATTCCGTTGAGATTTGGATTTGGGTCACATAAATGTGCACCCGAGTTTAAGGAGATAACATTATTAAGTACGCGCTTAAAGAGACTATCGCGTTATTATTCTGGGAGGGCTGTGAGATTTGCTAAACGACCCATCCTGGAAACTGAATGCTTCGATAATATACATTTAACGAGGGCCCCGCAACTTGTGCAATTTTATTTATTTTTTGTCGAGGCTCATCTCGTTCTTATTTTAAAAGGATATCCTATAGCAACTACGTTCCTTGTCGCGTTTGTCTCTACTAATTGAAAACAGTAGATAGTCCTAATTAATTACGTGTTTGCAAGTTATCTATAACAGCATTCGGAAATGCTTAAAAATCAGAAACGAGGCTGCATGCACAGTCAGCCGAACAAATAATCACGGGCCCAAATCCAGCCCATGCGTGATGGGCCAGACCTGGGCCATGGTTTGTTCGATGCGGGCCTGCTTGGTCCGTTTCGACCTGGGCTCGACCTTCGCGAGGTTGAGATTGCAAGCTATGTGTTCTTTGTCTTAAAACATGGTTTACCAGTTATATGAAACAGTTTATCGGAAAGGAAAGAACTTAACTAGTAGAGTACGATTTTCATGCTTGGCATACATTACAGAATTATACTACACCATTAAACTAAATCTAAGATACAACCTATTGCATTGGGCATGCTTCTATCTACCAGCCTGCATATACAATTGGATGTCAAATTACCCTACATATACAGTTGCTATGTGTTAAAGCTAACCCAGTATCCGAACAAAATACAAGCTATCATACATCCCGGATCATTCAGTGTACAGGCTATACATAAATAAATGATCTTCAACCCTTTTCTTTGTATTCATACTCAACTTCAGATTACATTGACAGTATTAGTTGTGTACCTGGTATAGAAGAACAGAAGAAAGGAATGATCAGTTGGGCAGTATGCAGTAAGCACAGCAACAACACAGCAACAAACCAATAATCACAAGTGTTTTCCACAGTCCACAGACAACCAGCAACAATTTCCAGAACAAAGAAAACCAGCAGATGGTCGAGCACTAAACAAGTAATCCCAGAAAGAGGAATGAAACAAACAGAAGTAACAGAGTGTTCTATGCAGCAACACCAGCAGTCCAACAATCACAAACAGCTCAATCAGTGCAAACAACAGAACTTGGCCTAGACAACTTGACCAAATACAAACTCTTATGTAGCTTTCAGACAGTGTTTGGTTACAGTGTTTACTAGAAATTTCCTTATGTTTTCAGTTTTTCTTTAAACTCACGAGACCTCTCTTAAGACTCAAATTTCCAGCCCATTTTAAGTTCTGAAATGGCCTATTTATAAGCCAAACGACCCAGTTCAGCTAAGCTGCCTGGATCCTCCCACTTGCAGACTGCCCATACTCTTTAAACCCATTCATAAGCATCTTTTGATGTCAGTCCTTTTGTTCCCCACGCCTGGCTTTTCTTTAATCAAGAGTTATGGGTTCATTTAAGTATTCATTTTAAACCCCATACTCTTGTGTCTTGTTCCCCATTGGTATTAGTTTAATCCCAAATTAGTACCCTACTTGTCAGCTCATTTAAACTAAGCCTTTTTGTTCTTTTCAAACCCCAGACTACCCTTGTTAAGCCTTGCTTATTACTGCCCTGCCCATTGCAGCATCAGGGCATTCTGAACTCATGAAAGTTCAAATTCAGGACTGCCCTGGACTGAACCTTTTCAGTCATTTTTGCAATGCAAACAAACTCATTTCAGACGATGTCGGGCATTCAGTTAGTGACAAGGTTCAATTAGTCACATGAAACTATTAGCTCATTTGATCCATTAGTTATAGAAAACTAATCGACGAGGTTTATCGAGTCGACTATACTAAATACAACAGGTAATAATCAATCGTTCACATAAACAATACGTACAGGGACCCAAAAGGCATCAGACAACTTTTGTTCAATTACTGGGAACCTATATGAATTATTTATGCGACGACTATCCTAATCGAACATGTTTATCATAGGATACATTCAAATCACACACAGAAAACAATTGACCAAATAAAAGGTCTTTGACAGAGATGGAAGAAATCAGAAAAAAATAACAAAAAGAACAAACAAACACAACGAAACATGCTGACAACTTAATTAGAACTAAACAAAGGGAAAGGAAAACTTACCGAAAAATGTTTAAACCAAACTGACCCAAATCTGACTCAACTTTGACCATTTGAGGCCGAACAAATTTTAACCAGGGTGTTCTCACATGAGAACACCTTGGTTAAGGTCCATTAAACCTCAAACCCTTGTTAAGGCCGGCTGGATTCCAAGGCTATCCGTGTTCTAGGTTTTGGACTTTTAGATCTGGTTTTTTAGGAGTTGTGGGTAGATTCGGACCAAACCAAGTCTGGTTTGGTCACGAGGAGGGTCCGGGGAGTGTCTGGTATGCAGATGGGGTGGTTTGGTATAGATCGAGTTTCGTCTCGAATCTTCAAATCCAGATTCGAGACGATGGAAGGTGATTCGAGGTACAGGGTTAGTAGATTCGTGTTCAGGGTGGTTGGATGTTTCAGGGGTGTGAAGGGGGTGGTCACCGGCGTTCATGCCGCCGGGTTCTGGTGAAAGGGAAACTAGGGCGGCGTTAGGGTTTGGGGGTTTCAGGGCTTGGGGAAGGAGATGACTGAAGGGGGGTTCGGATAGGGGGCGTGGGGTGAAGGGCCAAGTTTATATACGGAAGGGGAAGAGAGATTGGAGCCGTTAGATCAAGTGATCTGAACGGCTTAGATCTATTGGTGGGTAACAGGACGGGGTCGTTTGGTATGGGAACGGGGTCGTTTTGGTTTAGGTGAGGGGTTGGGTTGAACCGGCTAAATAGGTCGGGTCCTGAGGGAAGCCAGGGACCGTTGGATCAATGGGGTTGGACGGCTCAGATCAACTTGCCTGAAACGGCGTCGTTGAGGTGAGTTGAACAGCCTGATCTGGACCGTTCGTTTGAATCAGATCAACGGCTTCAATAGGGACGCCGATACGGCGTCGTTTGAGTCCGTGCTTGGGCAGGCTCGTCTTGGACTGGATCAGTGCTTTGGTTTTGGGCCTCGTTTTGGGGCCCAATCAGATTTTCCTTTCCTTTTTAATTTCAACAAATTAACCAAAAATTCCTAAAAACAATGCAAATAATTAAAATAAACTTACACACATATTGTGTAACACCTACAACAATAAACACACATATTAGAATTTTAAAAATGGTTAAATCACAGCCTAGAGTAAAAGTTGCATATTGTTTTGTGAATTTTCTCTTAAAACCGGACTACGGCCTGATTGCCCACGGCGTTCGGAGTTGCTCGTGGCACGTTGTACAGGACAAATGCAGAAATATGCCAAGGTGAATTGAACGCGGCACAAGATGAGATTTCTGTAGATTTGTGGCACAAAAGAATGGGTCATATGAGCGAGAAGGGATTGCAGATTCTTGCCAAGAAATCACTCATTTCTTATGCCAAAGGTACAACGGTAAAACCTTGTGACTACTGTTTATTTGGTAAGCAGCATAGAGTCTCATTTCAGACATCGTCTGAAAGAAAATTGAATATACTTGATTTAGTATATTCTGATGTTTGCGGCCCAATGGAAATTGAATCAATGGGCGGTAACAAATATTTTGTTACTTTTATTGATGATGCTTCACGAAAATTATGGGTTTATATTTTGAAAACCAAAGATCAGGTGTTTCAAGTTTTCCAGAAGTTTCATGCTCTAGTAGAAAGGGAGACGGGTCGAAAGCTAAAGCGTCTCCGAAGTGACAATGGAGGTGAGTACACTTCAAGGGAATTTGAAGAGTATTGTTCAAGTCATGGGATCAGACATGAAAAGACAGTTCCTGGAACCCCACAGCACAATGGCGTAGCCGAGAGGATGAACCGCACCATTGTGGAGAAGGTGAGAAGCATGCTCAGAATGGCTAAACTGCCTAAGTCATTCTGGGGTGAAGCAGTTCAGACAGCCTGTTACCTGATCAATAGGAGTCCATCAGTTCCGTTGGCGTTTGAAATCCCAGAGAGAGTCTGGACCAACAAGGAGGTGTCCTACTCGCATCTGAAGGTGTTCGGTTGTAGAGCTTTTGCACATGTACCAAAAGAGCAGAGAACAAAGCTGGATGATAAATCTGTTCCCTGCATATTTATCGGATATGGAGATGAAGAGTTCGGGTACAGACTGTGGGATCCTGTAAAGAAGAAGGTCATCAGAAGCAGAGATGTAGTCTTCCGAGAAAGTGAAGTTGGAACTGCTGCTGATATGTCAGAAAAGGCGAAGAATGGTATAATTCCTAACTTTGTTACTATTCCTTCTACTTCTAACAATCCCACAAGTGCAGAAAGTACGACCGACGAGGTTGCCGAGCAGGGGGAGCAACCTGGTGAGGTTATTGAGCAGGGGGAGCAACTTGATGAAGGTGTCGAGGAAGTGGAGCACCCCACTCAGGGAGAAGAACAACCTCAACCTCTGAGGAGATCAGAGAGGCCAAGGGTAGAGTCATGCAGGTACCCTTCCACAGAGTATGTCCTCATCAGTGATGAGGGGGAGCCAGAAAGTCTTAAGGAGGTGTTGTCCCATCCAGAAAAGAACCAGTGGATGAAAGCTATGCAAGAAGAGATGGAATCTCTACAGAAAAATGGCACATACAAGCTGGTTGAACTTCCAAAGGGTAAAAGACCACTCAAATGCAAATGGGTCTTTAAACTCAAGAAAGATGGAAATGGCAAGCTGGTCAGATACAAAGCTCGATTGGTGGTTAAAGGCTTCGAACAAAAGAAAGGTATTGATTTTGACGAAATTTTCTCACCTGTTGTCAAAATGACTTCTATTCGAACAATTTTGAGCTTAGCAGCTAGCCTAGATCTTGAAGTGGAGCAGTTGGATGTGAAAACTGCATTTCTTCATGGAGATTTGGAAGAGGAGATTTATATGGAGCAGCCAGAAGGATTTGAAGTAGCTGGAAAGAAACACATGGTGTGCAAATTGAATAAGAGTCTTTATGGATTGAAGCAGGCACCAAGGCAGTGGTACATGAAGTTTGACTCATTCATGAAAAGTCAAACATACCTAAAGACCTATTCTGATCCATGTGTATACTTCAAAAGATTTTCTGAGAATAACTTTATTATATTGTTGTTGTATGTGGATGACATGTTAATTGTAGGAAAAGACAAGGGGTTGATAGCAAAGTTGAAAGGAGATCTGTCCAAGTCATTTGATATGAAGGACTTGGGCCCAGCACAACAAATTCTAGGGATGAAGATAGTTCGAGAGAGAACAAGTAGAAAGTTGTGGCTATCTCAGGAGAAGTATATTGAACGTGTACTAGAACGCTTCAACATGAAGAATGCTAAGCCAGTCAGCACACCTCTTGCTGGTCATCTAAAGTTGAGTAAGAAGATGTGTCCTACAACAGTGGAGGAGAAAGGGAACATGGCTAAAGTTCCTTATTCTTCAGCAGTCGGAAGCTTGATGTATGCAATGGTATGTACTAGACCTGATATTGCTCACGCAGTTGGTGTTGTCAGCAGGTTTCTTGAAAATCCTGGAAAGGAACATTGGGAAGCAGTCAAGTGGATACTCAGGTACCTGAGAGGTACCACGGGAGATTGTTTGTGCTTTGGAGGATCTGATCCAATCTTGAAGGGCTATACAGATGCTGATATGGCAGGTGACATTGACAACAGAAAATCTACTACTGGATATTTGTTTACATTTTCAGGGGAGCTATATCATGGCAGTCTAAGTTGCAGAAGTGTGTTGCACTTTCAACAACTGAAGCAGAGTACATTGCCGCTACAGAAACTGGCAAGGAGATGGTATGGCTCAAACGGTTCCTTCAAGAGCTTGGATTGCATCAGAAGGAGTATGTCGTCTATTGTGACAGTCAAAGTGCAATAGACCTTAGCAAGAACTCTATGTACCATGCAAGGACCAAACACATTGATGTGAGATATCATTGGATTCGAGAAATGGTAGATAATGAATCTCTAAAAGTCTTGAAGATTTCTACAAGTGAGAATCCCGCAGATATGCTGACCAAGGTGGTACCAAGGAACAAGTTCGAGCTATGCAAAGAACTTGTCGGCATGCACTCAAACTAGAAGACAGTGCTACCTCCTCTAGATGAATGAGACTGGAGGGGGAGATTGATGATGTCCATCTCATTGAAGAAGTATTAGGCATGTGCCTAATTGACTTGGTTTGGTTGGTAGCCAACCTTGTTGAATTAGTTTGGTTTGGTAGCCAACTTTGTTGAATTGTGAAAAGTGTGTGTAAATTGTCAAATATGGTAGGCTTTAGAGAGTGAAGCTTTGGCTATAAAAGGAGAGCTTCAACTCTCATTTCTACACACCAACAAAGAGAGAAAGAAAGAGTGAGGTTTCACAGACAAGGTATAAGAAAATAGTCTGTGAGGAAAATAGAGAGTGAGCGATATTGTAGTGAGGTGGGAATATCAAAAGAGGGTTATTTCTTTTGAGTGTTGTAGTGGTCTTTGGAGTATTTATCTCCGACCTACAAAGTGTAAAATTCCTTACTATAGTGATATCAGTTGCTCCTCTCGGGGTCGTGGTTTTTTCCCTTATTCAGAAGGGTTTTCCACGTAAAAATCTTGGTGTCATTGTTACTCTTTTATTCTTGTTAATTACCGTATCTCGGTGCTACATTATTATTCCGCTTTATTACCGTGAATATTATTTTGGTAAGGGGTTTATTCCCAACAACTGGTATCAGAGCACAGGTTCTGCTCGTTCACTGAAATACTATTCACTGTCGGTAGTACTATACTTGGTGATGCCACGTGACATGACACCTCATCGCCCCTAACCCATTTTACCCCTCCCTTCTTCTTTTTTTCCACCACTAAAATTTTCTTTCCCTCCACCATCATTGTCACCATTAATGCCACCATGAACAATTTATCTCGATGTGCATTATGTACCATAAACATGGAACCAATCTTACTATGACTATATAATCCCTCTTGTAATTTGTACCCTAATTTAGCTCTCACACCATGAGGCACTTTTACCTCATCAAATGTTTCTTGGGAAAAAATAAGCTTCAACTGTTTTCTCCACTTCAGTACTTTTTATCACTGATTTGTCTCTTTATTGTGAATCTCGTATTGTTAGCTTTGAGCTTTCAAAGATGACTTACTTGTTTGTCGCTTCTCTGTATTAATCTCCACGTTCCTGCTTTGCGCTTTTCAGCCTGCTATTTAGGAACATCTTTAAACTCTTGATGATTCGTTTGTTTTGTGTTCTAAACTTGGTGGGAAAAAAAGGGAGGGGTAAAATGCATTAAAGGGGCTGAGGTGGCATGTCACGTGGCATTCTTCTCATCAAATATCAGTATCACGTGGATTGGATCTTCACTTTGGACAAACTTAACAGAAGAGGAATATATTTTTAACGATAGGAGATATATTTAGACAAAAAGTATAACGAAAGATATATTTAAATATTTTCTCATAGTACCGGGTATATTGTAAATCCAAAATTTTGCTTTGCTTTCAATGCGTGCATGTGAGTTATGAGACAGTAGTGGCTATCTTTGCATCTTTTGGACGAATCTAAGCATTCAACTTTACCTGCCTCACTGTATCTAAGGGGTCGTTTGGTAGGGTGCATAACAATAACGATGAATATGATGTATTAGTAATGCTGGTATTAGTTATACTTGCATTAATTATGCTGGTATTAGTTATGCTGACATATTTCTTATTCATTATTTGGTTTGATGTATTAAAGCATTGCACAATTTTTAAAAAAATTGCTTGTTTACAAAAATACCCTCAAAACTAGTCCATCACTCAAACTTTTTAAAAGAAACATATGTTGAGAAATATTTTTATATGAAAAAGTTTTAAAAAATTATTTAATTTGTCTACCTATATTGTAAAATAGAACTAAATATTTATTTACAAAAGAGGAAATATGCTAAGTATTTATTTATTTACTAGAGATATGATTTTGTTTCTCACTATTTGAATTATTTTAAACTTGCATTAATATAATAACTAGCATATTTTAATCAAGCATAAATTTTGAAGGACAATTTTGTCTTTAACTAAGCTAATACATGCATTAAAACCCATTGCATTGTTAATACCATGGTTTTCTATGCATTAGTTATGCATAGGATAATACAGAATAGGATGTATAACTAATGCTTGCATAACTAATGCATAGGTTCAAAATGTCTACCAAACAAGGTATTATTAATACACAAAGCTAATGCAAATATTATTTTATCTAATGCATCCTACCAAACGACCCCTAATAGTATTGTTCTGTAAGTTACAAATTTTCCACAAGTAGTAATGTTTTGAAATTATTGAAAAATCGAACTAAAACAATTGTTCATATTTGAATTACTTTTTTTAGCCAACCTTGTGCAGTGCCTAAATCTCTTATCTGTGCTGACATAGGATTCATCTGAACCTCTAATGGCGCTTCACATGATAAGAAAACCACCAACTGTTTCCCCATCAAAATACTGAAACAACAAACACTGTCAAAAAAGTTTTTTAAAAAAAAAAGAAGATAAATATTTATAATTTAGAGGGTAAAATAGGTATTTGGCAATCCAAAATTTGGAAAATCTAGTTGAGTTACCTTCTGAGTGTAATAGGCATAGTTCAGTGACTTTGTTGTTACAAACGAAAGAAAAGTGACTTTAGAAGATAAATTGAAATAATTGAATGAGCGTAATGGACTTTACATTGGAGCCGCCCCTACCACCAACCATTTCCCCAACAAAATACTGAAAATATTGTTGGACTTCAAATAAAATGGATAGCCCATACTATCAAATGGGACTTTATTCATATCCGTAGTTTGCAGTTTGAATCAAACTAATAAAAGTAAAATATTTTCATATAAATATTTATCATGTAACCGATAAATTGATAGTATGTTATTTTATTAATTTGTGATTCTTAAGAATAATTAAGATCAAATTATTTGATTTAATAAAAAAATCAAGTGTGAATAAATATTATTTGTGCATCAACTTTTTCTTTTGTATAGTCATTTAATATTTAGAATCCATTGACCCCACTAATACAAAATCACAATCATGCAAAATTCATTTAAGAGGAAAACACTTCCTACCAGGAATTTCGCTCCGGGTGAATTGCATCCATCCATCACACGTTTATATCATGTACACTTGCACTAATAATTCATACGTAGCAAAGTACACAAGGAATATCATATAGCTTTTTCCAAACCTTTCTTCTTAAACTTATATAGTATACAGATATAGAAAAAATATTCGACAAGGCCTCAAAGACTCCAGTATAAACCAAGATACGCGCGCAGCTCCAAATCTCTAGTTCGTAAGCCAAGAAATTTATAAGAAGAAAGAAAAATGGAGTATGTACCCATTTTGGTTGGACTGTCATTCGCCTGGATTTTGGTGCGTGGATTCATGTCACTTAGAAGAGCCAAAAGCTGTAAAAGACTTGCACCAGGTCCATTTCCTTTGCCTATTATAGGAAACCTTCATTTGCTTGGTGACAAACCTCACAAATCACTTGCTCAACTCGCAAAAGCTCATGGTCCAATTATGAATCTCAAGTTTGGCCAAATAAACACAGTGGTCATTTCCTCATCAGTCTTGGCTAGAGAAGTCATGCAAAAACAAGATTTGACCTTTTCCAATAGGTGTATTCCTGACGCTCTCCGTGCCTGCAATCACTATGATTTTTCTGTTATTTGGTTACCTGTCAATGACTCTCGCTGGAGAACTCTTCGCAAGATTATGAACTCTAACATCTTCTCAGGTAATATTGGTCGCGAGCACAGACGGATCCGAGATTTCAATTTTTTGGTTCAACTTTGAAGATTTTTAGTATTGAATCCTTTATATTTTTAAAACTAGTCTTAGGATACGCGATTTGCGCGTGTACCTATATCAATAAATACACAAATTTTAAAAATTACATACATATTATTAGATAATTTATTTTATAAAATAATATTTAAGTATTTTTTTTAAAATAATAAATATTATTCCCATTAGTTAGCTTAACAAATGAAGGAATTTTATTGTCACGCCCCAACTTCGGGAGGCGCGACCCGCGCTCAACCGAGTGGACCCAACTGAGCAAGTTTTATCAATCGCTATCTACCCAACTCGATAGGAATAAGGAAGTCATGCTTACCTTTATTTAAACTAGGAAAGATAGTACATTCAACATCTTAGTTCATTTTATATCACAACATTTAAAACGTGGTTAAATTTCCAAGGTTCCATACAAGTTATAGTGTAGAAGAAAGCAAGAGTACAAGGTTACAACACGTTCCATTGACCTATCCAATACCCATACATCACCCACACAAATGTCTACGGAGCCTCTAAGGATACAAAAGAGTGTTGCAATACTTGCCGGTAACAAGGCTCCGGCTATACCTTACGCAAATACCAAAATAAGATTTCCGGGAGGAAAAACGGCATGAGCCACGTAGAGCCCCGAGAGGAAAAAGGGGCTCACCAATACAGTTGACGGGAAGTGAAGGAGTGCTACTGTCGGTGGACTGGAGTACCTGCTATAGAACCACCTACAATCATAACACGAATGTAGCGCCCCCGGCAAAAGGGACGTCAGTACATTTGAATTGTACTAGCATGTATGAACAAACTTTACCCCAAGTAAAATCAAGAAATACACAGGTAACAAACAGTAATAGAATCAACAACACAATGCACATGAAAGGAACAACCAAAGCCAAACAAGTTCCACAATCTCTCCTTTTCCCTTTCAACATTATTTCATCACATCAATGGTTTCACAACTTTCACATATTTTCATTTTAATAGTGATTTCGATCACTTTTCCACCCTTATTACCTCGGCCACCCTTATCACCACAACCCACACCTTATAACTTTGTATTGCGGCGCGCAACCCGATCCCATCAGACAATTACATTTCACACGACACCACAACAATTCACAAAGAGTTTTCATAGACATCAATACCATTTCCATTATATGCAACAATCCGTATACAATTTAAGTCACAACGATAATTGCCGCGACAAGTCACGTATGATATTACCATAGTTGTTTCAATTGCATTAATTACGATTTCTTTCCATCATTTGTTACACAGCTCTTACCACATAAACACCTTCACACACACATGTTTGGCTTGTTGCCATTTACTTACACCATTATATCAGGAAACTTAGCCAACAACGTTCAAGACATATTAATCACAAGAATTCACAAATGGTCCACATAAATAACACATACCAATTACTCGTACACCAAACAAGGTGACTTTACAAAGGTTAAAGTTAGCCAACAACGTTCAAGGCATATTAATCACAAGAATTCACAAATGGTCCACATAAATAACACATACCAATTACTCGTACACCAAACAAGGTGACTTTACAAAGGTTAAAGTTAGCCACACATACCTCAAATTCACCCTTAGTGATACTACAATGATCCAATACACTTAGGCAACCTCAATCTACAATACAACATTCAATAGGGCCAATATTAATCATAAATTCCGTAACTTATGCCATTTAGACATATCATTAAACATCTTGTATGTATAGATCTTTACACCTCATAACTATAGTATTGGTTCACCCAACTATCACAATTAACCAACAATTCATTCCACCATCATTCCTAACCAATTTATAACTTCCAACAACATATGTGTGACAACCCATCTTCACCCAACCAACAAAATTCCATCAAATAATCACCTTCCAATCTCTACAATGACTATGTATTTATATTAGGAACTTATGGCTTCTAATCACCACACCAAGAGTCCCAATACTTAATTCACACTCATATACCCATAATAAATTCATACATGTAAGTCTAAGGGGGGTAGGATTACCTTTTGGAAGAAATCTTGCAAAACCCTCCTTTGAGTTCTTGAAGGAATTTCTTGAAGATCTATGTGTTTTATGAGTAGATTTCATCAATACTAGTGTAAGAATAATGGAATTTTACACCAAGTTAATGAAGATTTCTTACCTTGAAGATGGGAGGGGTTGGAGGTCTTGAGAGGGTGAAGAAAACCCCAAAATTCGAGCTTGAATGATCAAAAAAATGAAGAAAATATAATACCCCTTCGGTTTTTACACTAACCAGGGGTATTTTAGATATTTTACATGCTCCACCGCGTTCTGCCGCAGCTTACAGGCAGAAAAACCTTGGTTTGCCGCGGTTCGCCGCGGCCGCCCTCCTGGGCGCGCT
This sequence comes from Nicotiana sylvestris, assembly GCF_000393655.2. Taxonomy (NCBI): domain Eukaryota; kingdom Viridiplantae; phylum Streptophyta; class Magnoliopsida; order Solanales; family Solanaceae; genus Nicotiana; species Nicotiana sylvestris. Next base: position 137,644,655 of record NC_091058.1, read on the forward strand.
GGTGACGCATGTCCGGTAAATTGGTTATAACTTTCTGTATACACCTCCAAATGACGAACGATTTGTTGTGTTGAGAACTAGACTCAAAGTCGTTTTAATTTAATAGGTTGTGCATCACTCAACACTTTATAGCTTATCCAAAGTGAGGTCTTGTGCGCATTCACTTACAACTTTAGCCTATTATGAAATTTCCAACTTGGCTTAGACTTAGGCCTCTCCTTAGACCCCAAACTACTTATAATATGACTTATACACTTATTAACTTATCTAGGTGATATCCATTATATCATGAACCCTCACTTGCACACAAGATAAAATAATTAGCCTATCTTGGCACCACAAAATCTTAGATTACTTAGCAAAATTTTTTGGGACTTTACACTTATTGTGATTTACCCGGATTTATGTCGAAACTTATAAAAATTGTTGTTTTTATGTGACCTAATACTGAAAATTTTATCACAATTTCTTTAAAGATTTGACAAATAACACATATTAAAAATAAATAAAAGAAAGTTGGCATTATATCTTCTTAAAATTTGATAGTGACAATGTTAAGTTTAAAGAATGACTAATATTGAACTAATATTTTACAAGAAAAAATTTAGTATAAATATTTAGCGAGATGCTTTTATTTGTTAGACTGAATGCAAGAAAGAAAAAAATGACAATTTATTTATAATCTGGTTGTCTTCTACAATTTTATCTTATTGCTAATTTGTATTTTTACCGATTTGAATTTTAATTTTACACTATAATTGATTTTACTATATTTTATGATTTCTTTCACCATCGATACTCTTCTTATAAAATTTTAAATTAAGTGTTTTGTCAATTTATCAAATAACTTTTCTTATATGATAAATTTGTAAAATGATTGAATTGGATTTGCTAATTAGTTAATTCAATAAATTAATTATTTCAACATTAAAAGAAATAAGTTAGTTTTAATTAATTTTAAATTCTAAATATTAGCTTATTCTAATTTTTAAATATTTGACAATAATTATATTTTTTTCCAATAAAAATTTGATTTTCAAATAGTAAGAAAAATCATATGTTTTGAATCTTTATGTTTTGAGAGTTCGTAATTGCTAACTCACGTTTTGCATAGTAAAGATTCTCGTAGAAACGGTTCAATACAACTCTATATTAATGGCCTTTAAATAAGGAAATTTATATAAGGTAAAAGTGTTATCAGATTTTAAAGTCCCTTTACCTAGTTTAATTACGAAAAATATGATAATAAAATTTTAGGTGATCTTAAAATCCTTAAATTAGAAAAATAATTAAATGACTATTTTATCTAGTATAAAATCTTTTTTTAACGGGTAAAATAAGCGAATAACATTTCGCTAAGTGCCTTTATGCTTTTAATATAGTATAAATATAGATTCTAATGCTCTAATGATGATATGTACAGTTACCCCAATATTTTGGGGCGGTTTTAACTAAATCTATCAAAATGTTAACTTTCCATTTCAATAAACAGAGAGAGAAGAAACCAAAATTCAAAATAACAATTTGCTAAAAAATTAATTTTGCCTGTTTTTCGCTTTTGGTTACCAAATTAGCCGATAAGTCTAACAGAAATAGACTAAAAAGATGTAAAAATTATGTATAATTTGGATTTGACCAAAGATGAAATTTTATTATATTAAACTATTTAAGTTCAAGCATAATTTAAATTATTTATAACAAAACAGAAAGGTTAAAGACTTGAAAAATAAATATGCGTGATGAGGATTTGGACAAATATAGAAGTTTATTATAGTTAACTATCTAAGCTTGAGACCAAGAATGATTAAATTATTTCTATCAAAACAAAAAGGGCAAAGGCTTGGAAAAAAAAAGTGCCTAACTGTTCCTAGCATAGCTAAAAAACAAACTTGGAAACTTAGAAGGATTTAAGAAGAGTCCTCATATTTAGGATTTTGTATATAGTTAAAATAAGGAAGCATTTAATAAATAAATTTTTAGTTGATTTCAAAGTCCAAAATGTTAGGGAAATAATTAAATGACTATTTTGTCTAGTATGAACTTTATTTTTAGGGGGTAAAAAAGGCGAACGACATTTTGTTAAGGGCCTTCGTGCTTTTAATATAGTATAGATTATGAGTTCATATTTATTATTTTTACAATTTTAATAGTTTTTCACATATAAATTTTTACTCCGCATCGAAAGTTATGAGTTCAGTTCAACTCATCGGTTCAACACTATATTCGCCTCTGGTTGCAAAACGGACAGGTTGAGTCAAACTTGGGCGGGTCAACTTGATAAAAGAAGTAAATTTCATGAATGACCATTCAACTTTGTGTTCATTACCCAAAAGTCATTTTTCTTTCTTTGGTTACACAAAAATCATTTTACTATGCTCTAGTTAGTACAATAATCATTTTAACCAGATTTTACAAACCTTCCAGCTGAAAAAGCTTTTATGCTCTTGACATTATAAATCCTCCCATTTATGTAATATATCTGTACATTTGATTTTTTTCTTAATATTAATTTTTAAGATATATAAGTAGCATTATTAAATTTGTCAGGAACATTACCGTGAACTAATCTCAAGTTCACGTACTTAATCGTGCCTAATAAAATATGTTTAACGAAAATTAAAAAATCAAAGTTCATTAATTTATCAGCCAAGCTATACCCATTAATTTAATAAATAAAAGACCCACATTTAGCAAAATGACACATTAGATTAATACTAAATAAATAATATTAAGAGATAAAGATTTAAAAAAATTAATATTAAACACAAATATCTTTGAAACTTTTTTTAAAATTTTTATTGACTATAAAAAACTATCATTTGTTAAACAAATCTATTTTTATTATTTTAAATAAATTTTAAAACTAAATACTATTTTTTATCATTTTTATATTTAAAATATGTTCATATTTGAATATGATTAAACAAATTCGAGTTGGTTGAGTGGATTACTTAATGTAGATTGATTTTATCACATATATACTCAGGTAGTAAGCTTGATGTTAATCAGCATCTCAGAACTAAAAAGATCCAGGAGCTAGTTGATCATTTTCACAAGAGTGCCAAAAATGGTGGAACAGTGGATATTGGCAGAGCAGCTTTTAGAACTTCCCTGAATTTGCTGTCAAACACCATTTTCTCTAAAGATTTGAGTGACCCATTTTCTGATTCTGCTAAGGAGTTTAAGGACTTGGTGTGGGGCATTATGGTCGAGGCTGGTAAACCCAATTTGGTGGACTATTTTCCCTTTCTTGTGAAAATTGATCCACAAGGTATAAGGCGGCACATGACCGATCATTTTACTAAGGTTCTTGACCTTATGAGTGGTTTGATTGATGAGCGGCTAAAGGAAAGGAAACTGAGAAACCATGCAATTGTTGATGTTTTAGATGCCCTTCTCAACATTAGCCCAGAAGAGTTTGACAGGAATCGAGCATTTGTGTCTGATTTGTGTCTGGTTAGTGTGACGGTAAATAGGGTCGCTTCACTACCTTCCGAAGACAATAGTGTTTCGGTTGCCGTCGCTGGAGGTGGTATCAGTGTTGTGCGTGGTTGGCGATGAAAAGGAAGTGGAAGAGAAAGAGAACTCTTGAGAAAAGTTGGCTTCAATCCACGAAAACAATGGATGGGAAGATGTGATTCATTATTTTTCCCTTTTTATATATTTTCCATTTTCATTTTATTTCTCATCTCTTTTTGAATTATGAAAAATAAGAAAATTTTCTTTTTCATGGTTTATTATTTATCCATGTAGCTGCTATTCAAGATAATGACAATCATATCCTCTTAACCAATTATTTTACTAAGAATTCTAATAATGTAATGTTTCGTTTCTTATCTGTTTGTTATTGTTTCCTTTTTGTTTTCAAGTTAAAGTTACCTAAATTTAAAATATTGCTAGAGAGTTAAGATATCAGACGACTTAAAATTGAGTATTTACTACACTAAGGGATTAACACAATTTTTTATATTTAAAACAATTATTATTAGCCACTAGCTTATCCAGTAATACATAATCGAAGTGATATTAATTTGGAACGAATACAAACATCCATTTTTTATATAAGTTGAGTTAGAAATTTGTGCCATTTTTAATTCTTGTGTTGCTCCTCTGAGTACCGTCCTCTTTCTCTAATATTTTAATATAGCCACTTTTCAATTTAGACATGCATAGTATTGCTACGGAGTAATATATTGTTCAATAGTTCACTTTTTCTTTCTGCCCTTGTATTTTGACACTAAATGATGGAAGACTGACCATAAATAATTTTCATAAGTAGGGATCTTATTCTTCTAATGTTTATGGTTATCTATTTCTAGGATGGTATCAAACAAAGTTGCTCGAGTCTACGTTGTTTGGAGAAACACATAATTTAACTATGGATTGAGATCAATATATTGTGTTGAAGCGAGGGTAAAGAGAACGGGGAAAGAAATGACAGAGACTCCATAATTTGGAGTTTTAGAAAGGAAGAAGGGATTGGATGCAGAAATTTTCATGCAAGAGAGGGATAATTTAATAGATGGTCTCTTCTTTTTTAAAAAAAAAATCTTCTCTTTTTCTGTATCCTTCTCTTTTTCTATGTTCTTTTCTGTTTCCTTCTCTTTTTACTGTTTGTTTAAATTTTATTTGCGATAAATTAATGAGAAACTATCAATATAATATTATAAAACATATATGTAAACAATTAATAGTAAGAACTAAGAAATAAAATATTAACAAAAATGCCTTAGAGAAAGAAAAGAAAGCATGCGATATTTAGGTTTACTTTCCTAAATTTTACATCATCATTTCTCCTTTTCTTTAGTTTTTCTATTTTATAGGTTTCCAATTCAAGCTCACATATATTGATCTAGATGAGTTTTAATAAGTTTCAATATTTAATCTGAAATGCTCTCACAGATTCTTTAATTTTTATATAGGATCTAAAATTATATAACGATTTGAGAAGAATCATGAAAGATGGTAAAATCATCTATATATGACAGAGATTAGTATATACATTATTTGTATATAGAAATAATAACATAACTATTTAATTTTTTAATAATCGCGCGAAGCACAGACAACTACACTAATTTTTTTGATAAATTCAACAAAAGACTGAGTGACTTTATATTAAAAGTTGGAATGAATTGTAGCCTGCACTCATCTTCCTTCTATCCTTGAAAAAAGAAATGAATCTTTTTTTTTTTTTTTGTATTTTCTGTTGATTTTTAAATATTAAAACAATAAAATTAAACTAATAAAGTGGTAGTAAAACCTCACTAGCCACCCCTATGAAAATCTTGCCCACTCCTATGAAAATTGAAAATCTTGCCCACTCCTATGACTTCATTGCCCATAAAACCCTAACTAGCCTCCATTATAAAGCAAGATTAAGCATCCCAAACTTACAAGAAGAAAAGAGAAATGGAGTGCGTGACCATTTTGCTAGGATTGTTGTTCATATGGATTTTGGTGTATGGAGTGATGTCACTTGAGAGAAGCAAAAACAAGAAGAGACTTGCACCAGGTCCATTCCCTTTGCCTATTATTGGAAATCTTCACTTGCTTGGTGACAAACCCCACATAATCACTTGCTAAACTCTCAAAAATTTATGGTCCAATTATGAATCTCAAATTAGGCCAAGTAAACACAGTGGTTATATCCTCGTCAGTATTGGCCAGAGAAGTCATGCAAAAGCGAGATTTAGTCTTTGCCAATAGGTCTGTCGCAGACGCACTACGTGCCCGAAATCACTCTGATTCCTCTGTTGTTTTTCTACCTGTCAACACTCGCTGGAGAACACTTCGCAAGATTATGAACTCTAACATCTTCTCAGGTAAATAGACGATTGCATTTTGACCCCTTCGACTACCCTTTTCATTCATTTTGATGCAATAGCTTGTTTGGCATTTCGAGTTTAACACATTAGATCAAATCAATTAACGAGTTATAACTCAATCTATTTGAACTTTCACAAATTGAGCGACTGACTAGAAACTAGATTGATTTTGTGACTTGTGTTCTCAGGTAGTAAGCTTGATGCTAATCAGCATCTCAGAACTAAAAAGATCGAGGAGCTAGTTGATCATTTTCACAAGAGTGCCAAAAATGGTGCAACAGTGGATATTGGCAGAGCAGCTTTTAGAACTTCCCTGAATTTGCTGTCAAACACCATTTTCTCTAAAGATTTGAGTGACCCATTTTCTGATTCTGCTAAGGAGTTTAAGGACTTGGTGTGGGGCATTATGGTCGAGGCAGGTAAACCCAATTTGGTGGACTATTTTCCCTTTCTCGTGAAAATTGATCCACAAGGTATAAGGCGGCGCATGACCGATCATTTTACTAAGGTTCTTGACCTTATGAGTGGTTTGATTGATGAGCGGCTAAAGGAAAGGAAATTGAGAAACCATGCAAATGTTGATGTTTTAGATGCCCTTCTCAACATTAGCCCAGAGCTTGACAGGAATCACATCGAGCATTTGTGTCTGGTTAGTTTATTACGTACTCTGATTTTCCTCAATCCGTAATTATCTGTTCATTTCTTTTACTAATTAATTGTTCTTCTCCGTGCAAAGTATAGTCGGCAGTGGCGTAGCCGCCCTAGGCCGTGCGTGAGTTCTGCCTATTTTATTTGTCAAAACTAAACCCATGTGTGGGCAATTTAATTTGTTTTAGATCTAATAAAATAACTCATAAAACCTAAAATTTGTGTAGAAATAAACAACTAATCATAAAAGTAATTTTTTAACTAAAAGTTATTTCTTAAGTAAATTTTACAATTTAAAAGACAAGCTCTACAAAAATTTCTTCAACAAAAGCTCTCTGCAAACTACAAGGTCTCTCTTTCAATTGATAAGCTTACTCTTATTAGTAAAATTTCTAATGTTGTTTTTGTTATTTTAAGTTTGATTTATAAAATTATAGTCCTATCAAAAGTTTTTTTTTTATCGTTTAGCTATATGTTGCCTAGTTTGATCTAAAATAATTCGTACACAATTCATTCATGGACAAAAAAAATTTATTAAGCACTCTTGACGGAATTCCTGGCTATGCCATTGATAGTCGGGTGTAAATATGTGAAGTTGTGATGGAATAACTATCAGCAATAAAATTATCTTATTATTACTGTGTTGCTTGGATCCTTTAATAATGTTGCCATATATGTATTGGATCCTCCAAAAATATATAACTTTTGAACCTCTTACACGCACACGTTTTGACATTTTGGAAAAATCCGGAGAACAAAGAACTATGATGATCTTAGCGGTGACAAATATTTAGCGTAACACTAGTTAGCTTTTCCTTAGATGTATGTTCCGTAAGTAGGTTCGTTAAGGTCATATGCAATAATGCCACGCATTATCAACACTTATTGGTCCCTTTTTTTGCTATGTCAGCGTTTCAGTATGTCCAACTGACAACAATATGTGATGGAACGTTTTACCAGCTAGATTTTTTTTATTTTTTATTTTTTGATGAAGTAAGTGGTGACGTTTTACCAGCTAGATTATGGCAATTATGTCATGGGATCTTACAATAGTAAGTTTTACAGGACTTGTTTGTAGCAGGGACCGATACAACATCAAATACGTTGGAGTGGGCAGTGGCGGAACTACTTAAGAATCCACATACTTTAGAGAAAGCCCAAGAAGAACTTGCACATGTGATTGGCAGAGGCAAACTAGTAGATGAAACTGATATTGCACAGCTACCTTACTTGCGATGCATTGTGAAAGAAACATTACGAATACACCCGGCGCTTCCTTTCTTAATCCCGCGCAAAGTGGAGGAAGATGTTGAGTTTTGTGGCTATATTGTCCCAAAAGACTCGCAAGTTCTAGTGAATGTGTGGGCAATTGGGCGCGACTCTGACCTATGGGAAAATCCGTTGGACTTTAAGCCAGAGAGGTTTTGGGAGTCGGAGATAGATGTTCGAGGCCGGGATTTTGAGCTCATACCATTTGGTGCTGGTCGGAGAATTTGCCCTGGATTGCCTTTGGCTATCAGGATGGTTCCAGTAGCACTAGGTTCATTGCTAAATACGTTTAACTGGAAGCTTCAAGGTGGAATTGCACCTAAAGATTTGGACATGGAGGAAAAATTTGGTATTACCTTGGGAAAAGCCCAACCTCTGCTAGCTACTCCAATCCCACTCTAGCTATAGTGATATACTTAGGGGTCGTTTGGTACACGGATTAAATTAGCTCGGGATTATAAGCCCGGGACTAATTTATCCCACTTGTGAGGTAGGATAATGTAATCCCGAGTTTGATAGGATAATATGGGATATCCTTTATTAAGACTGTGATTAATTAAATTTATACCATGTTTCGTTGACGGCACCATCAACCAAACATGGTATAAATTTATTTAAGAAGAATTTACCCAAATAGCCCACCTAACCACTTAAACTAAAATTAGTCGGTTGAGGTATAATATATGCATAATTTATGTATCATATGTGTATAAATATGTATAATCAATGTATAACCTATGTATATGGCTAGAAAATGTAAACAATAAATATCGCCGACTATTTGTGTAAAAAAATCCCAAAATTTAATCTCACGCATTATCTCACCTTATCTCGCATATCAAACGACCCTTTAAGATTTTAACTTAGTAGATTAAGAGTACCACAATATCTATCATTTCTTTGTGAATGTTAAAAATATATTGATGAATCGGGCTAAAAGCGTTATGGATGAATGCTCACGCACTGTCAAAAGTCTACGTACATGTCATTGTATTTTTGTAGAATCTATCCTTGTGTATCCTTGGAACATACAGTAGCAACTCACCTAATTTAGCTAGTGCATGAGTGAAATTATCGAGGAGTCCATTGCAATCTTATCATTTAGAAGGACAATTCGTAATAAGAAGGTTTTTGTAAGTGAACCTACGCGCAAAGATGTGCACATTAACAAAAACCTTCCCATTGTTTTTTTCCACATATATATACACTACTACATTATGCATTTATAGCTACAGAAGTTTTGCTATGAATTTAATAATTATAGCTAATACCTAATAATAGCCACACAAATTAGAATCCGTGGCTATTTACAAAAGTATAAAATTTCTTTGCCACGGAAATTAAGTTGGTAAAGCTAATTCCTTGTATTAGCTATACTTGCTAACAATCGTGGCAATAGCTACATAAATAGCTATAAATTTTTTATGCGCTTTCTTTACTACTATGCTATTTCTCCCGTCTCGGACGTGGCTAATGCTTTTGTTTCAAATAAAAGCATCTGCTCTTTCGGCATCTCTTTCGCTTGTCCAGTAACCTCTTCTTTCTCAAAAAGAAAAAGTAGGAACCCGGTCTTGTTACAAATTAAATTTTGTATCTAATCATAAGTTTTTGCCACGCGTCAATAGTTATTGTAGCAAAAGTAACCTTTTAGCTACAATAAATTATTTGAAACAAAATATTGTAGCTAAATGAATGTTTTTGCTTCAAGTTTTAAAAAGTTGTGGCAGTAGTTAAATGATATAGCCGCAAATTTATTGCTATAACTGAATTCTGTAGTTAATCATTAGTTTTTTTGCCACGAGTTGAAACTTACTATAGCTATAATAACTTTTTAGCCACAATAAATTATTTGAAATAAAAATTTGTAGCTAAATGATATTTCTGCTTCAAGTCATAAAAAGTTATGGCACTATAGGTTAAATTAGCCACAAATTTTTTGCTATAATAGAATTTCGTAGCTAATCATTAGTTTTTGCCACGAGTTGAAACTTCATATAGAAATAGTAACCTTTTAGTCACAATAACTTTTTAAAATCAAAATGTTACTAAATAAATAATTTTACTTCAAGTTCTAAAAAGTCATGGCCATAGTTTGCTTAGTAGCTACAACTATTTGTCACGCTAAAATAATACCACAAAATTGATAAGATAAAATTTTATAACTCATCATTAGTTTTTTTTTCCACAAGGTAAATCTAGCCACATTAAATATTTGAACTACATTTTGTAGTCAGATAAATATTTATCTTCTAAAATAAAAATAGTTAAACAAAAGTTAAAACTATTTGTCATGACAAAATTAATAGCCACAAATTTAAAGAGACGGTAAACTTACCAGTTAATTATAACTTTGGTCGTATAGTTAGGATTGTCACTGCAAAAATAGTATTTTAACCACAATAAGTTATATGTACAAAATTTCATAGGTGAATATTTTTATTTCAGTGACAAAAATAAGAGTTGCTCAAACACTATCAAGTAATGAAAATTCAATTTTAACTATAGAAGTTAGATTTTCTCAAAATAATTGAAAATATAGTAATTATGTATAAATTGAAGTATTAATAAACTTTAAAATAACAAACTAAATTGCAAAAGTTGATCTTCAATAATAGATCATTTGTATGCCTATTTGTACCCTCAAAACTTACCAATTTACTTTTTATTTATTAAACTCATATTTTATTTATTGCAACATGTTATATTTGGACGTTAATTATATATATTTGGTGTAAAATTCAAAATATATTAGCATATATAGATAATTTATGTATGTCTTGTACTTAACTATTTTTTATGTAACTACTTAGAGTAATTTCTTATATGTTTAAGATTTCTTTTTAATCAAGTCCTCATATATTGAAGACTTTAAGAGTTGTTTGATATATATATATATATATATATATATATATATATATATATGTGTGTGTGTGTGTACACACACCTAAGTATTTTTAATAAGTACTTAGAATAATTTCATATATCTAATGATTCATTTTGAAAATAAGTTCTCATATATTGTAGAACTTTGTGAAGGTTTTGGTGCATTTAATTTTGATAAATGACCAAAGCTCCAAAATACATACAATCAACATATTTAACTCTACAAAAAGTTTATGAAATTATAATTCATTAATTTTTATATAATTCTGTTATCGCTATTTACACAAAGAATTACGAAATTAATTGATACTTAAGTCCACATGAAAACTAATTATGTTATAATTCTTATTAAATATAATGGAATTATAGCTAATTAATGTGTGGATGACTAATTATATAAAATTTAAACAACTATAATCTTGTACCATATACACACAAACACACACACACTTAGGTCCACAGGAAAACTAATTATATATATATAAGTTTCTAATTTTCACAAATTAAATTATACATCATATATATATATATATATATATATATATATATATACAAGTTTCTAATTTTCACAAATTAAATTATACATCAAACATAAGAATTGAGAACTAAATATGATAAAGATATAGGAAGAGGATCATGTTTCTCTTGTGACTATTATTTGATATTTTATAATATTTACATAATTCAATATTATTAAGTTTCACTTCAAAAAATTTAAGATTTTAATATGGTTATATAGCAATGTATAACAAAACTAACAACTAGTATATCATAATTCATATTAAAAAATTATACTTGTAACTTTCAATACATTTTAATTAAGTATGTAATTAATTTTCATTAGATTTGAATAAACAATATCAAATTTAGACAAGATGTTTGTATCTATGTACATTGATCGCTAATTACACTCAATTTAGACAAATAGAAAAGTTATTTATTTAATGATTTAATACTATTTTAATAACTTAATAACTATCGTAATCTACTTAAACGCTAAAATTAATAAGTTAATATAATTGAAATAGGAATACATAAGAAAACTAATAATATCGTATAGGACAAAAAAAAAGTTATAAAGAATATAATATATTATAGAATGTCTTTATTTCGTGCAAGTTAATATTTTTATTTTATTTAGTATAAATTATGTATTTAATCTTTTGTATTTTACATAGATAATTTTCTTACTTACTTGCATATGTTAGCAGTAGTACTTACGTTTCTAGCATTTATGGCATTTGTAATATATTACATAAGAAATAAAAGCAAGCAAATATATATTAAAAAATAGAAAAGGAACATAAAGGCCATTTGGCCCAAACCAAAATTCACAAACCTAATAACATTCTCACTTTATATGTTTCCCTACCCTGCCGCCAACCCCATCCCCTCCATTTCCTTCTTCAACAGTGCCTTTCTTCACATGAAGAGAGCAAATCCCCGGAATCACTGGCTAGATAGATCGATGGCTCCTCTTTTTTCAGGTATATTTATGTATATATATCTTAGGATTTTTAGATCCCTATAAACCTATTTGATTTAAAATTTGGGATTTATATTCTAACAATTTGATAGATATAGTTTGTCGTATTGTGATAGGTATTGAGTGAGACTTTAAAGATTAAAATGTAATATTGGGAGGAGACACAGTTCGTCGAAAAGACATTACAAAAATGAGATGAGAATTATTTCAAAAGTTTTTTAAAAAAGTATACAAGTTTATTTTCTTATCTTGTTGCTTTGAGTTTTCCCCTCTTATTGTATACTAAAATTTCTTGTATCAATGTGCTTTTTGGTTCACTTATTCTTTTGTGTTAATTATTATTTCTTTTAAATTTATAAGGTGCATTTCAATCTATTCAATGCAAGAAGATTAAGGATTCAACCTTGATGTCAAGAGTGAAAGTAGTTCATCCTTGACCGCAGAAGATCATCTAGTGGCGACATCTGAAATTTCCGGATCAAATACTTAGAACTTAATTTTCTTTTGACGTGGAACCCTTCAGAATTTTATAGATTATAGATAACGGTGCATAATTTGTATTATACTCCTATTAGTTTGACAAGAATGTGAGTTTAAGTTGTTTCTATTATCTAGCTGCATATTAACTAATTGTTATGTCTCTTGTACAAGAGTTACATACTTGTGGAAGTGTTGATATTATGTACTGTAATAGACAATTGTATATTTTAGAATTAATTTTTTAAACTATTTAGATTTCAAATTATAAAATAAGTGATATTTAAAGTTTATTACTGTGTGTTTCTATGGTTTGATAAAAAAATGTATGGATATGGAATGTTTGAAAATTTTAATAAAATAATTTTTGATCAATAAAAATAAAATAATAAAATCTATTCACCAAATAAAATATAATAAAATATTAAATGCTATAATATAAATCTAATATGAGAGCATAGCTACATATTTGAATTTTGTAGCTACATAAATAACATCTTTTGCCACAGTATATCCCTTTGTATCTAAAGTATAGAAGATAGCTACAAAGTTAATTTATCATGGCAAAGGAATAAAATTATTAGCTATAAATATATATTCTTTGTGGCAAAAAGTTTTATTAATATAGCCACTTCACAAAAATTCTTGTAGCAATAAGTATTAATCCTTAGTCATGAAATGTTAAAGTTTGTAGCTAACTTTTAGTTACGCTACTTCTAGCTACGGATGCTACGGAAAAAATTATTGTGGTTAAAGTGTTTAGCCACGAAATTTTTCATGTTTAGCTACGACGTACTTCATAGCTATATATGCATAATGTTGTAGTGATATAACCAGTGATATTATCCGCGCTTCGCGCGATCATTATAATTTTTTTTTAAAAATGCTTCATTGATTTTTTTTGTAGAAGAATAAATTTCATATATGCATACAAAATTAATTTTAAAGGTAGATTAAATCACAAATATAAATATTTTTTCTAATTAATTAGATACACTACATATAACTAATTTCACATTAACAATAATACACTACAATATCAATAAAATTAAAAACAAATTGCAAAAAAAATGTTTTGGCCCTCCCGACAAACTCTCCCAATTGTTTTGTTCCTTTTAACTATATCAGAACAACTCAACCCTCTATCTTTATATTCCAAAACTGATTAAACAAAAAAAACTGCAATATTTGGGAGTTATTGAGATTAAAGTATGAAAACGTTAAGGGTATTATAAAGAGTAGAAGATAAAAAGGTGCGAGTTATGAAGGTAAATGTAATATCTAATATATAAATTAAAAGAAAAAACAATGATACAGTATAAAGATAATAAAAAATATTCGTATTAAAACTCCAACAATATAAACTATCCATACAAAAAAGAAGTATTAATTAGTAACATATATTAAAGGTAAGAAGATATTCTTGATAAAACTATTGGAGAGTCTTGCACCTTCACTATGTTTATCAACCTTTTGATACGGTACTTTTTTTAACCAAAAAAAGAAAAGAGAACATATGGCGTACTTTAAAAATTTTGAAAGAGGACAAACTGAAGAAAACTATGTGCTTCCTATACATAAAGACCAAACAACAACAAAAAATATTTCACATACTCAAAAAATTTTTTGCAATAATCAGAACAAACTATACAGAGAAAGATCCAGAAAGATGCATTAAAAGAAATATCACAATATGGAATCAAATAGAAATAATAATCTAATTGATATAGAAGACTACCATAAAGGTTTTGCTCATTGATCAAATTGTAATCACAAATTTATGAATAGAGCATACAAAATTTGGGAATATTTTCATACTCTTAAACAATGATAATGTTCCCAAGATAAAAAAGAATGATGAAAAAAATTAAAAAAAGACAACATAGAAACTATTTCCAGCAAGTAAATTATTAGCTATGTATAGGAATAAACTCTTACTTTTTGCTTGTCCTTTTTCGATTCTTCTTTATCCTTTTATCTTTTTTCTGTTTCTAATAAACTCTAATATCTGTGTTTTTACTCAACGATGATATAACAGAGTTTTGGGTTTGAGGGTGAAAAGAAGAAGGAAGTCAAGTTTGCAAGCAAGATTCACATGAGGCTAGCCAAGATGGTCTTATTTTGTGAAAAACATTCTTAAATTAAAATGTTCAATGAACTGAGATTTGACTACAATAAATAAATAATAAAAATATTGAAAAGAATGAAACTTGATACAAGAGGAACAATGTAGAAATGAAGTTGAATAGGAGAAGCAAATAGATGGAAACAGAGGCAAAAAGGGCATATCAATTTTGAGATTTCATAGATGCTCCAGTAACTGTTTATCCCACGGACGGAATTCCAATTTCTACTATTTCCTCAAATCTCTCAAAAAATCTACTTGCTGATATCCAATATATTATTAACAGAAAGAGGCTAATTACAATCGTAATATTGATTCATGAGATAATTGTAACTAAAACCTTTTTAGCAGTGGCATTTCTTCTCCCGGAATTGATTGTCATCATCTCGGTCCTTAGCCTCAAAAGAGAGCTTTTTTCTCTTTCGATCTGAATGTATCTTGCTCAGATTTAGCAATTGAGTATATATATAGAGAAACACGTTAATCTTGAAAATACAAAGCAATTCCAATATTGTAAGATAAAGTTAGAATTGAAAAGGATCATTAAAGCTCATAATTTTTATATTCAGAGAAATATGTTATCATGAGAAGGCATAGCAAGTCCACTATTATAAAAATATTATAGAAACTTGTTATCCTGAGAAGGCACAGGAAGTCTAATATTGCAAAAATAATACTCCTATTTGGCAGGGGAAAGAGAAGATGTAAAGTTGTAATTAGAAAGGTCCATGAAAACTTACAATTGAAGAAATCATTGTAGACACCGGATTTTTGACCCTCCCCAAGAATTTTCACATCTTTAGCATGAATATGTGAAATTGGGTCTAATATAGCTATTTTAACTATTTTACTTTATTTCGTCGCAAAAGAGAAAATTACAAAAAATATATATATAAATTTTAGTTTATGTATTTCTCATAAACTTGAAAAATACAAAAATAGTACCTTATTTTGTACTTTATATAATTTTGAAAATTACCAAAAAATATAGTTCTATTAATGTTTTACAGTCATTATAATTTTGAAAAATACAAAAAATATTACTTAATATTTTATCTTTATATTAAAAAATGAAAATTACAAAAAATAGTTTTATTAATGTTTTGTAGCTATTTTAATCTCGAAAAAATATTAAAAAATAATAATATAGTTTTGTTTTAAATAATTAGTCTTATTTTAGTAGCTATTTTGCTTACATAACCAGTTGAGCAACGTCGTGTTCCTATTTCTCGGATCCGGGCAAAAGAATAATATTAGGGTTCAAACTACCCGGTTTTAGGCCTAATTTTCGGACCTAGCCCATAATAAATCGAGTCCACGACACATGGGGAACCCCACCACGCGTGGGGGACACAATTCTCGAACCCCACCACGCGTGGGGCTCATTTCCCTGGGCAAAACCATATCAAATACACGGACAAAAAGAATTTTGAAGGGAGGATTTAAAAAGGTTGGACTTGGACAGATTTTTAAACGGATGGGGCACTGTTCATCTCCTTCCCTAAAAGAAAGGGAACAAAGAAACCCTACGGTAAAAGAGGCCACTGATTCATCTTCTTCTTCCTAAAGAAGAAGAAGAGAAAACCCTACTCACTCCGTCGTCTTCCTCAGCATCGTCAAACCACCCAAACACCAGCCCACGACCATTCCTCCTCCTCCTAGCTCCATCGTCGACCACTACCCAAAACCACCCTCCACCCGACGGTCCAAACACCACCACCATCGTTCCACCTCCAAACCCTCTCCAGCTGCCTCGTCCGTCAAACACCCGTTAGTAGCCCTCCCCTTCGCCATAGCTGCTCCCTCGCGCACAGCTGAACCAAGCAGTCCAGTGAACGACCACCCCTAAAATGACCCATCCAGCGAACCTCCATAACTGGCCGGAAAATGAAACCAGAAAACCAGCTCCCTCTATCCTTTCCGGCACCCCCACGCACCAGCCATAGCTCGTCATCACTGTCCGGCAACCACCACGCCTCAGGTTGGTTCGAACAGCAACTGCTGTTGCCTCCCCATCGTCACCCCACCAAGCCAACGTCTCCATTTCGACAAACAAAACAAAACGAAAACACTACCACCAAACGGGCTCGTTACCAGCTCCCTCCATCGCCCAAATAACCCACTGCCCGTCAAGGTCGTAGAGAGAGAAGGTGAGCGTCGAGGTCGTTGACAATCTTGGTTCGAGTTTTCGTTTCCGTTGAGGTCGTCGTTGTTCGTCGAGGTCCGTTACGTTGAGGACAAAGAAAGGTCCGTTCCTATCACTCTCTTTTATTGATCCATAGATATATTACACGATTCCGTGAGCTTTGGAATCTACTATGATCCTAATGTTGGTCATTGATTGTATTTTGTTTAAGTTGGGTTTTAATGGTTGAACTATGTGTTGAATGCTTTATTCAGCATATTTCAAAAAGAAAAGAAACGAAAATATTACAAGTTTGAGGTCCAGTTTTATTCTCTCTTTGTTCTGTTCTTGCATGATTACATTTTTAGCCGGAGTGATACTTGAATCTCGAATGAATACGTGATATTGCTTTAGTCGTAAAATTTCCATCTTTTGATTCTCTGTTTTGGGATTTTCCCTTAGCATGCCTCTAAATTTCTGTGATTGAATGATGTAGCGCAAATTTAGTTTGTGTATGAATTATGAAACTGTTAGTTCTCATGAACGAATGAGCCTTGATCGTTATTTTTATTAATTATTTTGGTTGTTATGAACATTCGTAGCTTACTTTAGGCATGTATACAAATCATCATCGTGACTAGGGGCACGGTTCCCATGACATGGTTACAATGCCTAAAATTCAGGGGTACATTTTATGTGACCCGATTATAATGACTTAAAGATCTTAGTGAATAAATTAGGATTTTTTTAGAGGTGAATAAAGTAGATAATCATAGTTGTTTTTAGGCTTGCCTTAAATAAAAATGAGACGAGCCTCGACACACAAAAATGCACAAGCTGCGGGGCCCTCCAAACGTGTCTATTAAAATACTTAGAATTCGGGACAGGCCGTTTAGCGAAATTCCACGGCCTTACCCAAAAATAATAATACGCTAGTCGCTTTAGGCGCGCCTTTAATAATTTAATTTTCTTAAACTCGGGTGCACATTTATGTGACCCAAATCCAAATCTCAACGGAGTCGAAGTGTGTCTCTAATCACGGGTACATTGATTGTGACGTGGTTTGAGATACATTTCCATGACGTTGCAAATTCCTTTCAAAGAATAAGAATGAGATGAGCCTCGCCAAATAAAATACAAAATAGCGGGGCCCTCAGTAAATATTTGCTTTGAAATTATTTAGACTTCGGGATGGACCGTCTAGTAAAATTCCACGGCCCTACCCAAAGTAAATGATACGCTAGTCGCTTTAGGCACGCCTTTAATAATTTATCTTCCTAAACTCGGGTGCACAGTTATGTGACTCAAATCCCAATCCCAACAGAGTTGAAATGTAGCTCTAACCACGGGTACATTGGTTGTAACGTGGTTCGAGATGTGTTTCCACGATGTTGCAATTCTTGATAAAAATAATAATAATAATTATGAAAGCGGTAAAAAGTTAAAATTTGCACATAAGTTCATATTTGTATAAAATCAGATAATCAAGCCGAATATAACAGTTGAGCGACCGTGCTAGAACCACGGAACTCGGGAATGCCTAACACCTTCTCCCGGGTTAACAGAATTCCTTATCCGGATTTCTGGTACGCAGACTATAATATAGAGTCATTCTTTTCCTCGATTCGGGATTAAAATTGGTGACTTGGGACACCCTAAATCTCCCAAGTGGCGACTCTGAAATAAATGAACCAATCCTGTTTCGATTGTCCTTTAATTGGAAAAACTCCCTTGCGCCCTCGCAGGTGCGGAAAAAGGAGGTGTGACAGCCTTGGCGACTCTGCTGGGGATTTATGACCCAGAACCACTGGTTCAGGGTTAAGAATTCGAGCTTAGAATAATTGTTATTAATTGGCTTTATTTATTATCTGATTATTACATGTTTTGAGCCTAATGTGCTAAATGTTGCTTTTACCGCTTTGATATTATTTGAACTGTATATAAATTGTGCCGAAACCTTTCTCTTCTTACCTCCGGGGATGTGCTTACTGGTTGAGACTCCCTATTCTGTTAGTGTCATACCCTGAATAAAAGAGGCTCGGAAAGTTTCTAAGCCGGCTGGCCTTTTGGTTCCCGGAAAGGAGCTCCTTCCTCAGCTCGAGTTGTCCGCTCGGGTACACTGTCTAGAACACCGACCCAGGTTTTTGAACCTAGTATAACAAAGCCACATGCCGGATCCCTAGTAGGAACGTTTATTTGCATCATGTGCATTTGACTTAGGGGACTCAACATAGGGGTTGGGTCCGTCTAGGACAAGCAACCTGAAAATAATAGACCATCTTTCGGCATCCTATGTGCTACATGTTGTATTTAGTCAAGGGCGAATGGGTCATTTGGTCATTTCCAGCATGATGTTATTTTAATCAAAGCATGGGGAACATTTGTGGAATCCAAGAAGCCTTGGAATTCCCTATGTCCCCCACGCTTGCTTTTTGGGAAAGCACATGGGGAACATTTGTGGAATCCAAGAAGTCTTGGAATTCCCATATGTCCCCCACGCTTCATAGGTTGGGAAAAGCGCATGGGGAGCATTTGCGGAATCCAAGAAGTCTTGGAAATCGTTATGTCTCCCATGCCACATTTTTGAAAGAAATAATAAATATAAAAAATAAAATTACAAATAAAAACAAAGCATGAAAATTCAAAAAAGGATTTTGTATGTTGTCATCATTTTCCACATATAAGAAAATCGTGAAAAAGGAGAAAATAACAGCATAGAGAAAAAGTCCGAGTAGAGTCGAAGCTCTGCCGAAATTTTGAGAAAATGAAAAAAAATGTTTTATTAAGTTTGTTTTATTAGCAAGTCTTGTTTTGAAAAAATGTCAAAAAGTCCAAAAGTTTTATTATGTTAAAAAAAAGGGAGTCGGGCGTTGAAAGTGGTTCTATTATTGCAAATATATATATATAAAAGAAATAAAAAAAAAATCCAAAAGTTTTTCTTTATTTCCAAAAAATGTATATATATCTTTATCTGTTGCAAGAACATTTGTCTTGCCAAAAGTTTTTAGAATCCCAATTTTCAAAACAAATAATCCAAAAATATTTTCCATTATTGACTTCTTTAGAAAGTCTTTCTAGTTGTTTCTTTAAAAAAAATAAAAAAAAATAAATAAAAAAATATAATATAAAAAAAATAAATCCGAAAATATTTTGATTCTTCTTTCAAAAATTGAAAAGAAAATTCAAAATTCAAAAAAATATTTTAGAAGCATTTCTTATATTAAAGGTAAAATTCCAAAAAATATATTCTTCTTTTTCTTTAGAATAAAAAATAATGCAAATGAAAATTCAAAAAATATATCTTAGAAGTGTTTCTTTTAAAAAGAAAATCAATCAAAAATCAAAAAATATACTTCCTTTCTTCTTTTAAAGTAGTTCTTTCAAATTCAAAAAAAAAGGTTAGTTCATCTACTTATTCTTGATTGCCCGAACTACGCTGGTTTGATTCTCACGGGATGTGAGATACGTAGGCAACCCTCATCGGGTCCAACCCCCTTTTTTTGCTAAAAAGCCAAAAACAAATAATAATAATAATAAAAAACATGTCAAGATTTTTTCATAAATAAGTCGGGTGATGTCCAACTTCCCCTTTTACAAAAAATAGCAAAATATATATGTCAAATTTCATAAAGAAGTCGGGTAACGCTGTTTTATCAAGAAATAGCCGAATGTTCCCGAAAGGGACGCCGGAAGGCTGACTTTGCATAAACAGTCACTTTTTGGGTCATGTTTAAGATTTTTGGTCTAGTTGACCCACACAGCCTTTTAAACCTTCATCCCCGAGACGCTGAATGGCCATGTTTTGCAACACCATGTTTTATTGTGATTTGAAAAAAAAACAAAGAGTCGGCGGTCAGGTGAATACCATTCAAATTTTGTCACAATAAGCCGAGCCAGCTTCGGCCGCGTCTTAAACCGTTCTTGCCGAAATAGCCTTAGAGTATCTTTCAGTTGTCGAAAGGTTATTTTCGTAAAAGAATGGACAAGTTTGTAAAGCGTCATAAAATAATCCTCCTCGGCCTCAAAATTCATGTGAGAGTTGGAAAGGGCCACGTTTGCAAAAACAACCATTTGGTTAAAATTAGCAAATGGAAGAAGGAAGTTGGCCATTTGTTTTTGAAGTTTGTAAACCTTTTGATTAAAATAGGCGGGTTGTTTGATTTTCAAGTTTGTAGGTCATCTTTAAACCTTTGAAACCCAGTTTGTTTTAATATGAAAAGTGAAAAGAAAAAATGTTCATTATTGTTTATCTTTTATTGGTCCGAACTACGCAAGATCTGATTCATGCGGGGTCATGATACGTAGGCAATCTCCATAAGATTCGACCACAACAAAAAAAAGGAAGCAAAAAAAGAGAATGAAAAAAAAAGAGAATGAAAAAAAAAAGAATGAAAAAAAAACGAAATGAAAAAAAAATGAAAAAATGAAAAGAAAAAAAGAATGAAAACAAGAAAAAAAAGAAAAAAAAGATGTTGTCAATAATGAGGACCGACTGAGTCCATTCTAACCTGTTTGTTTTGCAAATAAGTTAAGGTGGTTGGTTTGTGGTAAGCCGGACAATGACACCCGGAATCCTTTACTTGCACCTCATGATGCACACTCTGCGGGGATCAGGCCTGATAACAGAAACACTTGAATCCTAGTGGGAACTTGTTGACGGAAGTTGATGATATTAAAGCTGGCAATGGTCTGGACAATAATGATGCGAAGCTTAGTGGCTAAGATGCCAATTTTGATAAAGTGGGAGAACGCTCCGTTCATTGTGGTGGCTTATTTTGTTGTCATTTCTGTTTGTTCGGATTATTAGGATTGTAATTCGGATTTTTGTTTTGTGTCAATATCTTTCCGCTTATCTTTCCGTTTTGTCATAGCGGTTTGTTTAAGTTTGTCCAGGTTGTTTTAGGATTTTATTCTGGTTTGTTTCGCTTGTCTTGTTGTTCAAACCATTCCACTGGTAGTCTAATACAAAATCCGGTCTTTTATTATTTCCAGCCATCTTTTGTTTAGTCCTTTGTCATTTTATTCAACGTCGATTCTAGTGACATGACATGCGCACACAGTTTGGGCCTAATCTTTAAAGTTAATCATAAAACTCTAGAAAGGCGATCAGACCATTTAAAGAAAATAAGGACGGTTTGAGATCATTCAGAGCTCGAGTCATGTGGAACTGGGGCAAGTTAAGCACAAAGAAAACCGTTAAAAGCAAGATTCGCCAAATTGGCATGAGGGTCGGCCATGATAATGAGAGTGTCGCCCAACGGTGCTTTAGAAATGACAAATGAAGAAGCGAAATGTTCAACATGATTGTCAAGGCCAACACCATCGGTAGAGACTATAAATTTATTGTTTAATCGTGTTGTTTGCACTTGGCATGTTTTGAAGACTGGAATGACGAAGACATTTTGTTCTGCTACATATACACTTTATCCTTCGTTACCCCTTTTGAGCCTTATTTATTTTCTTTCATACCCCTTGTTCGGAATCAGCAGCAACTAAAAAAAAAAGAAAAATCAACAAAACGACAAAAGAAAAATGAGAAAAGAAAAAAAGAAAAGAAAAATGATAACGAAAAAAAAAAAAGTCAAATGAAAAAGAGGAATTGGGAACTACGTTTGACCTGATTCCTCAAAGAGGATACGTAGGCGCTTCACGGCTCGGTCATAGTTTTGAAAAATGAAAAAAAATCAATTAAAATATCCCCAAGCAAGAAACTGGGGCAAAAGTTGCGTTTGTTGTAAATAAATCTAATTCCGAAGGTTGTAATTAATAACCCAAAATTAATGCATTTTTTGAGCCTTTAATACCCTTTTTTTCTAGCCATATCCAAAACCCACATTGCGGTACAAAGAAAGACCTTCTGATCAGTCTTCAAAAGATGCCAAGTCAGACAAATGAGAGTCTCACCGGTGAACATAACATTCTGTTCCACAACAGAAAGGACTCTAATCTCCAACAGAAAGAGTCATACCGGCAACACTCCAAATCCCCAGCTGGAAAGTGATACAAATGAGAGAGTCTTATTGGTGAAAACTTTCAGAGGCACCATAAGGCGATGAAAGCTGAGAGAAGAACCCAAAGATGAGAGAGACTTGATAGTGAAAACCCTTCGGGCACTACAAGTCAAATAAGATTGAGAATCAGATGGGGAATCGCCAATTGAAGATCTTGAAAGATGATTGACGGTAGAGGATAGGCCACATACGCATGTCATGGCCATTAGAGTCGGTATCTGCGTTTGATAGATTTTTATTTATAGTTTCTTTTGTAAAAGAGTCATCGTTTCCTTTGTCTTTTATTTTGTTTCTTTTATCTTTCTCCTTTCATAGAAAAATTCCCCAATAGAGTCTGTCTGGTCAGAACAAGTATGAAATGACTTCAAATATGCCATCAGCTTTTCAAGATGAGATCTGATTAGTACATCCAAATGGTATAGTCAGCAAGGAACAAGCGCGAGGCCAGTGTCAAAAAGATATCCCCAGCAAAATTGACAAAAAGATTGACAAATGTCAAGAGGGATACCCTTGCCAAAATCAAAGGTTATAAACCTCAAGGACAAGGCCCGTGAACAAAGCAAGGGGAGCAGTGAGCATGATTTGGCGAAATCCATCCTAGACTAAAAGGTCGGGGAAATGCCAGTTTCCAAGCTATGCCACAAAAGAAGAGGGATATCCCCAGCAGGAAGGGATTATCCCCAGCACATAATATCATCCCCAACAAGTCGTGGAGCACAGCGCAATGAAGGAGAAAGGGAAAGCAATCCCAATAGGAGTATCACAGCCAACCACCATGTTTTAAACTAACAAATTTTGTTTGATTTGAAACAGGTAAAGGAAATGGCATTGATGCAGAAACGCATGCCACAAGGGATATTATCAAACTGGGGCAGAAAATTTTCCTTCCATTTAGAAAATTTTCTGGAAGTCAGGTACCCTCAGCTGATAACATTTTACCCCCCAACAGGTAAGTAAATAATTCCCCAACAGTGTTATCCCTAGCAGTTGCGAGGAGTCCAACACAAAGTTGGAAAGTCGGTATCCTCAGCGGTTCCTTTCGGGGAAAGGCAAAACGACTCTCAAGGGAGGTAGTCTTCGAAGGAAGAAGCTATGCAAAAATAAAAATAAAAAGAATAAAAAAAAAAAGAAGAATAAAAAGATAATAATGAAAAAAAAAGAAAAAAAGGGTAAAAAGTCATCCCCATCTAAATAATCCCCAATAGTTTCGAGGGAGGACAACACAGGTAAGTAAATAATTCAAAAAAAACAAAGAAAGCGAAGGTTTCATTAATAGGAGACGCACTTCCTAGTTTGAAATCATTAGAGTTCTACCCATAGGAGATGCATTTCCTCCTAAGTTCGTTTTAGTTTCACCCATAGGAGATGCATTTCCTCCTAAGTTTGAGTTTTACCCATAGGAGATGCATTTCCTCCTAAGATTGTTTTAGTTTCACCCCATAGGAGATGCATTTCCTCCTAAGGTTGTTTTAGTTTTACCCATAGGAGACGCATTTCCTCCTCGGTTTGTTTTAGTTTCACCCATAGGAGATGCATTTCCTCCTAAGTTCATTTTAGTTTCACCCGTAGAAGATGCATTTCCTCCTAAGTGGTTGTTAAAGATAAAAAAAAATAAAAAAAAATGACCTAGTCTGATGAACCTTCTCCTAGGATCAAAATCTTAGTCCGATGAATTTTTCTCCTAAGATAGAGACCTAGTCTGACGAACCTTCTCCTAGGATCAAAATCTTAGTCTGATGAATCTTTCTCCTAAGATACCAAAAAAAAAAACAAGACCTAGTCTGATGAACCTTCTCCTAGGATCAAAATCTTAGTCTGATGAATCTTTCTCCTAAGATACCAAAAAAAACAAGACCTAGTCTAACGAACCTTCTCCTAGGATCAAAATCTTAGTCTGATGAATCTTTCTCCTAAGATACCAAAAAAACAAGACCTAGTCTGACGAACCTTCTCCTAGGATCAAAATCTTAGTCTGACGAATTTTTCTCCTAAGATAGAGACCTAGTCTGACGAACCTTCTCCTAGGATCAAAATCTTAGTCTGATGAATCTTTCTCCTAAGATACCAAAAAAACAAGACCTAGTCTGATGAACCTTCTCCTAGGATCAAAATCTTAGTCTGACGAATTTTTCTCCTAAGATAGAGACCTAGTCTGACGAACCTTCTCCTAGGATCCAAATCTTAGTCTGATGAATCTTTCTCCTAAGATACCAAAAACAAAAAATGACCTAGTCTGACGAACCTTCTCCTAGGATCAAAATCTTAGTCCGATGAATTTTTCTCCTAAGATAGAGACCTAGTCCGATGAACCTTCTCCTAGGATCAAAATCTTAGTCCGATGAATTTTTCTCCTAAGATAGAGACCTAGTCTGACGAACCTTCTCCTAGGATCAAAATCTTAGTCTGATGAATCTTTCTCCTAAGATACCAAAAAAAACAAGACCTAGTCTGATGAACCTTCTCCTAGGATCAAAATCTTAGTCCGATGAATTTTTCTCCTAAGATAGAGACCTAGTCTGACGAACCTTCTCCTAGGATCAAAATCTTAGTCTGATGAATTTTTCTCCTAAGATAGAGACCTAGTCTGACGAACCTTCTCCTAGGATCCAAATCTTAGTCTGATGAATCTTTCTCCTAAGATGCTAAAAAAACGTTTGGAAAAAAAAGAGTAAATTTCATGCCAGGCGCCCACCTGTATAATGAGAGGAATACATTCCAGTCTTTACTTTTCAAGTGTTGAAATTGGGAGCCCGCCCATAATAACAGAGGAATACATTCAGTCTTTACTTTCAAGTGTTGAAGCTGGGAGCCCGCCCATAGAACAGAGGCATACATTCCAGTCTTTACATTTCTTGTCAGGCGCCCACCTACATAACGAGAGGAATACATTTCAGTCTTTACATTTCATGTTTCAGGCGCCCACCTGTATAACGAGAGGAATACTTTTTAGTCTTATACTGCAGATTTTGGAAATCAGTAACCCCACCGGAAGGTAGAAGGTTACAACAGGAATCCCCAGCAGGAAACAATCCCCAGCACCGGGAAGCAGAAGGCTACAACAAAAATCCCCAGCATTCAACCAAGTTATAAATAGCAGAAGCTCGCCTCAAGAAGGCGAGTCAACAGGCTGAGATGGTCAACAAAAGCTGGTCACAAAAAAAAAAAAAGAGAAAAAAAGAGAAAAAAAACGAATCCAAAGCACGGAAGTGGAGAACAGATGCGGTCTGCTCAAGAACTAGCACCTACAACTAGCAAGTATCAAGGTTCAAATCCAAAGTCTGTATGAAGCACCATTCAAGACTCAAGATCAAGTTTCAGAAAGACTTAAAGATAGGAATCCTTGTAACTAGTAGCTGATAGGCTTAGTTAGTCTTTTTCAGTTTTCATTTTTGATGTAATGACAGGACCACGGACCGGAACCTCAACGGAACGGTACTTCGATCGGCTCTTCACCTCGGTACACTTTACCATCTCTCTCATTTCCGAACTACACGTGGCCTGATTCCTGTATAACCAAGGATATGTAGGCAGCTCAGATACCAGGGCTCGGTCACAACCCCTTCCTTTCCTTAGTGTGGTCCGTCCAAGTAATGGCCAGGTCAAAAACATGTCTAGCCGTTCTTTGTCGGAAAACTCTTCGTGTTTCCAGTCAAAGAGGGGCAGCTGTAGACACCGGATTTTTGACCCTCCCCGAGAATTTTCACATCTTTAGCATGAATATGTGAAATTGGGTCTAATATAGCTATTTTAACTATTTTACTTTATTTCGTCGCAAAAGAGAAAATTACAAAAAATATATATATAAATTTTAGTTTATGTATTTCTCATAAACTTGAAAAATACAAAAATAGAACCTTATTTTGTACTTTATATAATTTTGAAAATTACCAAAAAATATAGTTCTATTAATGTTTTACAGTCATTATAATTTTGAAAAATACAAAAAATATTACTTAATATTTTATCTTTATATTAAAAAATGAAAATTACAAAAAATAGTTTTATTAATGTTTTGTAGCTATTTTAATCTCGAAAAAATATTAAAAAATAATAATATAGTTTTGTTTTAAATAATTAGTCTTATTTTAGTAGCTATTTTGCTTACATAACCAGTTGAGCAACGTCGTGTTCCTATTTCTCGGATCCGGGCAAAAGAATAATATTCGGGTTCAAACTACCCGGTTTTAGGCCTAATTTTCGGACCTAGCCCATAATAAACCGAGTCCACGACACATGGGGAACCCCACCACGCGTGGGGGACACAAGTCTCGAACCCCACCACGCGTGGGGCTTATTTCCCTGGGCAAAACCATATCAAATACACGGACAAAAAGAATTTTGAAGGGAGGATTTAAAAAGGTTGGACTTGGACAGATTTTTAAACTGATGGGGCACTGTTCATCTCCTTCCCTAAAAGAAAGGGAACAAAGAAACCCTACGGTAAAAGAGGCCACTGATTCATCTTCTTCTTCCTAAAGAAGAAGAAGAGAAAACCCTACTCACTCCGTCGTCTTCCTCAGCATCGTCAAACCACCCAAACACCAGCCCACGACCATTCCTCCTCCTCCTAGCTCCATCGTCGACCACTACCCAAAACCACCCTCCACCCGACGGTCCAAACACCACCACCATCGTTCCACCTCCAAACCCTCTCCAGCTACCTCGTCCGTCAAACACCCGTTAGCAGCCCTCCCGTTCGCCATAGCTGCTCCCTCGCGCACAACTGAACCAAGCAGTCCAGTGAACGACCACCCCTAAAATGACCCTTCCAGCGAACCTCCATAACTGGCCGGAGAACGAAACCAGAAAACCAGCTCCCTATATCCTTTCCAGCACCCCCACGCACCAGCCATAGCTCGTCGTCACTGTCCGGCAACCACCACGCCTCAGGTTGGTTCGAACATCAACTGTTGTTTCCTCCCCATCGTCACCCCACCAAGCCAACGTCTCCATTTCGACAAACAAAACAAAACGAAAACACTACCACCAAACGGGCTCGTTACCAGCTCCCTCCATCGCCCAAATAACCCACTGCCCGTCAAGGTCGTAGAGAGAGAAGGTGAGCGTCGAGGTCGTTGACAATCTTGGTTCGAGTTTTCGTTTCCGTTGAGGTCGTCGTTGTTCGTCGAGGTCCATTACGTTGAGGACAAAGAAAGGTCCGTTCCTATCACTCTCTTTTATTGATCCATAGATATATTACACGATTCCGTGAGTTTTGGTATCTACTATGATCCTAATGTTGGTTATTGATTGTATTTTGTTTAAGTTGGGTTTTAATGGTTGAACTATGTGTTGAATGCTTTATTCAGCATATTTCAAAAAGAAAAGAAACGAAAACATTACAAGTTTGAGGTCCAGTTTTATTCTCTCTTTGTTCTGTTCTTGCATGATTACATTTTTAGCCGGAGTGATACTTGAATCTCGAATGAATACGTGATATTGCTTTAGTCGTAAAATTTCCATCTTTTGATTCTCTGTTTCGGGATTTTCCCTTAGCATGCCTCTAAATTTCTGTGATTGAATGATGTAGCGCGAATTTAGTTTGTGTATGAATTATGAAACTGTTAGTTCTCATGAACGAATGAGCCTTGATCATTATTTTTATTAATTATTTTGGTCGTTATGAACATTCGTAGCTTACTTTAGGCATGTATACAAATCATCATCGTGACTAGGGGTACGGTTCCCATGACATGGTTACAATGCCTAAAATTCGGGGGTACATTTTATGTGACCCGATTATAATGACTTAAAGATCTTAGTGAATAAATTAGGATTTTTTTAGAGGCGAATAAAGTAGATAATCATAGTTGTTTTTAGGCTTGCCTTAAATAAAAATGAGACGAGCCTCGACACACAAAAATGCACAAGCTGCGGGGCCCTCCAAACGTGTCTATTAAAATACTTAGAATTCGGGACAGGCCGTTTAGCGAAATTCCACGGCCTTACCCAAAAATAATAATACGCTAGTCGCTTTAGGCGCGCCTTTAATAATTTAATTTTCTTAAACTCGGGTGCACATTTATGTGACCCAAACTAAATCTCAACGGAGTCGAAGTGTGTCTCTAATCACGGGTACATTGATTGTGACGTGGTTTGAGATACATTTCCATGACGTTGCAAATTCCTTTCAAAGAATAAGAATGAGATGAGCCTCTCCAAATAAAATACAAAATAGCGGGGCCCTCAGTAAATATTTGCTTTGAAATTATTTAGACTTCGGGATGGACCGCCCAGTAAAATTCCACGGCCCTACCCAAAGTAAATGATACGCTAGTCGCTTTAGGCACGCCTTTAATAATTTATCTTCCTAAACTCGGGTGCACAGTTATGTGACTCAAATCCCAATCCCAACAGAGTTGAAATGTAGCTCTAACCACGGGTACATTGGTTGTAACGTGGTTCGAGATGTATTTCCACGATGTTGCAATTCTTGATAAAAATAATAATAAAATGATAAAAGCGGTTAAAAGTTAAATTTTGCGCATAAGTTCATATTTATATAAAATCAGATAATCAAGCCGAATATAACAGTTGAGCGACCGTGCTAGAACCACGGAACTCGGGAATGCCTAACACCTTCTCCCGGGTTAACAGAATTCCTTATCCGAATTTCTGGTACGCAGACTATAATATAGAGTCATTCTTTTCCTTGATTCGGGATTAAAATTGGTGACTTGGGACACCCTAAATCTCCCAAGTGGCGACTCTGAAATAAATGAACCAATCCCGTTTCGATTGTCCTTTAATTGGAAAAACTCCCTTGCACCCTCTCGGGTGCGGAAAAAGGAGGTGTGACAATCATCATTTATCTCAACTCTAACTCTAATGCAGCGACAAATATACACAATACCTATAACAAAAAACAAACTCATATCTAGTCCGACTGATCAGCAAGAAAAGTAATTCGGGGAGAGAAAGACGCATAACCTATAACGAAAAACAAACTCATATCAAGTTCGACAGATCCGCAAGAAAAGTCAATCGGGGAGAGAAATATTAATGAGAAAATACTTGAGAGAAAGACAACCTAAACAAGAGGGAGTGTAATTGAGAGGATTAATGAAGGTGACGCTTGGGTTTTGACTAATTGTTAAACTTCCCCAAAATAACGGTTGTGTGATCCTTCTTAATTGTGTCTTTTAATGCACGGTTGATATTTGAGATTTGAATCAGTAATTTTTCTTCTTTTTTCTTATCTTTCTAGTGGTTGTTTCAAAGCCTAAGAAGCAAAAAAAAAGGCAAAAAACTAAGAAAAAAGATAAATAGATTTCTAGGCTAAAGAGTGGTGCCATTTGAGCATTCTTTGGCTCTTTTTTATATAGATAGATAGATTGTGAGATTAAGGAAGATGACGTGGCATCTCAAAACTAGGAATAACATTTATCTTTTACCTCCTTTTTTTGGCTTTTTCCTCCTATTTTTACCATTTACCTCATTAATTAACTAACTAAAGCCAAACTTTTCATTCAACCCATTAACTAACAAATTAAATGCCAAACGTTTTACTGAAATGTCACGCCACTTATTCCAGAAACCGTTCGTTTCTTGTTTCATTTTGATAATGGCCGAAGCAATCTATATATATATATATATATATATATATATATATATAAAAGGACTAAAAGATGATGACATGATACCTCTCTTTGACCAGCTTTATTGTTTATCTTTTTCTTCAGATTTTTGGCATATATTTCACGTTTTTTGCTTTAAAAATGGTTATGCAAAAAATCAATTGTACCATAATTACATAATTAGTTATCATTTATGATATCCTACTATTTGACGCCTTATTGTTGTACCGATTCATCTTTCTTCGTAACTTCCCCTTAAGTCACTCTTTGTAATGGAGTATTATAGTTACCTCCATAAATGTTTAAAAGTTTTAAATTTCATAAAGGACTTGTAATTACCTCCATAAATGTCTTAAAAGTTTTTTGGACTTATATGAGGTCATATTCCAACCCAAGAATTACACCATGATTTTGTTTACTCCATAATACGAGATTTACTTCATGTCTCGATTTAAGGTTTGAAGATTTTAGAATTCTGAGATAAGAAAGATATTATGCGTGTGAATAGTAGAAATTGATGTACGTGCTTAGCGTTTTATGCTCAGCAGGTGACTTTTCAAGGCCTTCGACTATGCCAACAAAGATTTGACGGTAAATAGGATCGCTTCACTGCCTTCCGAAGACAATAGTGTTTCGGTTGCCGTCGCTGGTGGTGGCATCAGTGTTGTGCGTGGTTGGCGATGAAAAGGAAGTGGAAGAGAAAGAGAACCCTTGAGAAAAGTTGGCTTCAATCCACGAAAACAATGGATGGGAAGATGTGATTCATTATTTTTCCCTTTTTATATATTTTCCATTTTCATTTTATTTCTCATCTCTTTTTGAATTATGAAAAATAAGAAAATTTTCTTTTTCATGGTTTATTATTTATCCATGTAGCTGCTAATACATAATCGAAGTGATATTAATTTGGAACGAATACAAATATCCATTGTTTATATAAGTTGAGTTAGAAATTTGTGCCATTTTTAATTCTTGTGTTGCTCCTCTGAGTACCGTCCTCTTTCTCTAATATTTTAATATAGCCACTTTTCAATTTAGACATGCATAGTATTGCTACAGAGTAATATATTGTTCAATAGTTCACTTTTTTTTTTCGGTCCTTGTATTTTGACACTAAATGTTGGAAGACTGACCATAAATGATTTTCATAAGTAGGGATCTTATTCTTCTAACGTTTATGGTTATCTATTTCTAGGATGGTATCAAACAAAGTTGTTCGAGTCTATGTTGTTTGGAGAAACACATAATTTGACTATGGATTGAGATCAATATTTTGTGTTGAAGCGAGGGTAAAGAGAACAAGGAAAGAAATGACAGAGACTCCATAATTTGGAGTTTTAGAAAGGAAGAAGGGATTGGATGCAGAAATTTTCATGCAAGAGAGGGATAATTTAATAGATGGTCTCTTTTTCTATGTTCTTTTCTGTTTCCTTCTCTTTTTACTGTTTGTTTAAATTTTATTTATGATAAATTAATGAGAAACTATCAATATAATATTATAAAACATATGTGTAAACAATTAATAGTAAGAACTAAGAAATAAAATATTAACAAAAATGCCTTAGAGAAAGAAAAGAAAGCATGCGATATTTAGGTTTACTTTCCTAAATTTTACATCATCATTTCTCCTTTTCTTTAGTTTTTCTATTTTATAGGTTTCCAATTCAAGCTCACATATATTGATCTAGATGAGTTTTAATAAGTTTTCAATATTTTCTTTTGATTTTTAAATATTAAAACAATAAAATTAAACTAATAAAGTGGTAGTAAAACCTCATGACTAGCCACCCCTATGAAAATCTTGCCCACTCCTATGACTTCATTGCCCATAAAACCTCACTAGCCTCCATTATAAAGCAAGATTAAGCATCCCAAACTTACAAGAAGAAAAGAGAAATGGAGTGCGTGACCATTTTGCTAGGATTGTTGTTCATATGGATTTTGGTGTATGGAGTGATGTCACTTGAGAGAAGCAAAAACAAGAAGAGACTTGCACCAGGTCCATTCCCTTTGCCTATTATTGGAAATCTTCACTTGCTTGGTGACAAACCCCACATATCACTTGCTAAACTCTCAAAAATTTATGGTCCAATTATGAATCTCAAATTAGGCCAAGTAAACACAGTGGTTATATCCTCGTCAGTATTGGCCAGAGAAGTCATGCAAAAGCGAGATTTAGTCTTTGCCAATAGGTCTGTCGCAGACGCACTACGTGCCCGAAATCACTCTGATTCCTCTGTTGTTTTTCTACCTGTCAACACTCGCTGGAGAACACTTTGCAAAATTATGAACTCTAACATCTTCTCAGGTAAATAGACGATTGCATTTTGACCCCTTCGACTACCCTTTTCATTCATTTTGATGCAATAGCTTGTTTGGCATTTCGAGTTTAACACATTAGATCAAATCAATTAACGAGTTATAACTCAATCTATTTGAACTTTCACAAATTGAGTGACTGACTAGAAACTAGATTGATTTTGTGACTTGTGTTCTCAGGTAGTAAGCTTGATGCTAATCAGCATCTCAGAACTAAAAAGATCCAGGAGCTAGTTGATCATTTTCACAAGAGTGCCAAAAATGGTGGAACGGTGGATATTGGCAGAGCAGATTATAGAACTTCACTGAATTTGTTGTCAAACACCATTTTCTCTAAAGATTTGAGTGACCCATTTTTTGATTCTGCTAAGGAGTTTAAGGACTTGGTGTGGGGCATTATGGTCGAGGCTGGTAAACCCAATTTGGTGGACTATTTTCCCTTTCTTGTGAAAATTGATCCACAAGGTATAAGGCGGCGCATGACCGATCATTTTACTAAGGTTCTTGACCTTATGAGTGGTTTGATTGATGAGCGGCTAAAGGAAAGGAAACTGAGAAACCATGCAAATGTTGATGTTTTAGATGCCCTTCTCAACATTAGCCCAGAAGAGTTTGACAGGAATCACATCGAGCATTTGTGTCTGGTTAGTGTATTACCTACTCTGATTTTCCTCAACCCATAATTATATGTTCATTTCTTTTACTATTTAATTGTTCTTCTCCGTGCAAAGTATAGTCGGCAGTGGCGTAGCCGTCCTAGGCCGTGCGTGAGTTCTGCCTATTTTATTTGTCAAAACTAAACCCATGTGTGGGCAATTTAATTTGTTTTAGATCTAATAAAATAACTCATAAAACCTAAAATTTGTGTAGAAATAAACAACTAATCATAAAAGTAATTTTTTAACTAAAAGTTATTTCTTAAGTAAATTTTACAATTTAAAAGTCAAGCTTTACAAAAATTTATTCAACAAAAGCTCTCTGCAAACTACAAAGTCTCTCTTTCAATTGATAAGCTTACTCTTATTAGTAAAATTTCTAATGTTGTTTTTGTTATTTTAAGTTTGATTTATAAAATTATAGTTCTATCAAAAGTTTTTTTTTTTATCGTTTAGCTATATGTTGCCTAGTTTGATCTAAAATAATTCGTACACCATTCATTCATTGACAAAAAAAAATTATTAAGCACTCTTGACGGAATTCCTGGCTATGCCATTGATAGTCGGGTGTAAATATGTGAAGTTGTGATGGAATAACTGTCAGCAATAAAATTATCTTATTATTACTATGTTGCTTGGATCCTTTAATAATGTTGCTATATATGTATTGGATCCTCCAAAAATATATAACTTTTGAACCTCTTACACGCACATGTTTTGACATTTTGGAAAAATCCGGAGAACAAAGAACTATGATGATCTTAGCGGTGACAAATATTTAGCGTAACACTATGTAGCTTTTCCTTAGATGTATGTTCCGTAAGTAGGTTCGTTAAAGTCATATGCAATAATGCCACGCATTATCAACACTTATTGGTCCCTTTTTTTGCTGTGTCAGCGTTTCAGTATGTCCAATTGACAACAGTCAGTATGTGATGGAACATTTTACCACCTAGATTTTTTTTATTTTTTATTTTTTGATGAATTAAGTGGTGACGTTTTACCAGCTAGATTATGCCAATTATGTCATGGGATCTTACAATAGTAAGTTTTACAGAACTTGTTTGTAGCAGGGACCGATACAACATCAAATACGTTGGAGGGGGCAGTGGCGGAACTACTTAAGAATCCACATACTTTGGAGAAAGCCCAAGAAGAACTTGCACATGTGATTGGCAGAGGTAAACTAGTAGATGAAACTGATGTTGCACAGCTACCTTACTTGCGATGCATTGTGAAAGAAACATTACGAATACACCCGGCGCTTCCTTTCTTAATCCCGCGCAAAGTGGAGGAAGATGTTGAGCTTTGTGGCTATATTGTCCCAAAAGACTCGCAAGTTCTAGTGAATGTGTGGGCAATTGGGCGCGACTCTGACCTATGGGAAAATCCGTTGGACTTTAAGCCAGAGAGGTTTTGGGAGTCGGAAATAGATGTTCGAGGCCGGGATTTTGAGCTCATACCATTTGGTGCTGGTCGGAGAATTTGCCCTGGATTGCCTTTGGCTATCAGGATGGTTCCAGTAGCACTAGGTTCATTGCTAAATACGTTTAACTGGAAGCTTCAAGGTGGAATTGCACCTAAAGATTTGGACATGGAGGAAAAATTTGGTATTACCTTGGGAAAAGCCCAACCTCTGCTAGCTACTCCAATCCCACTCTAGCTATAGTGATATACTTAGGGGTCGTTTGGTACACGGATTAAATTAGCTCGGGATTATAATCCCGGGACTAATTTATCCCACTTGGGAGGTAGGATAATGTAATCCCGAGTTTGATTGGATAATGTGGGATATCCTGTATTAAGACTGTGATTAATTAAATTTATACCATGTTTCGTTGACGGCACCATCAACCAAACATGGTATAAATTTATTTAAGAAGAATTCACCCAAATAGTCCACCTAACCACTTAAACTAAAATTAGTCGGTTGAGGTATAATATATGCATAATTTATGTATCATATGTGTATAAATGTGTATAATCAATGTATAACCTATGTATATGGCTAGAAAATGTAAACAATAAATGTCGCCGACTATTTGTGTAAAAAAATCCATAAATTTAATCTCACGCATTATCTCACCTTATCTCACATATCAAACGACCCTTTAAGATTTTAACTTAGTAGATTAAGAGTACCACAATATCTATCATTTCTTTGTGAATGTTAAAAATATATTGATGAATCGGGCTAAAAGCGTTATGGATGAATATTAACGTGATATAATCAGTGTTTGTAATAAGATTGTTGTTCCTTCTGTACTTGTAAATAATGATTCTGGAAATTAGAACGTTAGCTTATAAACGTAAATATAAATAAAAACAGAAATTAATTCGAGCCCATTGAATTCACAACAATCTTAAGGAATTTAATAATTTAATTTCTGTATTTGTGTTACTTTTATTATTCTGAAAACTATAACCTTTGTGGTTTTTGTGTACTCCCGTTTGGAGAGTAAAGCCTTCGTGGCGGTTTATTGAAGATTAAAATCTACGTGATTTTTACTCCAGTTTTAAAGACTTCGTGGCATTTTGTTGGCGATTAAAATCTACGTGATTTTTCACTCCAGTTTTAAACGTTTATTAAACGTTTGATTATGTCATTTTTACAGTAAAAATGGCGAATGACGGAAATCAAGCTGTTCCGATGATGACTGCCAACGCATCGACAAGTCGAACTCCGGCGTTGACACCGGCAGAGAAACCTGAAAAATTTTCCGGGATGGATTTCAAGCGCTGGCAGCAAAAGATGTTCTTCTACTTGACTACGTTATGTCTACAGAAGTTCATCAAGGAAGATGTTCCTGATCTTCCAGATGAAACTCCAGAGAATGATAGCTTTCTCGTGATTGAGGCGTGGAAGCATTCTGACTTCTTGTGCAGGAATTATATTCTTAGCGGACTGGAGGATAATCTGTATAATGTATACAGTGGCGTGGAGACGTCAAAAGAATTGTGGAATGCACTTGAAAAGAAGTACAAAACTGAAGATGCCGGGATGAAGAAATTCGTCGCCGCAAAATTTTTGGACTACAAAATGGTAGATAGCAAGTCTGTTATTACCCAAGTCCAGGAATTGCAAGTGATTATTCATGATCTACTTGCTGAAGGTATGTTTCAAATAAATACTGATATTGAAAGTAAATTTTTTAGTAATTTTACTAACGGAATTTTCATTGAAGGTCTTGTCATCAATGAAGCATTCCAAGTAGCAGCAATAATTGAGAAGTTGCCTCCATTGTGGAAGGACTTCAAAAATTATTTGAAACACAAATGAAAGGAGATGTCCCTTGAAGATCTCATTGTTCGATTAAGAATCGAAGAGGACAATAAAGTTGCTGAGAGAAGAGGCCGTGGAAATTCAACAATAATGGGAGCAAATATTGTTGAAGATAACAAAAAGAGAAAGAAGGTTTCTGGTCCGAAATACAACCCAAGCAACAAGCGGTTCAGTGGAAACTGCTACAACTGTGGGAAAACCGGACACAAATCTACGGAGTGTCGTGCTCGGAAGAAAGACAAGCAAAGGGGTCAAGCAAACATGGTAGAAAAGCATGATGATGTTGATGACTTGTGCGCCATGCTTTCTGAATGCAACCTGGTAGGAAACCCAAAGGAGTGGTGGATTGATTCTGGAGCCACTCGCCATGTTTGTGCTGTGAGGGAAGCATTTTCTACATATGCTTCTGCTGGACCCGAAGAGACGCTCTCTATGGGAAATGCTGCTACAGCAAAAATTGAAGGATACGGTAAGATATTTCTCAAGATGACTTCTGGCAAGGTCATGACTTTGAACAACGTCCTTCATGTTCCCGAGATTAGGAAGAACTTAGTCTCTACTGGACTTCTTGTAAAGCACGGTTTCAAGTGCGTTTTTGTATCTGACAAGGTAGTGATTAGTAAGAATGAAATGTTTGTAGGAAAAGGTTACCTTACTGAGGGCCTTTTCAAGCTGAATGTAATAGTTGTTGAAACTAATAATAAAACTTCAGCTTCTTCTTACTTACTTGAGTCAAATGATTTATGGCATGTACGTTTAGGTCATGTCAATTATAAAACCTTGCGAAAAATGATAAACTTGGAAGTATTGCCTAAGTTTGAATGCGAAAAATCAAAATGTCAAATATGTGTGGAATCTAAGTATGTTAAACATCCTTATAAGTCGGTTGAAAGGAATTCAAATCCTTTAGACTTAATTCACACAGATATTTGTGACATGAAGTCAATACCATCTCGCGGTGGAAAGAAGTATTTCATAACTTTTATTGACGATAGTACTCGATATTGCTATGTTTACTTACTTAATAGTAAAGATGAAGCAATAGACGCATTCAAGCAATACAAAAATGAAGTTGAAACGCAACTTAACAAGAAAATCAAAATGATAAGAAGTGATAGGGGTGGTGAATATGAATCTCCTTTTGAACAAATATGTTTAGAATATGGAATTATTCATCAAACAACAGCCCCTTACACGCCCCAATCCAATGGGATTGCGGAAAGAAAGAATCGTTCATTAAAGGAGATGATGAACGCATTGTTGATAAGTTCTAGTTTGCCACAGAACTTGGGGGGAAGCCGTTCTTACGGCCAGTCGAATACTAAATCGAGTACCTTATAGCAAAACACAATCCATTCCCTATGAAAAATGGAAAGGAAGGAAGCCCAACTTGAATTATTTTAAAGTGTGGGGGTGTTTGGCAAAAGTGCAAGTTCCTAAACCCAAAAGGGTAAAAATAGGACCGAAAACAGTTGATTGTGTTTTCATAGGATATGCGACTAATAGTAAAGCATATTGATTTCTGGTTCATAAATCAGAAAATCCCGACATTCATAATAATACGGTTATAGAATCAGATAATGTTGAGTTCTTTGAATATATATATCCGTATAAAAAGGAATGCGAGTCGATTGGTGAAGGATCTAAACGACCTCGGGAAGAAACAAAAGAAAGTACATTTAATCAGGGGGATCCAAGACGTAGTAAACGTCAAAGAACGTCTACTTCGTTTGGACCAGATTTTGTGACTTTCTTATTGGAAAATGAGCCTCGAACATTTAAAGAAGCTATGTCTTCTTCGGAATCATTGTTCTGGAAAGAGGCAGTCAATAGTGAAATAGAATCCATATTGAACAACCATACATGGGAATTGGTTGATCTTCCTCCTGGAAATAAACCTTTGGGTTCTAAATGGATTTTTAAGAGAAAAATGAAAGATGATGGCACTATTGATAAATTTAAGGCAAGACTTGTTGTCAAAGGGTATAGACAACGAGAAGGTCTTGACTACTTTGATACATACTCCCCAGTTACAAGGATTACGTCCATACGGATGTTAGTAGCATTAGCTGCAGTGTATGGTCTTGAAATTCATCAAATGGATGTTAAAACGGCCTTCTTAAATGGAGAGTTGGAGGAAGAAATTTACATGGAACAACCTGAAGGGTTTGTGGTTCCAGGTAAAGAAAATAAGGTATGTAGACTTGTTAAGTCCCTTTACGAACTAAAACAAGCACCCAAACAATGGCATGCGAAATTTGACCAAACAATGTTGTCAAATGGTTTTAAGATAAATGAATGTGATAAATGTGTGTACATTAAAAATGTTCCAAATCACATAGTCATTGTTTGCCTATATGTGGATGATATGCTGATAATGAGTAATAACATTGCCAACATAAATGCTACTAAGCGTATGCTAACTAGCAAGTTTGATATGAAGGACTTGGGAATTGCGGATTTAATTCTGGGGATTAAGATCCAAAAGACTCCTCAAGGTCTGGCATTGTCACAATCTCATTATATTAAGACAGTACTTGAAAAATTCAAGCACTTGGGTTTTAAAGTTGCAAAGACTCCAATTGACGCAAATCTTGCACTAGCAAAGAATAAAGGCCAAAGCATATCACAATTGGATTATGCTCGTGTGTTGGGATGCTTAATGTACATCATGAATTGTACACGACCAGATATAGCTTGTGCTATAAGTAAACTAAGTCGATACACGAGCAATCCAGGCCAATCTCACTGGATGGCAATGAAACGAGTTTTGGGATACTTAGAACATACCCAAAACTTTGATTTGCACTACAGTAAATATCCTGCGGTGATTGAAGGATATTGTGATGCAAATTGGATCACCGGTTCAACTGATTCGAAGTCCACAAGTGGATATGTATTCACTATTGGTGGAGGAGCGGTATCTTGGAAGTCGTCCAAACAAACATGTATTGCCCGCTCTACAATGGAGGCTGAGTTCATAGCCTTAGATAAAGCCGGTGAAGAAGCTGAATGGCTCCGGAATTTCTTGGAAGATATTCCATTTTGGCCCAAACCGTTGGCACCAATATGCATACACTGTGATAGCCAAGCGGCAATTGGAAGGGCTGGGAGCGTTATGTATAACGGTAAATCTCGTCATATACGACGAAGACATAAAACCGTTAGGCAACTTCTCTCTAGAGGAATTATCACGATTGACTATGTAAAGTCAAGTGATAATGTGTCGGATCCACTTACAAAAGGCCTAACTAGAGAGGTAGTTGAGAAATCATCGAGGGGAATGGGACTATGGCCGAGAACAAGTCATTGTGGCGGTAACTCTACCTAGAAGACTGGAGATCCCAAGATCTAGGTTCAAGGAGATCAAACAAAGTCATTAATGACGGTTCAACATTGTCAACAAAATTTGTTTTAGTCCATTCTCGTGATGAGACAATGTTCAGTACCAAGGATAAAGCATTAAGGCTTTTTAATGATTTCTAAATTTGATACAGGGTATATCAAATAGTGTATCTATGAGATGACACGTTTAGGAATCACCTATGTATGTGTGAAGTGTTAGCCGCTTCAAGGAGAATTTTGCAAGGCCAATTCTCTACGCACTTATGAAACCAGGCAGTGTTCATGGCTGAAACGAACACAACAATGAGAACCAAAGACGGTTAAGGGATTGATTGTGTGACTTATGGTTGTCTAGGTATACACTAAAGTTCGACGGTTCAAAGATATCAAATCTACCGATTGACCGAGTATATCCGACATAAGTTCACTACGGAAAGTTCAAAGGGAAACCTACTTATCCAGATGCAATTAATTCTTGCTTGCAAATCACACAAGTTTTTCATGCATACTTCCGTGATATAGTCATTCCCCATTCATGTGGGGGATTGTTGAGTTTTTTTTGTTTAAGATGAAATAGTCTTAAAATTAGAGTGAATGGGAAATGGGATTTGGATTCGGATTTGGTCAAATGATCGATCGATCGATTAATTTTTTGGACCAAATGTACTTGTTAATAGTGAATATTAACGTGATATAATCCGTGTTTGTAACGGATGTTTTCCAAAATTTAATCTCACGCATTATCTCACCTTATCTTGCATATCAAACGACCCTTTAAGATTTTAACTTAGTAGATTAAGAGTACCACAATATCTATCATTTCTTTGTGAATGTTAAAAATATATTGATGAATCGGGCTAAAAGCGTTATGGATGAATGCTCACGCACTGTCAAAAGTCTACGTACATGTCATTGTATTTTTGTAGAATCTATCCTTGTGTATCCTTGGAACATACAGTAGCAACTCACCTAATTTGGCTAGTGCATGAGTGAAATTATCGAGGAGTCCATTGCAATCTTATCATTTAGAAGGACAATTCGTAATAAGAAGGTTTTCGTAAGTCAACCTACGCGCAAAGATGTGCACATTAACAAAAACCTTCTCATTGTTTTTTTCCACATATATATATAACCGGTGATATTATCCGCGCTTCGCGCGATCATTATAATTTTTTTTTAAAAATACTTCATTGATTTTTTTTGTAGAAGAATAACTTTCATACATGCATACAAAAATTAATTTTAAAGGTAGATTAAATCACAAATATAAATATTTTTTCTAATTAATTAGATACACTACATATAACTAATTTCACATTAACAATAATACACTACAATATCAATAAAATTAATAAAAAAACTGTAAAAAAAATGTTTTGGCCCTCACGACAAACTCTCCCAATTGTTTTGTTCCTTTTAACTATATGAGAACAACTCAACCCTCTATCTTTATATTCCAAAACTGATTAAACAAAAAAAAAATTGCAATATTTGGGAGATATTTAGATTAAAGTATGAAAACGTTAAGGGTATTATAAAGAGTAGAAGATAAAAAGGTGCGAGTTATGAAGGTAAATGTAATATCTAATATATAAATTAAAAGAAAAAACAATGATACAGTATAAAGATAATAAAAAATATTCGTATTAAAACTCCAACAATATAAACTATCCATACAAAAAAGAAGTATTAATTAGTAACATATATTAAAGGTAAGAAGATATTCTTGATAAAACTATTGGAGAGTCTTGCACCTTCACTATGTTTATCAACCTTTTGATACGGTACTTTTTTTAACCAAAAAAAGAAAAGAGAACATATGGCGTACTTTAAAAATTTTGAAAGAGGACAAACTGAAGAAAACTATGTGCTTCCTATACATAAAGACCAAACAACAACAAAAAATATTTCACATACTCAAAAATTTTTTTGCAATAATCAGAACAAACTATACAGAGAAAGATCCAGAAAGATGCATTAAAAGAAATATCACAATATGGAATCAAATAGAAATAATAATCTAATTGATATAGAAGACTACCATAAAGGTTTTGCTCATTGATCAAATTGTAATCACAAATTTATGAATAGAGCATACAAAATTTGGGAACATTTTCATACTCTTAAACAATGATAAGGTTCCCAAGATAAAAAAGAATGATGAAAAAATTAAAAAAAAGACAACATAGAAACTATTTCCAGCAAGTAAATTATTAGCTATGTATAGGAATAAACTCTTACTTTTTGCTTGTCCTTTTTCGATTCTTCTTTGTCCTTTTATCTTTTTTCTGTTTCTAATAAACTCTAATATCTATGTTTTTACTCAACGATGATATAACAGAGTTTTGGGTTTGAGGGTGAAAAGAAGAAGGAAGTCAAGTTTGCAAGCAAGATTCACATGAGGCTAGCCAAGATGGTCTTATTTTGTGAAAAACGTTCTTAAATTAAAATGTTCAATGAACTGAGATTTGACTACAATAAATAAATAATAAAAATATTGAAAAGAATGAAACTTGATACAAGAGGAACAATGTAGAAATGAAGTTGAATAGGAGAAGCAAATAGATGGAAACAGAGGCAAAAAGGGCATATCAATTTTGAGATTTCATAGATGCTCCAGTAACTGTTTATCCCACGGACGGAATTCCAATTTCTACTATTTCCTCAAATCTCTCAAAAAATCTATTTGCTGATACCCAATATATTATTAACAGAAAGAGGCTAATTACAATCGTAATATTGATTCATGAGATAATTGTAACTAAAAACTTTTTAGCAGTGGCATTTCTTCTCCCGGAATTGATTGTCATCATCTCGGTTCTTAGCCTCAAAAGAGAGCTTTTTTCTCTTTCGATCTGAATGTATCTTGCTCAGATTTAGCAATTGAGTATATATATAGAGAAACACGTTAATCCTGAAAATACAAAGCAATTCCAACATTGTAAGATAAAGTTAGAATTGAAAAGGATCATTAAAGCTCATAATTTTTATATTCAGAGAAATATGTTATCATGAGAAGGCATAGCAAGTCCACTATTATAAAAATATTATAGAAACTTGTTATCCTGAGAAGGCACAGCAAGTCTAATATTGCAAAAATAATACTCCTATTTGGCAGGGGAAAGAGAAGATGTAAAGTTGTAATTAGAAAGGTCCATGAAAACTTACAATTGAAGAAATCAGCATTTATCTCAACTCTAAATCTAATGCAGCGACAAATAAACACAATACCTATAACCAAAAACAAACTCATAGCTAGTTCGACAGATCAGCAAGAAAAGT
Organism: Nicotiana sylvestris; assembly: GCF_000393655.2. NCBI lineage: Eukaryota > Viridiplantae > Streptophyta > Magnoliopsida > Solanales > Solanaceae > Nicotiana > Nicotiana sylvestris. The sequence continues at coordinate 137,687,969 of NC_091058.1, forward strand.
CATTCGGGGAAAGAAAGACGCAGAACCTATAACGAAAAACAAACTCATATCAAGTTCGACATATCTGCAAGAAAAGTCAATCGGGGAGAGAAAGATCAATGAGAAAATACTTGAGAGAAAGACAACTTAAACAAGAGGGAGTGTAATTGAGAGGGTTAATGAAGGTGGCGCTTGGGTTTTGACTAATTGTTAAACTTCCCCAAAATAACGGTTGTGTGATCTTTCTTAATTGTGTCTTTTAATGCACGGTTGATATTTGAGATTTGAATCAGTAATTTTTCTTCTTTTTTCTTCTCTTTCTAGTGGTTGTTTCAAAGCCTAAGAAGCAAAAAAAGGCAAAAAAATAAGGAAAAAGATAAATAGATTTCTAGGCTAAAGAGTGGTGCCATTTGAGCATTCTTTGGCTCTTTTTTATATAGATAGATAGATTGTGAGATTAAGGAAGATGACGTGGCATCTCAAAACTAGGAATAGCAATTATCTTTTACCTCTTCTTTTTGGTTTTTTCCTCCTATTTTTACCATTTACCTCATTAATTAACTAACTAAAGCCAAACTTTTCATTCAACCCATTAACTAACAAATTAAACGCCAAACGTTTTACTGAAAAGGCACGTCACTTATTCCAGAAACCGTTCGTTTCTTGTTCCATTTTGATAATGGCCGAAACAATCTATATATATATATATAAGAGGGCTAAAAGATGATGACATGCCACCTCTCTTTGACCAGTTTTATCGTTTATCTTTTTCTTCAGATTTTTGGCATATATTTCACGTTTTTTGCTTTAAAAATGGTTATGCAAAAAATTAATTGTACCATAATTACATAATTAGTTATTATTTATGCTATCCTACTATTTGACGCCTTATTGTTGTACCGATTCATCTTTCTTCGTAACTTCCCCTTAAGTCACTCTTTGTAATGGAGTATTATAGTTACCTCCATAAATGTTTGAAAGTTTTAAATTTCATAACGGACTTGTAATTACCTCCATAAATGTCTTAAAAGTTTTTTGGACTTATATGAGGTCATATTCCAAACCAAGAATCACACCATGATTTTGTTCATTCCATAATTCGAGATTTACTTCATGTCTCGATTTAAGGTTTGAAGATTTTAGAATTCTGAGATAAGAAAGATATTATGCGTGTGAATAGTAGAAACTGATGTACGTGCTTAGCGTTTTATGCTCAGCAGGTGACTTTTCAAGGCCTTTGACTATGCCAACAAAGATTTGACGGTAAATAGGGTCGCTTCACTGCCTTCCGAAGACAATAGTGTTTCGGTTGCCGTCGCTGGTGGTGGCATCAGTGTTGTGCGTGGTTGGCGATGAAAAGGAAGTGGAAGAGAAAGAGAACCCTTGAGAAAAGTTGGCTTCAATCCACGAAAACAATGGATGGGAAGATGTGATTCATTATTTTTCCCTTTTTATATATTTTCCATTTTCATTTTATTTCTCATCTCTTTTTGAATTATGAAAAATAAGAAAATTTTCTTTTTCATGGTTTATTATTTATCCATGTAGCTGCTAATACATAATCGAAGTGATATTAATTTGGAACGAATACAAATATCCATTGTTTATATAAGTTGAGTTAGAAATTTGTGCCATTTTTAATTCTTGTGCTGCTCCTCTGAGTACCGTCCTCTTTCTCTAATATTTTAATATAGCCACTTTTCAATTTAGACATGCATAGTATTGCTAAGGAGTAATATATTGTTCAATAGTTCACTTTTTTCTTTTTGCCCTTGTATTTTGACACTAAATGTTGGAAGACTGACCATAAATGATTTTCATAAGTAGGGATCCTTTTCTTCTGACGTTTATGGTTATCTATTTCTAGGATGGTATCAAACAAAGTTGCTCGAGTCTACGTTGTTTGGAGAAACACATAATTTGACTATGGATTGAGATCAATATATTGTGTTGAAGCGAGGGTAAAGAGAACGAGGAAAGAAATGACAGAGACTCCATAATTTGGAGTTTTAGAAAGGAAGAAGGGATTGGATGCAGAAATTTTCATGCAAGAGAGGGATAATTTAATAGATGGTCTCTTCTTTTTTTTAAAAAAAATTCTTCTCTTTTTCTGTATCCTTCTTTTTTTCTATGTTCTTTTCTGTTTCCTTCTCTTTTTACTGTTTGTTTAAATTTTATTTGCGATAAATTAATGAGAAACTATCAATATAATCTATACTATATTAAAAGCACGAAGGCCCTTAGCGAAATGTCGTTCGTCTTTTTTACCCTTTAAAATAAAGTTCACACTACACAAAATAGTCATTTAATTATTCCCATAATATTTACCATTTTGAAGTCAATTAAAACTTTACTTATTAAAGTTTTCCTTACATAGAAAATCATAATATTTAGGACATCAAAATCAATTAAGTTTACCATATAAAAATCAAACAATTAGTTTATAATTTTCTTCTTCTTGTTCTACGTGCATAGAATATTTTAGGAACGTGCAGAGCTCCATTCAATGTAGTACACTTTTCTTCCAATAAAATATTTAAACTACTCTATATACATCAATTTATATTATTATTTACTTGAAAATATACTTATGTAATTAATTGTAGTTTTCTTTTCTATCTATAACTTTAGCCCATTCTAACCATCTAAAAATCATGAGTACTATGAAAAACTTAAAATCGAAGTTTTCAAATAATACTCGACAACTATACAAAAAAAAATAATGAAAAATAAATAGTATACAATTCAGTGCAGTTGAAAAATAAAGTAAAATACTCTTAACTTAGCCACTGGATAAAGTTATAATTTAATATTTAAAACTTTTAAATCAACTAAAATTTTAGTTATTAAAACTCTTTATTATAACTATATACAAAATTCTAATATTTTAAATATTAAATAAATTATTCACTTATTTGAAGTGTGTAACACATCTATAATATCTTTCATGTTAATTTTTTAATATCTATAATTTTGAAATCAACTAAATTTTATCTATTGAACTTTTGTATAATAGTTGAAACTACACTCAATAATTATTTCGACTTCCAAACATCATTTATTCTCAATGTGTAGAATCTATTCACTAATTATAAAACAACATACAATCAATTATTATTTTTTATTAATGTATGCAAACTTAAACAATGATGATAAAATAATAGAAGAAAAGTTGATTCTAAATGAGTTGTCGTCAATTTTTTTTTTCTTTTTGAAAATATTTTAATAAATGAAAGCTTCTTAATATATATATATATATAAATAATATATATATATAAAAATTATTTTTAACATTTTTATTTTCACATATCAATTTTTTCAGGCCAACCTCGTCATGATAAAAATAATTAATTTTAATTATTTGATCATTACCAATGCATAAAATAACAATAATTATCGTAAGATATTCTTATAAAACTATAAGGACTTTCATTGCGTTGAATATAAGATCAATATATATATAGAAAGTTATACATTTTATTTTATTTTTTATTTTAAATCAAAACATTGTTTAATATTATTTATGTAATTTTTAAAGAAGTTATTTACTTATTGACAAGGGGAACACATGCAAAGTGGGCACCCTACTTTTAGCGAAATATCATTCGTGTTTTTACTTTTTTAAAATAGAGTTCACACTAGATAAAATAGTCATTTGATTATTTCTTAATATTTAGGACTTTGAAAAAAACTAAAATCATTCTTATTAAATTATTCCTTTTTTGAAATAAGTATGAAGTTATAATATTTAGGACTTTAAAATTAAATAAACTTTTACCATATATATAAATTATTAAAAAGAACGAAAACTCACCAACGACCCCAAATTAGCAACTAAATCATAAAATCTTTTCCACGTTTATTCTGCCAATCTCCCCAATCCTTCATTAATAAAGATGCCGCACCCTTCATATTTTCAATTCCAACAATATCAAGTAGAATATTATTAAGGAGTTAATATTTACCTACAATTAATAAAAGACTAGAATTAAACTTTTGAAAATATTTAGTTAAAGTACAAACATACTGACGATGAAAAATGTAAACTGATATTGTGAATCCTAATATCTTACTCGCAAGACATATTTTTTAAATAATATTTATGTCCGTTTTAAGAAGTATTTATTCAACACATGAGTACACGTGCATCGCGCGTACTCTAAGACTACTATTATAAAACATATGTGTAAACAATTAATAGTAAGAACTAAGAAATAAAATATTAACAAAAATGCCTTAGAGAAAGAAAAGAAAGCATGCGATATTTAGGTTTACTTTCCTAAATTTTACATCATCATTTCTCCTTTTCTTTAGTTTTTCTATTTTATAGGTTTCCAATTCAAGCTCACATATATTGATCTAGATGAGTTTTAATAAGTTTTCAATATTTTCTTTTGATTTTTAAATATTAAAACAATAAAATTAAACTAATAAAGTGGTAGTAAAACCTCATGACTAGCCACCCCTATGAAAATCTTGCCCACTCCTATGACTTCATTGCCCATAAAACCTCACTAGCCTCCATTATAAAGCAAGATTAAGCATCCCAAACTTACAAGAAGAAAAGAGAAATGGAGTGCGTGACCATTTTGCTAGGATTGTTGTTCATATGGATTTTGGTGTATGGAGTGATGTCACTTGAGAGAAGCAAAAACAAGAAGAGACTTGCACCAGGTCCATTCCCTTTGCCTATTATTGGAAATCTTCACTTGCTTGGTGACAAACCCCACATATCACTTGCTAAACTCTCAAAAATTTATGGTCCAATTATGAATCTCAAATTAGGCCAAGTAAACACAGTGGTTATATCCTCGTCAGTATTGGCCAGAGAAGTCATGCAAAAGCGAGATTTAGTCTTTGCCAATAGGTCTGTCGCAGACGCACTACGTGCCCGAAATCACTCTGATTCCTCTGTTGTTTTTCTACCTGTCAACACTCGCTGGAGAACACTTTGCAAAATTATGAACTCTAACATCTTCTCAGGTAAATAGACGATTGCATTTTGACCCCTTCGACTACCCTTTTCATTCATTTTGATGCAATAGCTTGTTTGGCATTTCGAGTTTAACACATTAGATCAAATCAATTAACGAGTTATAACTCAATCTATTTGAACTTTCACAAATTGAGTGACTGACTAGAAACTAGATTGATTTTGTGACTTGTGTTCTCAGGTAGTAAGCTTGATGCTAATCAGCATCTCAGAACTAAAAAGATCCAGGAGCTAGTTGATCATTTTCACAAGAGTGCCAAAAATGGTGGAACGGTGGATATTGGCAGAGCAGCTTTTAGAACTTCACTGAATTTGTTGTCAAACACCATTTTCTCTAAAGATTTGAGTGACCCATTTTTTGATTCTGCTAAGGAGTTTAAGGACTTGGTGTGGGGCATTATGGTCGAGGCTGGTAAACCCAATTTGGTGGACTATTTTCCCTTTCTTGTGAAAATTGATCCACAAGGTATAAGGCGGCGCATGACCGATCATTTTACTAAGGTTCTTGACCTTATGAGTGGTTTGATTGATGAGCGGCTAAAGGAAAGGAAACTGAGAAACCATGCAAATGTTGATGTTTTAGATGCCCTTCTCAACATTAGCCCAGAAGAGTTTGACAGGAATCACATCGAGCATTTGTGTCTGGTTAGTGTATTACCTACTCTGATTTTCCTCAACCCATAATTAGTATGATTTGAACTCACAACATGTTGTCTCCTGTTGCATGCCTTCATTGATGCAACATAGACTTGTGTGACCACCTCATTTAAAAGTTTAAACTATGATAAAACACACTTTTAATTTATTGAATTTTATTATGTTCGTTAAATGCTTGTGGCAACAACGCCCCGCCTTATCAACAGTATTTGTTCCCCTTTTTGTCCGTGACCACATTTCAGTTTGTCCAATTGAAAACCTTTTACTAGATTATATATGCCATCTACATCATAGGATCTTACAGTAGTAAGTTTTACAGGACTTGTTTGCAGCAGGGACTGATACAACATCAAATACATTGGAGGGGGCAATGGCAGAACTACTCAAGAATCCACATACTTTGGATAAAGCACAAGAAGAACTTGCACAAGTAATTGGCAGCGGCAAACTAGCAGATGAATTACACAGCTTCCTTACTTGCGATGCATCGTGAAAGAAACCTTAAGAATACCCCCTCCGGCTCCTTTCTTAATTCCGCGCAAAGTGGAGGATGATGTTGAGCTTTGTGGTTATATTGTTCCAAAAGACTCGCAAGTTCTTGTGAATGTGTGGGCAATTGGGCGCGACTCTGGCCTATGGGAAAATCCGTTGGACTTTAAGCCAGAGAGGTTTTGGGAGTCGGAAATAGATGTTCGAGGCCGGGATTTTGAGCTCATACCATTTGGTGCTGGTCGGAGAATTTGCCCTGGATTGCCTTTGGCTATCAGGATGGTTCCAGTAGCACTGGGTTCATTGCTAAATACGTTTAACTGGAAGCTACAAGGTGGAGTTGCACCTAAAGATTTGGACATGGAGGAAAAATTTGGCATTACCTTGGCAAAAGCCCAACCTCTGCTAGCTATCCCTATTCCATTGTAGGAATAACGTTAAGATTTTAGGTAAGTATATTACGAGTAATATGGTAAGTAACGTTATTTCTTTGTGAATGGATGCAGACGTAGTACAAAGATTAAAAAAAACATATGAATCGAGCCAAAAGCATTTGGATGAATCATCACGCATAGGACATTTGTATCTGTAGTATATATCCTTAGGTATCCTTGAAAATAAGACCATGTCTAATTTTAAGTTTTGGCTCCTTTCCTGAATGTATCCTTAATTCCAAGTGCAACTGATGATATATTCCTTTGCTTGGCATCAAACATTTTCTATTTTTCATTTTGGCTAACTCGTCCACTGAAGCCTAATTCCAGGTAGAGCTAATGATATATTCATTTGCTTGGCACCGTTGAACTAGTGTTATTAAAGACACACTTAAACCTTGGTGCAACTGCAACATCAGGGGCAGATCCAGCCCTTCGGTACCGGACTTAAAGGTTGAACCCATATAACTTAAATCCTGGATCCGCCTCTGTGCAACATATCCGAGTAACTGCACTTTATTTAGGTAAAACATAGAAAATTATCTGGGCACTAGACTCCCGCATCCTCTCGCAATCCCACACGGCATATGAATAACATCACCTTCGTGGTATTTAATTGGTCTCCAAAAACATTGGCACATGAACGCTTACTAATTTTAGCAGTTAATGGGTAATAGTTGCAGGACCAATTATCTGGGAGGATATGCCACTCGCAGAATTTCAGAATCTATAAGGAAGTGGAAATTGTATCTATAGCATTTCAGAGATTTGGTCGAATGCAATATCTTTGATATCGCGGATTTCATTATAATGCAGAAAGCAAATTTATGGAGTAAAAACAGAAATTTAAGCGGGCACCTATGGCATGTCAGGAAGCATTGGTCATACAGTTAACTATCTCGAAAGAAACTAAACAGGATGCAGCGAAGAAAAACATCAGAGAGGCAACAACAACAACAAAAAAACAACCACCATCAAAGGGATAAAGGCTCAAAATTCGACAACCCAGGCTGCTTCAGAGATCAAGTCAGCTGGCCGTTAAAAAATAGAGTATACGAACAAGAAGGCAGACACACACACACACAGACTACTGCTGCAGAGTAAACAAATTTAATCAGATTGATCTTGTAATAATATTCAGCTATTACTTTGTTTACAATGATAAGAAACATGAAAACAAAAACAAGATAGAACATTAGTAGATTACGCAAATATGTACATATAGCTTCAATTTCTTTCAGTTGTGCGACTCCTTGGCCACTAGATCGCACACATACTCGACTTCGACCTGAAATATTCACATTGGCAGAAGTTGGATTAACAACCATTTTACCTCTTAATGAAGGGGATACAGAGAAGATTGGCCTCCCCTCGGGAGATTTCCAATCAGCTGAGCATAGTTGGATGTCCAGTCTGCAGCATTCTCCTGATCACATCCATTCCAAAAGCAGAATCTGATGAACTAAAGAAGGCAACACAAACTTAGCTGGAATGGGATACATGTCAAGTTTCTTTTAAATAAAGCTATATATTTATGTAGGTTTAAGTTAAATAGTACTACTTTGAACTAGCTTGTTCCAGTACAGAAAGCTATCCTCTAGCTTCCAGAATTACAATGACAATAAAGGGCTTCAGCAAGAACAATCCTTATTTACAATCATGAACTTTCTGAGAAATATGTCACTTCAATTTATCTTATATATTCTTTTTTCTTTATTGTCATCCTAAACCCCTTTTTTTCTTTCTTCATAAAGAGTGGAGATCTCATGATGTCATCAATTTGGGGAGTCCTTAACAATAATTTGATGCCATTGCCAGTTTTATGATGGTAGAACTTATGGTCAGAGAGATAAACATGCACCATAGTTTCATCAGCTAAATAAGATGTCGTGTGCGTGATATACGTAAGGTCAAGTATAATTTATCCTCTATATAAGCACATACATGTGGAAAGAAAACCACAACATTCAAATGATTGAGTCAAACCAGAATCCGCTCCAGAATCCTACAGCGCTTAGTTTGGTTCTCAATTGTAATTAGTGGTCCCTTTCCAATCTACTTTCCTCGCACAGAAGATTTAGGAATCATGTTCAAACATTTGACTCCACAAGATCACCCAAAACTTCCACCAGAAAAAATAGGTTATTGACCAGCCATTAGAAGCAGAAGGTACAAAATTGAAGTAGAAGGAAGAAACTGAACAGAGTACTAGCCCCACGACTGAGTATGCGTCCTTGGCACAAGGCAATTATTGAGCTGAGTGTTATAAAACGGAGGATCAAAACCACATATATCCCACAACAAAATCTTTCATAAGCATCTAAGTGGCAGATGTAAGTGCATTACTTGTACAAATGAGCACATATGAGAAAAAGAATACCACATGTGTAGAAGTAACATTATTAGCCAAAATAGTCATGCAGGTTATCAGACACAGAAATAACTGGCTACTCAACAAACTGCAAAGATATCAATTTAAGGTAGAAGTAGGAGGAGAGGAGAATAACATAGGCTGGACAATATAGCTAGTTGTCAGAAGCTTATTCCACTCTTTATTTCTATTTATGCGGACAAGGAGAACACCTGTACTGAAGATATAATTCTTCTTCCCCCCCCCCCGAATGATACCTTAGGTCGATCACAGATGTGAAGATTTTGAAGATACATATACGCATACACATGCACATATACATCTACATACATATACTCATGTTAAGGACTTTGTAGATTCGTTTTCAGAAAGAAAACATTTATTCGTAAAAGGTGATAACCCACTTTTTTTTTTGGATAAGGTAAGCTGATAACCTACGTCTAATGTCAAATAATTGAAACCAGAGAATAAATACCAAATTGCACTACCAAAGGAGATTATAACTTCTCACATTCAGGAAGAAACCCAAGGAAATCAAATGCATTTCAGAACTCCTATCAATAAACATCAGAAAATTAAAAACAAAAAACCAAGCGAACAAATCAATAGTAGCAAACAACTTATATACAGATCTATGATGAGTAACAGAACTTAATTACACGTTCAGTTGTTCACAACTTAGAGAAGGGGCAAATTACCTCGAGATAGAGATCTCATAGGGAAATGTGACACACTCAAGATTTGGTATTGCAGGAATATGGTCCTTTTTTTCATTTACAAATTTTATTATCTGAAACATAACTTCACGAAGAGATGACTCTAACACTGTGCGTCGGGCATTCCTCTCTTCAGATGCACTCTCTGCCAAAATGTTATACTTCCCTTTACAAAACAGACTAATGAACAAGTTGTAAAACTGTATGGCAAAAATGTTTCAAAAAAAGGAAAAAATAAACGGTGGTACCTCCTGGATCAACTACTTTTGAGAGATTGGACTTGCCAGAATGACCTTTCGGATGATGAGCCACATTCAAATTTATGTACCAGTATTCCCAGTAGAAACGTTCAACTTTGTTGGTGAACCATGAGGCTTGTTTGTTTTTGACTTCATAAAAGGAAAGGCAAATCTGCATATTTTCTCCATCCAGTTACAGAAATACGTATGTTGATGTTACAACAAAAAGTTCCATTAGATATTTAGACCAGTACTGATTCACCGGTGATTAGAATTCCACAAGATACTTATACATAGTCAAAAGGTTACATGCAACAATATCCTGAGAAAGTCACAACATACAATAGAAGAACCAAAGAGTATGAAACAAAAAACCACCAGAAATCACGAGAAATTCTCATGACTAAAGAGCATATTTAAGGAAAAGAAACGGCTATCTTAATATGTAAACATTGAACAGAACTAGAAAGTAGGAAAGTGAATGGCCATTGGCAAAAACAACGATCATCACCTACAGAAACAAACTGCAACCACTAACCTGATTTTTCCTGTTAGGATGCTTCTCAACCCTATCAATGAATTGGGTAATCTTATCTTCAATTTTCTTTTCAACCTCCGCATCACCACACTGCGTCTACATAACATAACATGAAAGAACAATAAAGCAAGACTGTACCGTAGAGTAGTAAATCAGAAACTTACTGCTTCCACCATAAGAGATACCCAAAAAAATAGGGAAAAGAAAAACAAAAAGAAAAACAAAAAACACATGGTACATTACACTATTACACCAAACTCTCCTCTAAACTATCATAATTTAAAGGAACTCCCTTTTGGTTCTAAACTTACATTAATTTCCATCTAGTTCAGTGTGTCGCTATAAGCATCTCTCACTATAGCCAATAGTTAGTTTGACTGTTAATTTGCCTTATCTAAAAATTTTAAAATATCTTAGCTTCTAACATCAAGCATAGATGTCGCCTTGCTGTTCTTTTCAAAGTTCATGTCATATCCATATCTCATGTCTCGTCTTTGAATCAATCAAGAATCCTCATGTCACAATAGCTTGTTCCATTTTTTTAAGAAACCACACTGATTTAGAAAAGAAAAAGAGATAAACCCCACCAATCTAATACTATAAAAATTTATCACTTACATAGATAATGTCAAAGAGTTCCGAATCAACATCCTTCGGCCGCAGCAGGCCTAATGCTCTGTGGAACATAATTGTATGAAAAATACCTGCAATTCAGCTTTCTATTATTTGGGATAGAGATACACACTGTATCCATACTATAGTCAAAATTGTTAGAAATTATAAGATCGCAATCATTGAATGATGAAATATAGGAGGAACTGACCTCAAAATAGCAAACAAACAAAATCACAAAAGGTGAATGTCAAAACCGCAGTCGATAAGATATTCAGAAAACATCTTCTTAGAACACTTGAACAATGTGAAAATTTGAACAGTTTGTTCAGTTATTCATCAACATATGCAAATACATTTAGACTGTAATATATATGTTGTACAATAAAAGATTTTATCTAAGTTAACCTTCTTTTATTGTTCTTATCTAAGTCAACTTGTGGTATCTACTTTTGATGGATTAATCCATTTTAGTCCTCAAGACTTTCCATGAGTACTTCAGTTTTGACTTGGTGGTATTTGGGAATCAAATGTATGGATATCTGAGGGTTCATGACTTTTTTTAATGAAGGTGGTGTCCGGGTATTTCACCGAATACCTACAAGTATCGGATAAGTCTGCCCACCAAGGCTTAGGTAGACGGGTGACAGTTCATAACTTTCTACCATCCAAAACTTCCAAATCAAAAAGGAAATTACATCTTCAACAGGAACAAGAACAACCAATGTGTAATTCCAGATTGTCTTTCTAGATAGAAATTTGTCGTTCAATTCTGGATTAGACAAAAAAATACAAACCAATAAAAGCCAATGCTGAGATCATTCAATAAGCCTAATATCATATACCAAACTTAGTCAAACAAGTCAAATATAAGCTATCAGCTGAAATTTAATCCATCCTAATGCCCTAATTGCACTTGTAGTAAAGCCATCACAAATAAAGCAGCCGCAATTTAAGGAACAGAACTCACATCGGAGGACTTCTCGTATCTCAAAGTGCTCCACATCCTTCAGCCAAAAAAAAACGAAAAATTAAACTATGATCAAGCTCAAAAAAGAAACTCAGAATTCATATTCGCATAAGTCAAAAGAAGAAACTTACAAGTTCTTTTAGCTGGCAAACTTCACAATTCATGATTAATGATTCCTCTTTAGTTTAGTATTCAAAACGCCGCGATTGATCGAGGAGACGAGGGAAGTTATGAACCCTAAAAACAGTCGAGTTTCGCTTGTGAACTGGAGAAGACGCACAACTTAATTACGCTAACGCAGTGAAGGAGGAATTAGACAAAATCGAGGATTTGACTAACACCTGGGATCGGATTAGAATTTATCCTTTTATTTTACGAGATTTCATGATTGTTAAAGTCTTGTTTGGTTGGACATCTTCCAGATTTTATTAATATCTTTAACTAACTACCAATTTTTTTCCTTCAAAATGATTATGTTTTCTGAAAATTAATTAATTTATAATATCGAGTAATCTCATATCCAAAACGTCAGAAACAATTTTTCAAAATTCAAATTAAACGGGAATAAATTTTAGAGTTTTATTATTAACCAATTTTTAAGAACGGCTATGTTCAAAGTGTAATTCTTTGTTATAACATACGAAAAAAGGTTAAATATATCTCTATACTATCTGAAATAGTTTAAATATACTTTGTTTGCGTATGAATTACGCATTTATCGTTATACTTTGGCACAAATATATCCCTAATTTAGACGAAATGACATGTGGCAGATCAGGAATAAAATAACCCACCCCTAATTTTATTATCGGTTCCAATTAAAAATCGTCCCTAATTGTTTACCAATTACCGTATCCAATTCTCCCCATAACATGTTGATCACGCCAAACTATGTCTCCTAAGAGGTCTAGCGGACGTTGCAAATATAATCTGATTTACAAGTCCGAAGTCGAATCCTACAGGGAATTAACCTATTAATCACAGTCACTAGTTTCACAAGAATCTAAGTAATCAACCTTCAGAAATATAGAATAATGAGTTGATTATTTACTAACTAAAAGCAAGGTAATTAGAAAGTTATAACTTTACTACTAGCAAAGCAAATGTTGTAGACAAGATTAGAAAGGTTTAGGGTTTTGATTTTTCCTATTGTCGGAATTCTCCCCGCTACGTTTTCTATAACTTCGCCTAAGTATCCTCTACCGATCGTGAGCACTCTGAGTGTCGTAGCTCTCTCTCTCTCTCTCTCTCTCTCTCTCTCTCTCTATCTCTCTCTCTCTCTCTCTCTCTCTCTCTCTCTCTCTCTCTCTCTCTCTCTCGAGCAACTGCCACAATTTTCTAGATGTATTCTCTCGAACTACGCTAGCTGACACTAATTTACTGCTCACTATGATAGCACCAAGGTTTCGTTATCTCTAATCTCGCCTTTAAACCCTCCGTATTGATCTCTCAAATACGTTAGGAGTGGTGTTGTTCAACAACTACCTAAATGTGTACTCTCTCTCGAGCAGTACACACTAAATAGGCACAGTAAATTGAGGGCCCTTCAACCAACAACAATAATAATATAGTTAAACAAGTAGAGAAAGGTATATGGCGAATTTATATTAAACGCAATGGAAAAATCATCCTTCAATAGGTTCCATCAAACCCTAGATTAGAATTTTAGCTACTCATATTCGTAGTAACATTTCCCAAGTATTTTGCAAAAACAAATTACAAAGAAAAAATGAAGGAATAAAGAATTCGATGATTCTCTCCTCCGAAAATTATTCCAAACGTCTTCTCCCTACCAAGATAGTCTCCCTAGGTCTAAGATGTGACAAAAAATCCTCAAAATAGTATTTTTACATGTATTTATACCAAGTTGGGTTGGGCCCAAACGAAACACCTTTTCCTGCACGAAATAAGACTCTTCTGTAAAATTTGTACAGGCGTCGCGCCCCGCATCGCACCATGCGACGTGCTTGTGGAGTTTATCAGCGGGCATCAATTTTTCTTGTCAAGCTAGTTTTTACACTGCTACGTCGCGCCCTGCGCCGCCCCATGCGGCACGGCAGTGTAATTTTCTTAGAGTAAAAATTTTTCATCCTCTTTTGACATCCAAACGTGGTACACGACCTCCGAACTCGATCTCAGCTTAATGTATTGGCTTTTACTCAGACTTCAAAGCTCCAAATTGATCGATTTAGCTCCAAATTAACTTCTCGGGATCACTTCCTGCAAGGTATAAAATACGTACTAAGTGTAATTCACTATCATTAAGCTCAAACACACGTAAAATGCAGTAGTTAGAGTGAAATACTACTGCTAAAATACGGGTTTCTAGCCTAACGTCAACACCCTATACTTAGACCATTGCTCGTCCTCGAGCAATTAAACTACACTTCACCTAGGGATGACTTTTTCATAAAACAATCTCCCTAACACACCATGCCAAGAATAATTAAAGTAGACTAAGCATCATTTCATAACATCTCACCCTCAAGACTCGACTCAAAAGCACCACACATTATTCACAACTCATCCACTTACTCTAACATAGAGGTCAATGACATTACATTTCCTTCATGAATTAAGTGCTCTCACACAACAAAAGAGAGTAGTTCCACATAATAAAATTTAAGAACGCTTAGGAACTCAAGATAGAAAGAAATTCACTCACTCTCAGCAATAATATTCATATGCCACAAAAGATGCACCATAGGCTTGCCCATAGTATACTACTCTACTAATCGAGCCCATTCAGTCTAGGATCAAGTAGGACTTTAATTGGTTGTAATGTAGGTTGCAGGACGGGTAGGATACATTAAGATATAAGAGTGACTACACCTCTCTAAGCACTTTAATACATATACTTTAACATTCAAATACATACTCAAGTCAAATCATAACTCCACCTTCACATCGATATATATTAACTTCATGCTTCTTTAAGCACAATACATCAAGAGTCACCACTTATCAAGGAATATGTCTCATAACAATACAACTATATTTTTTTTTCTCTTTTTTTTTCAATTCAAGTGGCTCTTACTTTTCCAAAATAATACATCTTTCTCCTTATTTCATTAGTTCCACTCAAAAGCCAAACCAACCACCCAGCACTTTAACTTTTACAAAGTTCATTACAATTCAAGTGCTCATGAGATGTGAAAAGGTTCAAATAGATGGTTAATTTAAACAATTGGGTAAGGCTTGTAATGTGGTTGCCAAAGAAATAGGATTACAGTCTCAAAGGGGTTAACTATGATACATAAAATTTAGGCGAGTAAAATATATATATGGCTCAAGAAATAAACGTCTATATCACTTTCAAAACTGAACAAAACTACTATTTCCCTTTGCAAACACACGGGGTGAGTTCTAGAGATCAAATGCAATACACAAAATAACACCCAAACCTCACACCCACATGACACATAACTCACTCAGGATTGAAATCATCAAGACACTCTAGTCAAAGCAGTTAAGCATAGTCATAATCACACAATTTAAGGCACTTATTTAAGAGTCAAGAATTGAGCCTAGGTGTCACAACTAAGGCACTTACCACTCTCAAGGCATATGCAGTCAAGGAAATTTGATCCTTTAAATTAGTTTCCTGACTAAAGATTCTTTATTCCTATAAAAAGAAGGATTTAACTACACCCGGTTCAAGCAAACCCCTTGAAAAAGAACTGCGGCATAAAGAAAAACCAAGGGGAATTGTTACATTACCTAAAAAAATACTAAAATAAAAGACGTATTTTGGATTTTCACTTCTTTTTTTTCATTTCTTTCGACTCATCTCCCTCAAGAAACCAGTATGAAATCCATCATCGGGAAAAGTCGAACTAAACACTTACTAACTATTGTAGGCCGATAGAATTCAAAATTATAGTTTACTGACCATATTGTCTAAGAAAGCAAGAAACAAATCAAACAAAACCAACTGGCAAATAAAAAAAAATACAAATACAATCAAATAGGAGCACTCCACCTCACACTTAAGAGATTGCATTTTCCCCAATGCAAAACAATAAAAGCAAGAGTGAAAAGGTGACTTCCCGAGGCCCATGGCCTAATCATCAGCACCCTCAAAGGTGTGCAAATACTCCTCATCATCGGATGGAATGGAGTTTACATCCTCATCTGGTGGCAGCTGTCCTCCTCTCGCCAATCCCAATTGTTACATCTCGCATTTTCGTAAGTTAAAATTTCGTTTTCAGTTAACCGACGTAGACTCGGGGATGATATCGTCTTGACGTTAACGTACTTACGCTATTTACAACAAGCGATAAATAAATGTTATGAAGGATAAAAGGGTATACGGATTAAAAAAGAGTTTCGTTGAAAGTGGCCAATTTGGAATAAAATACGGGTCGAGCGATAATACCCGATAATTATGAACTAGTACCATACAAGATACCATAGGACCACGGTAGTATAATATATAAAGTATATATGAAGTATTTTAAAAATAAATATAATTTTAAGAAATTTGTGGTAATTTTTAAATTATGCGGGTAATTGATTAATTACCGGGTAACAGCACATTACCCAGTTAACTAATAAGCGGACAAAATTTAATTAAGTAACCCAAAGCCATGTGGCACAAAGCCGCAATGGCTAAGAATGACTCTTAGTCATTCAAGCCATGTGGCTACTTGTAAGGATTACATTAAGTCTTATCAAACAAGACTTGGTTACAAGTCTTACATGTAAGACATAAGCTTTATTGTTAAAAATTCAAAATGTATTGTCTCAGATCAAACAACATTTGCAATTCTGTTTTTAAAACCAAAAATGTGAGAAAAGCAGAACCATTTTCGTTCAACAATCAACTTCTTAGCCAACATTTCGATTAAAACTTCAGAGAGCAGTCAGATTTCGTTTCAAAATTTCAAGCAGAATTTTGTCCATATTTCACATAAGCAGATTCATTCAAATAATTTTAGGAACAGGTATGTTAAAGACGTCCCTTCTTGCTTTTGGCATGGTCCAATTATATTGAAGAAACGAGCAAACGCATAGTTTCCATAAATTACTCTATTCATAAAAATAGTAAGGGTGTCTATATTCTTGATTCCCCATGAAAAATATTACTATCTTCTGTTCATGGGTCTCAGAATAATACACAGTTGAAAAAGTTTATCCGGAAGAAATATTGAGATTATTACGTATTTTTCATGCATTTCACTCACTTATACATGTTCATTGACACATGACCAGATGGTGTTATATACATGTATATATATATATATATATATATATATATATATATGTATATGGAATAAGGTAAAAAGGTTACGGCGTTATATACGTACCACCACCTGATCAGCTGGTATATGATGATGATATTGCCCACAATGGCTGAAATATGACTCAGACGGCGTTATATACGCGTATATATGTAAATATATGTATATGGGGTATGAAAAAAGGTTACAGCGTTATATACGCACCACCACCTGATCAGCTGGTATATGTTGATGAAGTGCCCACAGTGGCTGAGACAATATGATGGGATGCCCGCAGTGGCTTGATGATATTATGTACACCCATACCTATGCATGGTACGACATTTATACGCACGTGCATGACATTATAAACGTCTCAGAATTTACAAAGTTATTCAGATTTAAAGATGTGTTTCTGTATTTCATGTTTCATCTACATCTTTTACGTACTAATTTTCATGCCTTACATACTCAGTACATTTTTCGTACTGACGCCCTATTTCACGGGGCATGCGTTTCATGCCCGCAGGTGCAGGTAGACAAGTTGACGGTCCCCTTCTTAGGATCCCTGACCAGCGAGAGTTGGCGTGCTCTATTTGATCCGGAGCTGCTTTTGATTTTGGTACGATATGTTTGTATCTATATATGTATATGGGCATGACGTGGCTCAGTCCCGTCTTTGTACAGTTATGTTTCTATTAGAGGTTTGTGGACAATATGTCTAGTTGGGTTGTATGTGGCCTTATCGGCTTTCAGTTTTAGATGTATAGTTGTCTATAGTAGTCTTGCCGGCTCACCCATTGTATTCTGCATGTGTACGTACATATGCCTTGATGGCAGGTTTCCTTCACGTATGTCAATTTCGTAATGTAGTAGACGTAATACAGGTTCATATCCTAGACGCATGTTTAAGGGTATTTGACAGGTAGGACTCAGGCACCCGTCGCGGCCCATCGGTTTGGGTCGTGACAAAAGTGGTATTAGAGCGGCAAGGTTTTAGGAAGACGGGAGGAAGGATAAGGATACCCATGTAAATTAACTCAAGAGGGAACTAAGTTTCAATGGACCAACCCTTGTGAATGGAGTTTCCGGGCATTGAAGGACAGATTAACTTTAGCACTAGTTCTAACGCTCCCAGAAGGGACTGGTGGATATGTTATCTATTGTGATGCTCCAGGCATTGGATTGGATTGTGTGCTGATGCAGCATGGTAAGGTTGTGGCTTATGCTTCTAGAAAACTAAGAAAGAACGAAAAGAACTACCGACCCACGATTTAAAGTTAGCTGCGGTGATTCATGCACTAAAGATGTGGAGGCACTACTTGTATGGCATTCATGTTGATATCTATACGGATCATAAGAGCCTCCAGTACATCTTCAAGCAAAAGGAATTGAATCTACGTCAAAGGAGATGGTTGGAACTACTTAAAGACTATGACATTGATATTTTATACCATCCGGGGAAGGCGAAAGTTGTAGCCGACGCCCTCAGTCGTAGATCTATGGGTAGCCTGTCGTATTTGCAGCCAGGAAAGAGGGGGATAGCCCATAAGGTTCATCAGCTTGCTATTCTTAGAGTTCGGTTACTTGACTCAGGTGACATTGGAATTACTCTTCAGGATATGGCAACATCCTCTTTAGTAATTGAAGTAAAGGAACGCCAGTACGAGGATCCTGTGTTAGTTCATTATAGGGATACCACCCTTCAAAAGGAGAAGACTCCATCTGAAATTACAGAAGAGGAGGTCCTCAGATATCGGGGACGATTATGTGTACGTAATATTGTAGGGCTGCATCGGCAGGTTATGGGAGAAACTCACTATTCTCGTTACTCTATCCATCTAGGAGCGACAAAGATGTATCATGACATCAGGGAAGTATATTGGTGGGACGGAATGAAAAAGGATATAGCAGAATTTGTTGCTCAGTGTCCTAACTGTCAACAGGTTAAGATTGAGCATCAAAAACCCGACAGATTATTGCAAGTTATGGAGATTCCGACTTGGAAATGGGAAATAATCAATATGGACTTCATCGTAGGCTTACCTCATACCCAGCGTAAGTTCGATTCGATATGAGTGATTGTTGATAGGCTTACTAAGTCAGCTTATTTTCTGCCTATTAAAACTACATATTCCTCAGAGGATTATGCAAGGCTTTATTAAGGAGATAGTACGATTGCATGGTGTCCCTATATCTATTATCTTAGATAGAAGAGCTCAATTCATAGCTAACTTCTAGAGGTCCTTCCAAAAAGGATTGGGGACTCAAGTAAGTATTAGTACAACATTTCATCCCCAGACAGACGGACATGCTAAGCATATTTTTCAGACACTAGAGGATATGTTACGAGCTTGTGTAATAGACTTCAAAGGTAGCTGTGATGATCATCTGTCGCTTATTGAGTTCGCATATAATAATAGTTACCATTCCAGTATTCAGATGGCTCTATACGAAGCTCTTTACGGACGGATTATAGGTCACCTATAGGGTGGTTGATGTTGGAAAATCTAGATTACTCGGGCCAGACCTGGTTTAGTAAGCCATAGAAAAAGTAAAGCTTATCTGGGATCGACTATTGACTGCTCAGAGTCATCAGAAGTCATATTCTGACGTGCAGCGACGAGATTTAGAGTTTGGGGTTGATGACTGGGTATTCTTAAAGGTGTCGCCTATGAAGGGTGTGATGAGATTTGGCAAGAAAGGCAAACTTAGCCCATGGTATATTGGGCCTTATAGGATCATTCGGAAAGTGGGCCAAGTAGCTTATGAGTTAAAATTGCCCTCGGAGTTGGAGTCTGTCCATCTGGTTTTTCACGTATATATGTTACGAAAGTGCATTGTCGATCCTAACCGAGTGGTGCCTACGAATGATGTACAGATTACAAAAGACTTATCATACAAGGAAATTCCAGTTGCCATTCTAGACCAACAAATCCGCAAGCTACGGAATAAGGAAGTAGCCTCCGTGAAAGTACTTTGGAGGAACAACAATGTGGAAGAAATGAATTGGGAGGCTGAGGAAGACATGCAGTCTAGATATACCTACCTATTTCCTCCTTTAGAGAAGGGTCCGACTGAGACATCATAACCTCAAGGTGCGTGTACGAATTCTTGAGCTAGCTATTGTTATTGATCATGTGAGGCCATCGTTGTTATTAATGATTATGGTCCGACATGGCGTTAAATTACTGGGAATCTACAAGAAGAGTTGGTAGTAGCGTTGTTGCAAAGGCGACTCTACTAAGGTTATATGAATCCCAGGGAGTTAAACATTCGAGGACAAATGTTTCTAAGGGGGGGGAAGATGTTACATCTCACGTTTTCGTACGTTAAAATTTCATTTTCAGTTAACCGACGCAGACTCGGGGATGAGATCATCTTGACGTTAACGTACTTACGCTATTTATAACAAGTGACAAAAGAGTGTTATGAAGGATAAAGGGGTACACGGATTAAAGAAAACGAGTTTCGTTGAAAGTAGTCAATTTGGAATAAAATACGGGTCAAGCGATAATACCCGATAATTATGAACTAGTACTATGCAAGGTACCATAGGACCATGGTAGTATAATATATAAAGTATATATGAAGTATTTTAAAAATAAATAGAATTTTAAGTAATTTGTGATAATTTTTAAATTATGCGGGTAATTGATTAATTACCGGATAACAAAATATTACCTAGTTAACTAATAAGCGGACAAAATTTAATTAAATAACTCAAAGCCACAATGGCTAAGAATGACTCTTAGTCATTCAAGCCATCTGGCTACTTGTATGGATTACATTAAGTCTTATCAAACAAGACTTGGTTACAAGTCTTACATGTAAGACATAAGCTTTATTGTTAAAAATTCAAAATGTATTGTCTCAGATCAAACAACATTTACAATTCTGTTTTTTAAAACCAAAAACATGAGAAAAGCATAACCATTTTCGTTCAACAAATCAACTTCTTAGCCAACATTTCGATTAAAACTTCAGAGAGCAGTCAGATTTGATTTCAAAATTTCAAGCAGAATTTCGTCCATATTTCGCAGAAGCAGATTCGTTCAAATAATTCCAGGAATAGGTATGTTAAGGCCCTCCCTTTTTTCTTTTGGCATGGTCTAATTATACTGAAGAAATGAGAAAATGCACAGTTTCCATAAATTACTCTATTCATAGAAATAGTAGGGGTGTCTATATTCTTGATTCCCCATGAAAAATATTACTATCTTCTGTTAATGAGTCTCAGAATAATACACAGTTGAAAAAGTTTATCCGTAAGGAATATTGAGATTATTATGTACTTTTCATGCATTTCACTCACTTATACATGTGCATTGACCCATGACCAGATGATGCTATATATGCGTATATATGTAAATATATGTATATGAAATATGGGGAAAAAGTTATGGCGTTATAGACGAACTACCACCTGATCAGCTGGTATATGATGATGATGTTGCCCACAGTGGCTGAAATATGACTCAGATGGTATTATATACGCGTATATATATAAATATATGTATATGGGGTATGAAAAAAGGTTATGGCGTTATATACGCACCACCACCTAATCAGCTGGTATATGATGATGATGTGCCCACAATAGCCGAGACGAGATGATGGGATGCCCTCAATGGCTTGATGATATTATATACACTTATACCTATGCATGGCACGACATTTATATGCACGTGCATGACATTATAAACATTTCAGAATTTACAAAGTTATTCAGATTTAAAGATGTGTTTCTGTATTCCATATTTCATCTACGTCTTTTACGTACTAATTTTCATGTCTTACATACTCAATACATTTTTTGTACTAATTCCCTATTTCATGGGGCCTGCGTTTCATGCCCGCATGTGCAGGTAGACAAGCTGACGGTCCCCCCTTCTTAGGATCCCTGACCAGCAAGAATTGGCGTGCTCCATTTGATCCGGAGCTGCTGTTGATTTTGGTACGATATGTTTGTATCTATATATGTATATGGGTATGACGTGGCTTAGTCCTGTATTTATACAGTTATGTTTCTATTAGGGGTCTGTGGATAGTATGTCTAGTTGGGTTGTATGTGGCCTTGTCGACTTTCAGTTTTGGATGTATAGTTGTCTATAGTAGCCTTGACGGCCTGCCCACTATATTCTGTATGTGTACGTATATATGCCTTGATGGCAGGTTTCCTTTTCGCATGTCAATTTCATAATGTAGTAGACGTTATACAGGTTCATATCCTAGACGCATCTTTAGAGGTGTTTGACAGGTAGGACTCAGGCACCCGTCGTGGACCATCGGTTTAGATCGTGACACCAACCACAACTGAGTGATAGCAGAAAGGGGGTGATCTTGCTGCAACTCCTCCAAGTTGGTCTCCCCCCGAGCAAAACAAAGGCGCAAGTCAGCAAACAACAGCTATAGCGTCTCCTCAACATAGACCAACCTCTGGTCCGAATTC
Organism: Nicotiana sylvestris; assembly: GCF_000393655.2. Classification (NCBI taxonomy): domain Eukaryota; kingdom Viridiplantae; phylum Streptophyta; class Magnoliopsida; order Solanales; family Solanaceae; genus Nicotiana; species Nicotiana sylvestris. Next base: position 137,710,641 of record NC_091058.1, read on the forward strand.
ACAGTAGTAGCAGGGGGTTTATCAGTGACGTGACATCATAGGCCTTGATAAGATAAGACACTAGGATGGTCTGGTCATAGTGAAAATCCTCCTCTAGATGGTGCGCTCGCAACAATCGAGTGATCATACTCGGGTAATGTAGACGGTGGGCCCAAGTGGTTGCACTTTAGCCATGTGCTCTAGCATGATTTTTCCAAGATCCAATCGCATCTGTGTCAACAAGGAATAGATCAAACACACTTTCAGCCATGGGACATCGGTGTCACTTTGAGGGGGTGTGATTTTGGCATTAATTAACGGCAAAACAACCCTGGACGGCCGCTGGAATGTTCCCTTCTTCATGTCCTTGTGGAATTCATTCGCATCCCGTGTCTATGCGGCAGAAGAGTCAGTGCCACATAGCTGTCGACAGATAGCCGGATAGTCTGGCCGATGGAGAAACCTCTGAAAGAGCTTGTGTGAATGATCTATGAAGCCTATAATCTGATTGATCACTTAGGAAGAGAATGGAATCACTTTATCCCGTACTCGCACTTCGTACACAGCATCCAGGCTAGCCTCAGGTTGCTAGTTAGCATAAAATTCCTTAACCAGGTTCACGTTTACCGCATCACCTTGACATAATAGACTATCGAAACCTAAAGCTTGAATGTTGTTGTGTATCTCACTATATTTGCGGGCCAACTTCCCATCATCAATAGACACCTCAGGCTCCGGGTTCACCGCGGGGACACATGTCTAGAACCAGTGTTGAGCATGGACTGGGATAATTCGCATACCATATTTGCACTCTGGCACCATATCCGCATCAGGGTCAATGCGCTCCTCTTCCTCCTCCATTGGGGCGGGGGAAGGTGCTCGTCTCCCACCTCGACGGCTACTAGAGGCAACCTCGGGAGAACCGGTACCTACACAAGACAAACAATATTAGCCACAACACGTAAACTAAAACTAGACCAAACGGGGTAACCACCCCACAATTATGTTATTAGCATGTTCACAAGTAAAATGTATATCGGGGACTCAGACTACCCCATTAAAAGTACGCCGCAAGCAATCAATAACCCATCCAACCACCAACATAATAGTACAACCACATAACCACGGACTATACTAATTTAAAATACAAACTCAAAAAGCTAATCTATTAACTAAGAAGAGAAAAAGAAGAAGTTATACAAATTCACTACTAACAAAATTCAGAAATTATAGTACAATAGTATACAAGCACATAGCATGAATCGGACATCCCAATTAGCACCTAGCACTACATTAGCATGGGGTGGTCAATCAATTAGCACTCGTGGCTAACACGTTAAAGTTTCAAAACAAACGAACATGACTTCCCACCCTACACTTATCATCTTGCATCACATTATCTCATAACAATTATCCTCCAATTAAGCTACAATATCACCTTCTACGTCATGGACGCATTTAATCAAGCACATGGTATTAACCAAATTTACCTCATAATTTCAAATTCAATTAATCTAAGATTAAAATACAAACATACCAATCAACCATCCTACAACAGCCACAACACCACTACAATGTAACAATGGCACAAAATGCTCCAAATTTGCACAATCTTTCCTCCTATTTTCGGCCATAAAGGCACCTCCACCATACTTCACCATCAAATTATTCAATAAGCATCAAGACATATAAAAAAATCTTCCATAATCATAAGAACAATGAAAACCCCACAAGTAAAGCACCAACATTTGGCCATAATAAGCAAAGAAATTGAAAAAAAATAGCACAACTACAACTACCTAGGGTTTAGTTCAAAATAAACTAAAACTACTTAAATACTACAATCAACTACTAAAAAAAATGAAGAGATAAGAGGAAGAACTTACCTTGAAATTTGAGGGGAAAAACTTTGAAGAAGAAAAAGAAGAAGAAGAATAGATGATTTGGGGTTGATTTAGAGATGAAATAGTTGAGAGAAAAGATGAGAGTTAAAGGGGGGGGGGGGATGAGTGGGTTTCTAAGAGGTCTATTATTATTTTTTTTCCAGTTTTTTTTTTTCAATTGTTTTGTTTTTTTATGCTTAACTGCCGAAATTTTTACAATGCCGCGTCGCAGGGTGCGGCGCCCCATGCGACACGGTGGTGTCTTTTACCAGAGCCTATTACTTTTCGTCCTCAGCACCATTTGGCCTGGTGTGGCACATGCCACGGCACCCCATGCGGCGCGCTAGGCCATTTTTCATAAAGTTCGCTTCGTTTTCGATATTTAGCTTACGGGTTGCACCCGACTCTGTTATGTACTTATTTTATGTCCAATTCATGCTTGTACCTGTCCAAACAAGTCTCACAACTCCTAAACTCTAATAATCCTAAACTACAATTATGGCTTAGTAAGGTTAAAAATTAGGTTGTCTCCCAATAAGCGCCTAATTTAACGTCGCGACACGACGCAAACAATCGAACTTAAGGCTTACTCAACATTTTTGGCTCTTGAAACCGAGTCACTGATACCAATTAATGTTTCAACATTTGACCATTGAGTCTAAACCTATTCGTCCCATCCTTGGACTCAATTTTTGCAGCTTTATTTGATAACACATGCACTACTTTGAATGGTCCCGACCATCTAGACTTCAACTTGCCTGGAAACAACTTCAATCTTGAATTGTATAGCAATACCACGTCTCCAGGTTTAAAATTTCGTTCAAGAATATGTTTGTCATGCATCATCTTAATTCTCTCCTTATATAGCCTTGTACTCTCAAAAATATGGTAACGAACGAAACTTGTCAAGCTCGTACAACTCTGTGACTCTACTTGTACCTGCTATTTTCGTGTCAAGATTCAGCTACCTCAAGGCCCACAAGGCTCTATGCTCTAACTCCCCAGGTAAGTGACACACTTTCCCAAATACCAGTTTATATGGAGACATGCCATTTATGTTGAGACATGCCCATTGGAGTTTTAAAAGTGGTACGATAGGCCCAGAGTGCATCGTCTAACTTTTTCTCCCAATCCGTTCTTGTAGCATTCATGATTTTTGTCAACGCACTCTTGATTTCTCTATTCGACACTTTCACTTGCCCGCTTGTTTATAGATGATATGGGGTGGCAACCTTGTGGCGAACTCCATATTTTTCTAACAATTTTGCAAAAGCTTGGTTGCAGAAGTGAGTGCCTCCGCCACTGATTATTGCCCTTGGAGTGTCAAATCGGGTGAATATATTCCTTCTCAAAATACCAATGACCCCATTTGCATTATTTGTAGGGAGCGATGTAGCCTCCACCCATTTTGACACATAGTCCATAGCTATGAGTATGTACTTGTTGTCATATGAGCTGACAAAGGCCCCATGAAATCGATTCCCCATACATCAAACACTTCTACCTCCTGAATTGGGTTTATAGGCATCTCATGTCGGTAGGAAATATTCTCGATACATTGGCATTCATCACAACCCTTCACCTAGAAGTGTGCATCTTTGAACAATGTCGGCCGGTAAAAGCCTGACTCCAACACTTTTGCCGATGTCCTTACTCCCCCGAAATGGCCTCCATATGGAGATGTGTGACAAGCCTGCAAAATAAAAGATTGGTCTATCTCGGTGATACATCTTCGGATCATGTTATCAACACAAATCCTGAACAGATAAGGCTCATCCCAATAATACATGCGATAGTCACGAAAGAACTTTTTCTTTTGGACAGAAGAAAGGTTATAGGGGACAATACCGCTCGCCAGGTAGTTTTCGATGTCTGCATACCATGGCGCTACCTCAAGGCTCGTGGCTAACAATTGTTCATCCGGGAAAGTCTCCATAATCTCTTCCACCTCAACATTCTTCTATGCTCCTTCTAGCCAGGACAAGTGATCAGCCACTTGGTTCTCCGTTCCCTTTCAGTCACGGATTTCTAAGTCAAATTCTTACAGCAATAGCACCCATCGAATCAGGCGCGGCTTTGACTCCTTCTTCTCAATTAGGTACCTGATAGCAATATGATTAGTGTAAACAATTACCTTCGAGCCTATCAGGTATGACCTGAATTTGTCAAATGCAAACACCACTGCTAGCATCTCCTTCTCGGTCACTGTGTAATTTAGTTGGGCACCACTCAAGGTTCTACTTGCGTAGTAGATTGGATGGATGACTCTATCTTTTTGCTGCCCAAGAACTACTCCCACTGCATAGTCGCTTGCATCACACATCAGCTCAAATGGTTGCTCCCAGTCGGTACAACTATGATAGGTGCAGACACCAGCCTCTTCTTCAATTCCTCAAAAGCTACCATGCAGTCATCAAAAAACACAAAAGGATGATCTTTTTCAAGCAATTTACACAACGGGTTAGCAATTTTAGAAAAATCTTTTATAAATATCTTATAGAAACTGGCGTGGCCCAGGAAACTTCTTATTGCCTTGACGGAAGTGGGTGGTGGAAACTTTTCTATTACATCAACCTTTGTGCGATCCACTTCAATGCCCTTACTCGACACTAGGTGTCTCAAGACTATATCTTCTTGTACCATAAAATGGCACTTTTCCCAGTGTAATACCAAATTAGTCTCCATACACCTCTTCAATACTCTTTTCAAGTTCATAAGGCAATCATCGAATCGGTTCCCCACCAGTGAGAAGTCATCCATGAAAATCTCCATTATTTCCTCTACTATATCTGTGAAGATGGCCATCATGCACATTTGGAATGTGGTGGGTGCATTACATAGGCCAAACGGTATTCTCCGAAAGGCATAGATGTCATAGGGGCATGTTAACGACGTTTTCTATCTATCTTCCATGGAAATAGAGATCTGATTATACCTCGAGTATCCATCCAAAAGCCAAAAGTGGGACCTCCCGGTCAATCTATCTAGAATCTGATCAATGAATGAGAGTGGGAAATGGTCTTTTCGGGTGGCCTTGTTCAACCTTCTGTAATCCATACAGATTCGCCATCATGTGACTGCTCTTGTTGAGATCAACTCGTTATTCTCATTTTGCACTACAGTCATTCCACCCTTCTTTGGCATACACTAAACTGCGCTGACCCAGTTATTGTCAGAGATGGGGAAGATGATTCTCGCATCTAACCACTTGATCACTTCTTTCTTCACCACTTGTTTCATGTTGGGGTTCAGCCTTCTTTGATGTTCTCCAGAAGGTTTATGCCCATCTTCCAGTAAAATCTTATGTATACAAAATGCCGGGCTAATACCCTTAATATATGTAATGGTCCAACCAATTGTAGTCTTGCACTCCATCAACACCTGCAAAAGTTTTTCTGCCTGCGCATCTAACAAACTAGGTGAGATAATAACAGATAAAGTTGAGTTGGGTCCCAAGAAAGCATACTTGAGGTGAGATGGTAGCGGTTTTAGCTCCAACTGCGGTGGCTCTTCAAATGATGGCTTAGCTGGAGAGGTCTTTCTCTCTTCTAAGTGTAAAGGCTCAAATCCGAGCTCTCTTTGCCAGTACCCTTGACCTTCAAGGGCCAAAACCCACTCCACCAAGTCCTCACCATCTACCTCTTCTAATTTCATAAGGCAGGCTACTAGAGGGTTCTTTGCGTTCAGAGCCTCATATTCCTCCTCCAAAATTACATCCATGGCTTCTATTAGAGAGCAGTTAGAAAACTCACTAGGTCGCCGCATAGCATATTAAACATGATCTCTTCATCATTCAGTATTATCTTTAGCTCTCCAGTTTCACAATCAATGAGAGCTCTCCTAGTGGCTAAAAATTTCCTCCCTAAAATTATGGGAATCTCCTCGTCCACCTGGCAGTCCAGAATGACAAAATTTGCCGGTAACACAAACTTTCCAACCTGTGCCAGTACATCATCAAGTATACCTGATGGTCTCTCCACCATTCGATTGGCTAGCTGTAGTAATATGGATGTGGGTCTTGCTCTTCCAATGCCTAACCTTTTATAGATATCCAAAGGCATCAAGTTTATGCTTTCCCCTAAATCACATAATGCTTTAGCAAAAGCATAGTTGCCTATTGTGCATGGGATTGTGAAACTCTTTGGGTCGAATAACTTCTCAGCTATGGGTCTCGTCATGACAGCACTACATGTCTGGGTTAGTGTAACAGTGGCCAAGTCTTGAAAGTCGAACTTACGAGACATCAAGTCCTTCATCATTTTTGCATAACCAGACATCTCCTTCAAGGCGTCAATCAATGGAATGTTCACCGGGATTTGCTTCAACATCTCCATAAATTTCTTATACTTCTCATCCTTCTGATATTTGGCTATTCTCTGTGGGAAGGGTGCTAGAGGCCGCTTCTTTCCTGAGATTTGAGTTTGAACCTGCTCGGGCACTGTTTCTAATACTTTCTCTTGCACTAACTCAATCTCTTTTGCAACCTCTTTTTCTTTGCTTGATTCTACTGGTGCATGTTGTACCGTCACCTCAGTTAACCCTGTTGAATCATCTACCTCAATAGGTACTGGCACAAGTGTTTCAGTTGGTCGGCTTTAACGAGCAATTTCTTGCTCTAGATCTAGGTCTCTACCATTTCTTAGACTCACTGCCATAAGTTGTTTCGGGCCCTACTCTTTTGGATTGACTTATGTGTCTGCAGGTAACGTCCCTTGGGGGTGATTATTCAAAGCCATTGATATCTACCCTAACTGAATCTCAATGCCTTTTATCGCTGAGCCATGTGCATTCACTCTCTCTTGCATTTTTCCATTGGAACCACTCAGTTGTTGCAGTATTCCTTTAATTTCAGACAACCCATCGTCTTGTCTCACTATTTGTTATTGTTGAGGCTGTTGATAAGCTAGCTGCTGATTTTGCTAATTGTATCCCTGTTACCTTTGGTACGGTACAACTTGACCCTATGGTCGCATAGCTCCAGGATTGTTGCCATTATTGTATTGCTGCTATGCTGGTCTATACTACCGATTTTGCTGCCCCCAATTCTGACCACCTTGCATCTGTCCTCCATAGTTGGCCACATAGTTCATATTTTCCTGATAATTTTGATTGTCACTTTCAACACTCCACGAGCATACATATGGTTGATTAATGCATGGTGTACATAAGCCCCCATTAGTCGCGTCAACTATGTGTACTGCTTCTGGACCGATTCATCAATCGTTTTGGTGAGGATACTTATTTGCGTCATCAGAGTGGCCATATTATCAGTTATGGAATTGTTTAGGTCCAAATCCACTGAGTGAACTATAGGAGTGATTGTAGAGTCTCTTGTCATCCATCCTAAATTTTGAGCCGTTTTATCAAGTAAGACCTTGCATTCTCGAAATGTTTTGCTAAAAAAATGCTCCACCTGCTGAAGCATCAACATTAGCCTTCAAGTTGTCTGCCAGTCTCATGTAGAACCTTTGTCCCAACATCTGATCTGGAATGCCATGGTGTGGACACTTAACCAACATACCTTTGAACCTCTCCCATGTTTCTTGCAATGTTTCAGCTGGTTTCTACTTGAAGCTCAATATCTTATCAACTCGTTTGGCAGTCTTATTGGGTGTGTAGAACTTGTTCAAAAATTGCTTGACTAATTCCTCCCAAGTGGTAATAGAGTTTATGCTGAGCGAATTTAGCCATGTTTGAGCCTCTCCCGTCACCGAAAATGGAAACAACAACAACCTTATTGCTTTCGGTGTCACATTTGGTTGCCTTTGTGTGACACATATCAACAAGAAATTTTTAAGATGCTGCTGAGGATCTTCAATGTAAGACCTCGAGAACAACCCCTTGTTCTGCAACAAATGTAGCATGTTGTTTGTGATTTGAAATGATTCTGCTTATATCTGAGGGACTGCAATTGCGGTTGCCAGATTTTTGGCGATGGGTTGTGCCCAATCATATAGTGTTACTTCTAGCACAAGAGGTACCGCACCCTGATTGTTGGGGTCATTCGCATTGTTTCTATTGTTTGGATTTTCTATTCCGTCATCCATGTCTGGTTCGATTTGTTCTATTGAGTTCTATTGTTATTTGCTCTTCTTGTTTGCACGATTCAGTGCCTTGAAAACTTTCTCAGGATCTGATAATGCTTCGAACAATTCACCAGTTATTATGGAGTTTCTAGCTATGCACCTGTGACACCCAAAACTACAAACATTAGAATTTCAATGTATTTAGTTTAAAATAATGAAAATTGACTACACTAAGAATTCTAGAACTATTTTTTAGCTACAATTAATAACACCGTTAAGTCCCCAGCAACAGTGCCAAAAATTAATCACGTACAACTATGCCTCCTAAGAGGTCTAGCGGTTGTTGCAAATATAATCCGATTTACAAGTCCAGAGTTGAATCTTACAGGGAATTAACCTATTACAGCCACTAGTTTCACAAGAATCCAAGTAATCAACCTTCAGAAATATAGAATAATGAGTTGATTGTTTACTAACTAAAAGCAAGGTAATTAGAAAGCTATAATTTAACTACTAGCAAAGCAAATATTGTAGACAAGATTAGAAAGGTCTAGGGTTTTGATTTCCCCTATTGTCGGAATTCTCCTCGCTACGTTTTCTATAATTTCGCTTAAGTATCCTTAACCAATTGTGAGTACTCTGAGTGTTGTAGATCTCTCACGAGCAACTACCACAATTGACTAGACGTATTCTCTCAAACTACGCTACCTGACACTAATTTACCGCTCACTATGATCTCACCAAGGTTTCATTATCTCTAATCCCGCATTTAAACCCTCCGTATTGATCTCTCAAATACATTAGGAGTGGTGTTGTTTAACAGCTACCTAAATATGTACTTTCTCTCGAGCAGTACACACTAAATAGGCACAGTCAATTGAGAGCCCTTCAACTAACAATAATAATAATAATATATTAGAACAAGTAGAGAAAAGTAAATGGCGAATTTATATTAAACGCAATGGAAAAATCATCCTTCAATAGGTTCCATCAAATCCTAGATTAGAAGTTTAGCTACTCATATTCGTAGTAACAATTTCCCAAGCATTTTGCATAAACAAATAACAAAGAAAAGATGAAGGAATGAAGAACTCGATGATTCTCTCCTCCGAAAATTGTTCCAAACGTCTTCTCCCTACCAAGATAGTCTCCCTAGGTCTAAGATGTGTTAAAAAGTCCTCAAAATAGCATTTTTATATGTATTTATACCAAGTAGGGTCGGACCCAGACTAAACACCTTTTCCTGCGCGAAATAGGACTCTGGCTCTGTAAAATTTGTACAGGCGTGTCGCGCCCTGCACCGCACCATGCGACGCGCTTGTGGAGTTTATCAACGGGCATCAACTTTCTTGTCAGGCCAGTTTTTACACTACTGCGCCGCCTCATGCGGTGCGGCAGTGTAATTTTCTCAGAGTAAAATTTTTCGTCGTCCTCTTTTGACATCCAGACGTGGTACACGACCTCTGAACACGATCCCGACTTAATGTAGGTTTTTACTCTGACTTCAAAGCTCCAAATTGATCGTTTTAGCTCCAAATTAACTTTTGAACTCGGGATCACTTCCTGCAAGGCATAAAACACATACTAAGTGTAATTCACTATCATTTAAGCTCAAACACACGTAAAAATGCAATAATTAAAGTGCAATACTACGACTAAAACACGAGTTTCTAGCTTAACATCACATGTTAAATCCCTTCTATAACACAACCAACCAAATACATGGCAAATATGGGGCCCACCCCAACCATATTTGGGGAGGATATATTTAAACTATTTTAAATAGTACAAACAAAGAACATAGTTACTTAAAATTAGTCATCAAGAATATCGAGTATTTTTTTATTCAGTAGCAAGAGATAGATCATATAGTTTAGACCAATTTCTAGAGTTTGTAAATAAAATACTAATACTAATACTTAAGTTTTAAGTATCTAGGAAAACAAATCCTTTCGGGCAACATACAACTCTATGGTGCTTTATCGAGTAAACTAACGTTTTATAGATTAAAAAGAAATGATGTTTCTTTGATAATCTGGAAATGATGATGAATTGCTAACAAGAAATTCTGGTGTTGATTTTAGCCAAGTTATCAGAAAAAGTGTAAAAAGATAAGACAAATATTGGATTAATGGCAAATGAACTACAATGCATTTGTAGGAAGTAAATACCTTTTCTCATGCAAAAGAAAAACACATAAAGCATAACCAATAAAAAGAAAACATATTAAAGAGATGTCATGATTTAACCAGGCCATACTCTTGGATAGACATTCAGGAATATTAATTTGGTTCACATAAAGAAATTATAATCCAAAACTTTCTATAAATAATTATAATAGAATGTTGCGTGAAATAATAATATAGAAACTATTATGTGCTGAACAATAGTACATAAAGGGATCGTTTGGGTGAGAGATTAGAAAAAATAATCTCACCATAAAATCCCATATAAAAAATAATAATGGATTTGAGGGATTAGGATCCCCACATATGCATATTAGGTTGGTCGCAATAGAAAAAAACAATTCTTGCATAAGTCTCTGCAATGTTTGGATGGCAGCGTTAAATAATAATTGTATTAAGTTATATGAGAATAAACGCATTATTTATGCAAGATATGATACAGAATAAGAGTATATATATTAGAATATCAAGATAGAAGTATTTGAATACAAATTGCCCTTAAGGAAATAATTGCTAAGCAGTAAAAACTCAGAACTAATTGCATAAAAAACTAGCTTAGCCAACAATCAAAAAAACACATAGTAGTACTCAATTGTTTGTGATGCAGTACAACATAAGCAGCCAAGTAGTTTCTTTTGCCTTCATTTCTTGTAGTCAACCTCTCTCTCTTTTTTATTGGTAAAGCTAATCTCTTGTAGTCAACCTCTTATGACCAAGAAAACATAAGACCTTATATTCATCAAATTAAGGATGTCGACCAACAGCTTTGCCACAGAGAAGAGCATTGGTAGGTATGTCATATTCGTTTGCTAAACTGGGTGTTGGATTATAGACCCTTAGGTAAACTTGCTGTCCAAGATATTGTCTATCCCAAATTGCAGACCTCAAATTCCACATTCCTTGGTTGTCCAAAGAAACATATATAGCAGTCCAAGATTTAGGATAAACCTGCATGAAGACATTTCATATTGATGTGAACAAAATGCAATTAATAATAATGTAGGAATTATTGTGCAGCATTAGCTATACGGAGATTATAAGGACATTTTTTGTTTTCTGGATACTCTTATATACGTATTGGACATTTTTTGTTTTCTGGATACTCTTATATACGTATTGCTAATACCAAAAACCAAACGTGTATTAGCTATACCGAGATTATATTAGTTATGCAGCATTTTACACCAGAAACAGTTAGTATTGCCAAGGAGGAAACTGGGATTACCTGTGTAGTATGTCTAGTAAGAGCATCAACAAGATTATATTCTTTTCTACTATCTTGCATCCAAGTACCTGATCCGAAACTGCAAATATTAACAATAGGAAGAATTAGAGAACTCTGCTTAGCTCATACCGAGGTTCCATGAAAACATTTTTAAGGATTGTGACATGCCCTATGACCCAGAAATCATAACCGTCAAGATGCCACGACTGCACGGTGTCCTCATTGTTTTGGAAAACGATTTCGAGGAACTCATGGAGAGAAGCTGGCAACACAGATGTAGCAAGGGATGGAGAAGCAGCAGTTGGAACAGTTTGAATGGAATTCAAACTGAAAACACCAGGGATGTTGAAGTGATCAGCAAGCTTCAGAGGGGTGTCTGGATTAACATAAGAGACGCTGTTGACAGCATATCTCTGCTTCCCACTGATAAGTGGTGCAGAATTGGCAAGCACAATAGTCCTTGAAGGTGTAATTTTCCCGTAATGGAATGAACCCTGAGGATTTGGCCTGGCTGCATTTGATGTCAGATTCCACCTTCAAAAGCAAAAGAACAAGTTAGGTTATTGAAGAGTTATAACAATCAAAGCTGTCTCCTTTTCCTTCCCACGTTCCAAACTATATGCTTGAGTAAAGAATGCTAAGCCAGTGCGACAGAAATGTGATCCACCATTACGGACACTGCACTAGGAGACTCATGTTACTTGCCTTTCAAACAAATAGTTTATGCTCTGAACTGCCCTTGCGCGACCCAGTTATTAGTAAAATTTCCTATGTTACCCTTCACCCTAGTCATCTATGAATGTATAGTCAAGGCGGATCGAATAAAAAGTTTACTAAATACATGGACTGAGTGCAACAAAGGAATTCAGGATTCTAAAGTTGGAGACAAAAATGCATTGGTGAGAGGAGGCAGTGAATGCACATTGGATAATATGTACCTGAATGTTCTGGCTTGCATCAGAGACCACTGAAATTGGTCGGGTGGACCAGCTGGCACAGGTCCAGATACGGCTGTTTGAGAGTTTGTGTAGTGGAGCACTGCAGTGGTAGTAAGAACAGTCGTGGTGAACCTTGTAGATGCAACAATGTAGTAGTCCTTTGGAGGTTGATCCAACGTGACAAGGATGGATAAAGATTGACCAACATGGACATCAAAAGAATCGTATAAATTTTGGATAACATGGGATCCTTCAACCTCGACCAGCTTCATCTTGTGGCCCTGTATTCTGAAGTTAATGGTATTTTTCAAACCCACATTTGAAATCCTGAACATATATGTTTTTCCTGAAGACCAAAAGCAAGATTAGCATTATCAATGAGTTGTTATTTCTAGAGGATAAAACAGCAGCACATTGTGAAGGTGAATGGCAATTCAGTGACAAACAAATACATCAGGGAAGATTGCTTTGAAATGCTGAGAATAACCTTGATCACCATTGAAAGTTGACTGCTTCTGTCCATTTATAAGGAGATCATCTGGGAAAGGAAGAGACTTCCCCGAATCCAATATCTGCTGCAATGCCTGCAAGTTCCAAGGATACGAAGGAATTAAGCACACTTACATAGTTAAAAATTCTTCCACACGAGAGCAACGGACAACTTTTTTTCATTCAAGCAGTTTCTTAAAATGGCTCGACATTTCCTCAAAATTCATAAAAATGAGGACATCACATTTGCATCAAAATCTTTAGAGAGTTATTCTGAGCATATGACTGATTGGTAGCTAAATTTTAATAGAAAAGAGTGCAAGAAATAGGCAGTAGAGTCACCTTATGACTGGTCTTGTACCAATCACCAATAAGTAAACTGAAATCTCCATCAGGTTTTGCATATGGAACAGGTATTACAGATCTTGCATAAACATTAAGCGCCCCAAAGCCGCCCACAGCTCTGTGTAATTGAGTTGAAGGGAAATAAGTATAGCTTCCAATCTGGTCTTTAGCTTGGAACTTGTAAGTGTAGTTTGAGTTTGGAGGAATAGGGCAGTTAGTTCCCAAAACTCCATCTTGCCAAGAGTTTTTTCTCTGTTTGATTCCGTCCCTAAACATGAAAAGTAATTTAACATGTAAGACTACACTATCTAGTTCTTCCCTCCATGAATGCAGTTGGTGGCAGATGCAACTTGTATTCCTTGGGTTCAATTGAAACCAATACTTCCGACATGCAACATGAAATACCACTAAACATTTAACAAATATATAATTTTGAGCTCATAATGTCAAAAGTATAATGTGTCTAGTGCTAAAAACTTTAAATGTTTGAACTCTGTCAAGTTTAAACCATTTATTCGCCTTTGACTATAAAGTCAATCCAAATTTATTCTATTATGTCCCACGTCAAATGCCACAATCCAAACGGGAAATACATTTTGAAAGAAACAAGTATAATTAACAAGCTTATGCCAAATATGAGCAAACTTCATCACTTAAATAGGCGTAACATATAGGGAGAGATTGTAAAAGAGACTCACCATGTCAAGAGAAGGGGCTCGTCCAACTTATTAATCAAGTTGAGGATAACATTGTTATTAGTGACAAGATCAAGCCTAGGACCAGGGAATTGACCATTGATAAGGATCACCTACAACATCATAAAAAGGTCACAACTTTTCATAAAAAGTTCAAGTTCTTGATTAACCCGTATCAACATTTACTACAATAAAGATAATAGCATCTAGCTAGACAGTTAATAAATAAACAAAGCGGCAAACCTGCTGGGAAACACCAAGTGGAGAAGCCATTCCATAAGTGGCAGTCCATGTGAAGTATTTATAATCATCCTCTGCTTTTACCACAGAAACACTCCAAAAACCCAAGATTCCACAAAGCAGATGAAGCAAAGCCAATTTCCCCATTGGCACAGTAATGAAAGAATTGACACTCAACCCCCCCCCCCCCTATAATATACCTGCAAATTCCCAGTTCACATATACTCCTTATTTAACAAATTTTCAAGTACAAAATGAAAGCAACTCTTGAACATGTTCAGCTCAAACAAAGAAGTAAGAACAAAAAATTTAGCAGCTTTAAACATAATAACAAGAAAGGAGACAAAAGAAGAAGTGAGAAGAAATAGGAACATACCAAATTTAGTGGCTAGCTAAGTATTTTTACTAAAATGGAAAGAATTAAAGAATGTAGATATGAAGCATCCCTTTCTGGGTTTTTGATAAGTTGTTTTAAGAACGGAGCAGTTTGATTAGTAATAAGAAGCACATAAATAATGAATGGGTAGGTAAAGAAGGCTCAGTGAATGGGGCCTAGCTATCTAAATGCCAACTCTCATATTCGGCGCATTCACGCGTTATCACGTATTTATGGGACATTACCATATTTTCTATTGAGATTGATTCCCCACCCAAAGTACAGAGAAAAAGGACACACAAGAATGGATAAAGATTAAAGAAGTTTCAATACTCACTTTTATGTGTCACTATTACAGTTTGAAGAGTCTCAGAGAATTTTCATTTTTAAATACTTTAATGATTACTGTCTCCATCTCAGTTTGTATGGCATTATGTCTATCTTTTACTTACAAATAATTTAACTTTAAAATTTTCATTTTCTTTAATGAAATAATTTGTGATCACACAAACGTTTAAAATTTATTTTAGACCATAAATTTCAAAAATATTCTTTTCTTTCTTAGAGCCCGTTTGGACATAAAAAAATTTTGTTTTTTTTTCAAAAAAAAAAAAATTGAAAACAATGTTTGGACATACCATTCTTATCATGTTTTCCTTTTTCAATTGAAAATGAGAATTTACAAATTTTTAGATTTACAAATTTACCTCATGTTTTTAAACAATAGCATTTTGTTTATTTATGGTATATTTTTTGTTGATTTTTTGGGTTGCTACTTCTTTTTCTTTGTAATATCTGCATCTTCTTGATGTCTTTGGCTAATAATATTCAATTACTTCATCAAAAACAAAAAAAAATAGCATTTTGATTGTTTATTTCAAGTAGGATAATCAAATTGGGGTGATTTTGATATTTTTACAAGTTGTGGGGTATTAATCAGTTTTATGATTTTAAAAAAAAATACATCCAAATATGTTGCAAACGCTATAACCAAACATTAACTTATCTCCAATTCAAATTTTAGTGAAATTCCAAATTAAAAAGAAAAATTGGAATCATAACCAAACGCCACATAAATTAAGGCAAGATGGAATAGTAAGTATAGTATTTTTATGGCATTTTTTAATATATATAAATTTGTTTTTAAAAAATTTGAAGATTCTCTCTCGCTCTCTCTTTCTTTATGACTTGATTTTTAGTCAATTCCTTTACATCAGGCAAGTGATCATTTGCAGTTACAAAGTGGGCTTAAACAACTAATGAGTTCATGGAATCTTACATAACAAGAAAGATTAAGAACTTAAATAATGTCCAGCAAATTAATAATTTACTGGGAATAAGATAAACATGAATGATTAAAAAGAGAAAGAAGATAAAACTACAGCAGAGGGATTCTGCTAATTATGGAAGACACCCATGTGATATGTTGGTTGGTAGGTGAGTGTGTAATTGATTTGGAAAGTATGGGGTCCGGTGGGTACTAAAAAGAGAATTTAATTGCTGAAGGACGAAGGAAAAGGGGGAAGAAGAAAAGCAAAGATTTTATTATTATTTTATTTATTTTTCTTATTTTATCGAAATAAGAGCCAAAAAACAAATACTCCCTCCGTTTCATATTATATGAGTTATTTTGACTCGGCATGGAGTTTAAGAAAAAATAAGAAGACTTTTGAAACTTGTGGTCTTAATGGGCAAAAAATTTGTGGGGCCATGACATTTGTGGGGTTATAAAAACTTAAGAGTAAATGAGTAAAATGAAAGAGTTTAAAGTTAAATTATTTTTAAATTTAGAAATGTGTCATTTATTTTGGAACAGACTAAAAAGGAAAGTACTCATTTGATATGAAACGGAGTGAGTACTACATGCTAAGGTCCATCCACTATACATCCTCTACAGAAAACAAAAATATTTGTATTAAAGCGAATAGAAGTTATAATTCAAATCAAACTGCATTATCACAAGTTCTGATAAACTCATTGTCACAACTATCCAGTTCGACATTCCATATCTCATGTACTAGGAGGAAAAAATGTAGATCAAAAGCAAAAGTGATTTAAACAAATGTTAGATAAGATTAAATGATGATTTATGCAGCAAATTCAAGTTGCTATCCTCCTTCAGCACATTGATTCTCAGATTTCTCAGGCATCCCTTGTACGGTTCCCATAACAAGGCAGTTTCTTCATCACATTATGACATTTTCCAACTTCACTAGATTTATCACAGAACATGGAAGCTCATCGAACCCCAGGCGACTTCCCATGCAGATAGTCTGTGAAGAAAACAATTGACCTATCTCCCTTGGCATGGAATCCATATCTACGCAATCATAAACATCAAGAAAACGCAACCTCTGAAGTTTCACAATGGACTCTGGTAGCTCGGTTAATTTCGTACAAGATTGAAGCCTCAGTATTTCCAAATTTTCCAACTTTCCAACTTCTTCAGGAAGTGCAATTAGTTCTTGACAATAACAAATGCTGAGCTTCTTTAAATGAACAAGATCACATATATCAGCAGGTAGTACTACTAAGTCATTGCAGTACTCCATATTCATCTCGACAAGATTTGGCCACATCGAAGATATCTTAACAACTGAATTTGCAAATGCCTTCCAAACCTCACACATGATCAAGGATATTTTCCGCAAATTTGTGAGCTGAAGGTTACCTGTAAATATGGATGCAACAGAGATGCGGTCCAAATTGATTCTGTTCAGATTGAGTAGAGAGCAAAAGCACTGAAAAGTTACTTAATTCAGCTAGGGAGAAGCCATTGTTTGTCACAATCAGTGCTTT
Organism: Nicotiana sylvestris; assembly: GCF_000393655.2. Classification (NCBI taxonomy): domain Eukaryota; kingdom Viridiplantae; phylum Streptophyta; class Magnoliopsida; order Solanales; family Solanaceae; genus Nicotiana; species Nicotiana sylvestris. The sequence goes on from NC_091058.1 coordinate 137,727,822, forward strand.
CAATTGGCTCATTTTCTCCATAAAGTGGGGTAATTTGTAGGTGCAGACCGTTCTTTGAAAGTTCAAAACGAGCACTTCAACATAGGGAAATTGCATGTCGTACCAGTCAAAGGAGAAGGTTTCATCTGCAAGTGGGATTCATGGAGTCATAATAGAATAATGAAGTGACTTAGTGCTACCTTTGGTTAGAAAAAGAGAAGGTTGGGAGAATAAGTAAATATTGAGGGGTATTCAACCCCTCCGAAATTGCTTGGGAAGGAAGTAAAAAGAACGATCTCTTTTTCTTCCTTCCAACTATACCAAAAAATTGAAGTAAAAAATCAATATTCCCAAAAAGGAAGTAAAAGCAGTTTCTTTCTACTCCCACCTTGTCCTATCCTTGAAAGTAAACATAGCATTATTAGGGAATAGAAAGGGAGAGGAAACCTGTGAATATAGACAAAAGCCGAGCCTGTACTGGTTGCAGTCTTTGGTCAAACCACCACTTGGGAAAGTCATTCCCCTTAATGTTGACATATAGTCTCCTTCTCTCTTCGGCTGGCTTCTCATCACACCGGTGGATGGCCAACTCTCTCAGCAGATCATGCTGTGTGATGTAGTGCACATTATATAATCCAAGACAGGCAGGTGCATCTTTTCTGTAAAATAGAATGAATTTGATAATTATACTATTAGATCAAGGACCTATTCAACTAAGAGTAATAGTAGATATCTGTAATTTGGTAAGTGCGGAAACTAGATATATACACAAAGAAGTTAGCAAATGGAATTTTCTACTGAATCTTGTGATGTGCCATTGCTCTTTCCTCATCAAATTAACTAAGTCTTGCCAACAGAATTGAGGAAGTTGAGAAGGACGATATAATGGCCGTCAGCAGATAAAAGAATTGATGAAATAGGTAAAGAAATCACTAGCGACAGAACATGCTTGTCCCTAATTGTTGCTCTTCTTCTGTATGTTTTTTCCCCCTTTAACTATTAAACATTTAGTTCAGCTCAATGTAGCATACAAGAAATGACATTCAAGTTAAAAGCGAAGAAATTTTACCTTGCAAGTGCGAGATTAACCACATTTTGTGAACAAAGTTCAAATAAGATTCCAAGCGCACTCATACCATCTTCATCTAGGTTATATAGTTCCACCCACATATCCAAAAGAGTCGTGGCATGAATTCTTTGATCCTCAGGAAATGATCCCAGGTCCAAGAAACAATCTCCCAATATTTGTCCTATAATGGGAAAAGCTATTTCATCCAAGGCATCTATGCTCACTTCTAAGGAACAAAATAGTTCATTCTCAGTAGCAAAGAGTATATTCCTTTTAGGCTGCATCTTTACTCTATTTATCCATATCGCGTCAGACTGGCCATACAGTGATCCGCCAACAACTTTAAGCGCCAGCGGAAAACCACTACAACTTGTAATGACCTGCCATTGTTTGCCATCAGTTAAACCTATAAAAAAGAACAGCACTAATGATACCCCTCAGAACAGAGAATTTTTACATGTTTCTACATTACATATTGGTCAAGAATTTGGTTAACCTACTTAGAACAAGAGTCATTCATTCTTCCGTAAAATCAATCAACTATGCCTCAATCCCAAATTCTTTTACAACAAACACACAAAATTTCACTGTTTATGCTTCGGACATGCATTTTCATGTGATCAGGATGGCTACAAAATTATCTAATCTTATGATATTATATCTGTTACCTTATCCACAAGATCAGGTCCCACATTAGGAGTGCCATTTCTGAAGGCTGAATGGTGGAAAAGATCCCGTGCGTCCTTCTCACTCAATGATTTCAGCTTGTAAGTGGATTCAAATTTTGGGAACACAGATCTTGAGGTAACCAAAATCTTAAATCGAGGATCAAAAATAAATTTCTCGACGAGTAACTCTGACCCATACCAAACATCATCTAGCACCAACAGTACATGATGAGATGTATGTCTTTGTATTAGGCTATTGAGTTGGAAGATTGCATCTTGATCAGAAGGAAAATCTGGTACCTTGCCAACTTTCTTCTCAAAAATTGCACTAACAATGCGTCTGATGTTTGGTTTTCTGGAAACAGTCACAAAGAATATGTCCCTATATTTGCCTGTTTAAAGATGATTAATCAAGCATGCTGAAAGATCAGCAAGAAGCAGAATATAATATAAGAAGATGATGCAACATTATATTATACAACATACCAACAATTCTCACCGTAAGTTGACAGTACAGTGAGCAACAAATACTCGACAGAGATAGAAGATTCTAAATTGGACCAAAAGATGAACTTTTTTTTCTTTTCGTACAGTAGATAAGAACGAAGCAAACAATATGTAGATTTTTAGGTATATAAGGACTTTCTTCTTTTCCCTCCTAAGGATTTAATGACACCATGAGAGGAAAAACTATTCAACTAATTTGGATTCAAAGTCCAGTAAGTCAAACCCTTCAGAGTAAGCTTTCTTTAAGAATGCGATCCAGGCGTTATTTAACGCCAGTTATACAGAAAGGAAATGTGTACATGATATCTATAACAATACAGGTATTGTACTGTTTGTAAGTAATCATTTTACTTAGTTTCTTTAGAGGAGATCATGAAATTACTGAATCAGAACCCGATCTCACAATTTCTGCAAACATCATGTGCATCTTGTGAACTAGATTGACAAGTTTGATAGCAATGACAATGCAAAATACTACTGACTAACATGAGCAGGATATATTAAAAGAAACAAGGCACGAAGTCAATGCTCTAATCCAAATACTCCCTCGATTTCATTTTATGTGTCTTAATTTTACTGAATTTTAAGAATGTAAACAGACTGAGTCCTGTGGTTTAAACTAAAGGTGTGTATTACATACTAAAAATATCCTTTGAATCTTGTGGTTCTAATCATGCCATGTCAGTCTTACAAGGGAGTTTATAAATGTTTGGAATTAAAAACGTACTACTGCTGAATATACATATATAAAATATTCTTTTTGAAAGATAATATAAGTTCAACTCCATGAGTAAGTGACATGTTATCCCTACCTTTGATATCTTCCTCTTGACAAAGCTTAGCTGCTAAAGTAGTCTTCCCACAGCCAGCAGGAGCAGAAAGGACTAGCACCGGATCTATATCCTCCTTTAGCAACATTAACTTCAGTTCTTGAAGGGGCACTTGTAATCCAACGAAAAAGTCCGGAACTATAAATTCAGGCACATCGGACCATCCTGAAAATACTCTTGAACTCCCTGCATTCAGCGATGATTCTTCAAAGAAAGAGCAGATTTTATCCAATTTTTGACCATTTTCAATAGTCATCCCAAGACTACGTATACTGTCTCTCCACCCACAAAGAAACCCGTGCATTTGCAAAAACTGCAGGAGTGAGTTTTCCAACTTGGTCAGTTTCCTAGAGTAGTGCCATTTTTTCACCATCTCGTAAGATTTAACTTTGGAGCACTTGAGCACGAGCTTCTCCCCGTCCTGCAACTGCTTCTTGAGCAGTTCTATATCTTGATCTCGGCCTTCCAACTTCCTGTTCAGATTCTCTATGTCCTCAAATACAGGCTTGATATATTCAAGAGTCTTTCTCAAGTGGTTCATCTTGGATCGGAAAGTGGCAACTCTTAGGCCAACGTCTATAACGGACTTGAGGAATATATCAAACACTGGTCCCAAAGCAGCACCCCCCACCAGACTCCCCGCCATATCTTCACCTGACTTTGGGAATTAAAACATGCAAAATTGCTACTACATTCTTCCTACCAAGGGTTTCAATAGCTTATATATATAAAAGGATTTGCTAGCTTATAATTTTCGAAAAGAAATTGAACTCTCATAGCTCCACCATTGAGTGTGACTGTGAGCAAATAGTACTCTTTAAAGGAAATTTAACACAGTGGTATTCTTCATTATCATTCCCAAAGTTTTCACTCAAAAAAGCATATTCTTTTTTCTGCAACGTCACATCAAGAAATTAATTGGAAACTTCCTACTCTCCTGTTGACTCAACAGGCTGTGGCTTCGTCTAATAAGGTAAATTTCAGGCTACCGCAGCAATTCTAACAATCAAGAGTAGACTTTCATCAGCTAATGATGACTAATTGACACATTCTTTTGTCCTACTTTATCACTTAATCGTGATAAATTAACCTAATTTAAAGTAAGTTAGTTTTCTAAATACAAACAAATATACTCTATGAATATGAATTTTTAGAGACGGTATCTTCGGTTTGACTTTGCTGCTGACGTTAAAAATCACCGTTGCATTTTAGTTGATCTGATATGCCTACTTGGCTTTCTTGTCAAATATAAGCAGTTTTTTTGTCAAACTTATTTTTTTAATAACCAGCAATAAGTTTAATGGTTTCAAAGTAATGAAAGAAGATAATTAAGCGACTCTTATTAGGAAAAAAAAATCATAAATTGAATATTGTTAAAGTGAAAAAATAAGTCTAATAAGTATTTCAAAAAAAGTCAATATTGTAGCATGAATATACACCAGAAGCCCTGGACTTTGAGGATCGGGGCTCAATGTTGATCCAATTAAGCTCTGTCCAATTATGCTTTATGCAGGCCCAAGTTTCATAAATCGCCGGTCCCTTATAGATTTGGTAATTGCTACTTACAAAAAGAGAGTAGTATATTTTTAACCATTTTTAAAAATAATAATCGATAAAATTTATATTTTTTGAAGGAGAGTGTTGGAGCTATAATAAAGTTGTCTTTTTATGAAGTATAGCTTATGGGTCGAGTCGTAGAAGTAGCTACTAATGTATTAGTGGCTACATCACACTCCGAACCTTTATGAATGAGGGATACTTGTATAGGGTAAAATCAGTTCATATTAAATGCTCATATAATAGAGTGACACGTGGAACCAGGGGATAGATGGAAAGCGAGATAGGTGGAAGTTAAGACCGGGGGCAGTAGTCTCGACTGACACCAGGAAGCCCCCGAAGGGAATGTTACTCATGAAGACAAATGAATACCAGTCATCTAATAGCATTCAGTGAAGAATATTTTGCAGTATTAAATACATAGTCCGTTATAAAGAATATGACATTCATAGTCAGCCGTTACACATTCTTCAATGGCCCCCATAATTATCATTTAAGAGAGGCTTGATTCTAGGACCTTGTTCCCTAGGTGCCACTATAAATAAGGATTCCAACAATAAAGGAATTTTCTGACAATCTTATGCCATGTATTGTTCAAAGCTTAATAACATTTTATCTTCTTGCTTATTAATATCGTTATTACTACCTCCGGAAGCTCTGCTCTCAAAACCAAGATCTCTACTCTCTTATCTCGATTTTAACACTAAATCTTACATTCTTATTTAATTTATTTATCGTTTTGGGATCAAATCGATTTTGAAGAAGTACACCTAGTTGTTGTTCAAACAAAGCGGCACCAGAGTTGATCCCGAAGCGATTCAAGATTCTAAACGTGCTGAAATATGATGGGATTTTGGATCCTCAGGAGTACATCACCACCTATACAATAGTGGCGAAGGGAACGACTTAGCTCCGCATGAGATTGAGTCGTTCTTACTGAAGAAATCGAGGAGACCCTTATGAAAGGGGCCCTGACATGGTATTTGCTTTTACCTGAGCACTCAATAGATTTTTTTCAAGAGGATTTTTATATTCCTATGCCATATAGTAAACTATATTACCCTCCATGCTTAACTTTTAATGTAATTACCTTTTATATACTTAATTACCATTTATGTATATTTTAGGGGTTTTAATAGTATTAATTAGTCTCTTAATTTAACTCTACCGTATATTCCCACTCCCCCCCAAGTTTCTCTCTCCAAATCTCACCCACGTATCAAATCACACCTCACGATTTTCTCTTCAATCACCCACTATTTCGTCTTCTAACACCAGCGAAAATCTGTAACCCCTCCACCATTGACAACCATTAAAAAGCTTTGAAGCTTTGAATTCGAATTTGGGTTTTCAAAAGACATTGTTTGTTTGGATTGGATGTTGTTGCAAAGAATTGAGAATTCTATCTCTCTCTATCTCTCTATCCCAAATTTCAGTAATATAAAGCAAAGGAAAAGAGAGCAGCAATTCCACCATTGACAGCCATTAAAAAGCTTTGAAGATTTGAATTCGAATTTGGGTTTTCAAAAATCATTATTTGTTTGGATTGGGTGTTGTTGCAAATAATTGGGAATATGGTTTGAAGTTTATATCTCAATTTTGAGGGATTTTGGTGAAGATTAGACTTGGTTTTGACTGAATTTCAGATTGAAACTCGAAGAAGAAGAAGAAGAAGAAGACATGACATACATTATATTATATTAGAAAAATTACACACACACACACACACACACACACACACACACACACACACACATATATATATATATATATATATATATATATATATATATATATATATATATATATATATATATATATATATTTAACTATTGTATGATAGTTGAACAATATTGTTTAAAAATTATATTTAAGTTGTATGATATTGTAGTTGTATATAATTGAGTAGAAATAATGTATGAAAATTGTAGATAAGTTGTATAATATATAATTAGTTGTATGAAATTTGTTTTTACTATGTATAAAAAAATGTAAAATATACAAAAGACATATTGTATAAATTTTGTATAAAATTTATATTTAAGTTGTATGTTATTGTAGTTGTATTTAACTAGGTAGAAATAACATGTAAAAGTTGTAGATAAGTTGTAGATAAATTGTATAATATATAATTAGTTGTATGAAATTTATTTTTATTATGTATAAATCAGATACAAAATATACAAAAGACATATTGTATAAAGTTTGTATAAAAATTGTATTTAAGTTGTATGATATTGTAGTTGTATTTAATTGTGTAGAAATAATGTATACAAATAAACACGTCGTAATAGTTGTTGGAACTTTGAAAGTGAAGTTAGCTATTCTATTTGTATTTGCTAAGTAAATAGTAGTATAAGATATGATACAATACGAACCAAGAGAGAGACCATTATTCATTAATGAAAACTCAAATCCACTCAATTTGTCCTTGCAAACTTATGGAGAAGTATGCCTAACTCAAAACTACACTAACATTACACATAAGTAACCATAGTTTCTGTTAACAAAAATCAGTGTCAATAAAGAAGAGTTTTTTTTTCATTTTTAGCAGCTTCAGAAATTCCTATGTGAAAAAGGAAAAGAATGTTCTCAAAATTCAGAAAGAAAAAAAAGAACGAACAAAGCTAAGGTGAGAAAAACCTCCGAGTAATTTTGTATAAAAAAGATAAGGGAAGATCTTGAGAGAAAGGGGAGAGAGGAGAAAAAAAAGGAAAATGGTGTAACTAAATCCCTTAATTGAAGGCACTAATAATGGATTGGGAGCCTTTTAAGGTGGAATGTATATATTTTGTAAACAAAACTTGTGTAGGTAGGGTAATTTACTAAACATGAACATTTAGAGTAATATAGTTTACTATATGACATAGGAATGTAAAAATCTCTTTTTTTGAGATACATGTAGATTCTTTTATCAAGGCCCATGTCGGGGCTAAGAAGGTACATGCCCGAAATGTTGACATATTCAGGATTGTACAAGCAGTCTTTATTGCTGTGGGAGTTCGTGACCAGATTCCAGAAAGAAAGGATGTTGCTACCGGTCGTACCAGACGAATGGGCAACTGAAACATTTATTAAAGGGCTGAATCCGAGAAGTTCTAACGCTTCCCAGAAATTAACAAAAAGTCTGCTCGAGTTCCAAGAAACAATGTAGGTGGATGTTCACAACTAGTACGAGTCAAAGATAAGAATTAAGGATGACCAACTCATTTTCTCGGCATCAACCAAGGGTCGAGATCGAGAGAAGAATAAGGAGAAATTCAAAGGATGATTTCGTCACAGATCGACAGTCTTCTAGAGGTCGATTTTTGCCCTGTGAAGGGGCCAAAGGACGCAGCAGAGGTTTTTGATCAGCGGATAGATTCACTACCGATTGGAGAGCTGATCGTGATCAGAATAACATATCATTGTAAGACAAGGAGATATCGGGTACCCGAGACTCCTACCGCAGGCTATCTGAATACAAATTCAACATTAATATAGTAGAATTAGTGATAGCTATGAGGAATATTAAGGAAGAACGGTTCCTGAGGCCAATGAGGTCCGATCCCAGTCAGAGGGATTCTAATTTATGATGTGAGTATCATGGGACCAACAACCACTTGATTGGGGACTGCAGGCATTTGCACGATGAGGTGGCGACATTGTTAAAAAACGGCCATCTCAGATAATTCTTAAACGAACGGGCTAAGAACAATTACGACCACAACTAGGATAACACGGAACCCTCGAAGGCATGAGAGAACCCTCATCGTTTGATGATCAGCATGATTTTCGGGGGAACGAGATTAATGGTGTGACATTTTTAGTGAAAAAAAAGATGAAGGTATTAGTGACCCACAGTAAGAGACTCCGGGAAGTCATTGAGGACGACATCACCTTCACGGAGGAGGACGCGGATGGATTCCTACTTCCGCACAATGATGCCCTGGTAATCTCTCTTAATGTTTTAGATTTTAAGAGTTTTGGTGGACCTAGGGAGTTCAACCAACATTATCCAATGGAGAGTGTTAGAACAAGTTAAACTAACCGGAAGCATAATTCTAGCTACAAAGCTCCTCGCCAGGTTTAATTTAGCAAGTGTACAACCCCAAAGGAAATCCTGCTACCCAGGAAGCCGAAGGCATAATGAAGACGGCTCTTTTTGATGTAGTAGATAGTGATATGGGTTATAATATTATTCTTGGGAGACCATGGCCGGACGAGATGAAGGTTGTACCGTTAATATACCATCAACTTTTGAAATTCCCAATGCCAGAGGGAATTAAATAGCTAAGAGGTGATCAGCCGGCAGCAAGGGAGATGAACGCAATCTTAGATTCCAGTAGTAAAGGGAAGGAGAATGCAGCATATCAATTACAGGAACCGACGCCTGCTGCCGAACCGAACGAAGTCAACTAGGGGGAAGGGTCGTCAGAATCTTATTAGGTACCAAGATATTTCCAAGTACCAGAAGAAACAGATACAAAAAATTCCACAACGGAGGAACTCGAGCAAGTTGCATTGTTCGAAAAGTTCTTGAAGAGGAAATTCCACTTAGGGACAGGATTAAAGCCCGAGCTCAGGTCAGGATTTATTGAATTTCTTAAATTTAATGTTGACTGTTTTGTGTGGTCACATGCGGATATGACAGGTATCCCACAAGAAATGACTGTGCATACACTACGTTTGGATCCTAACATCCCTCTGGTGAGGCAGAAAAAATACCCTTATTGCCGAGGTTAGAAACAAATTCATCAAAGAAGAGATAACTCGTTTGCTTGATATCGGTTCAATCTGAGAGGTAAAGTATCATGTATTCCTTGCTAACATAGTGGTAGTTCCAAAGAAGAAGAATAAATTTCGCATGTGCATAGACTATAAGGATATATATAAGGCATGCCCAAAGACTCATTCTCATTGCAAAACATTGATCAAATGATTGATGCGACGGCCAGGCACAAGTTAATGAGTTTCCTCGATACTTACTTCGGGTACAATCAAATCAAGATGAACTCAAAGGATCAAGTAAAAACTTCGTTCATAACAAACTTCGGCACATATTGTTATAATGTGATGCCTTTCGGGCTGAAGAATGCCGGCTCCGCTTATCAGAGCTTGTGAACAAAATGTTTGAAAAACAAATAGGGAAAACTATGGAAGTTTTCGTAGATGATATGCCGATTAAGTCTTTGAACATAGGTGATCATCTTAAACACTTGCAAGAAACATTTGACATCCTAAGGAAGCACAACATGAAGTTCAGCCCCGAAAAGTATGCATTTAGAGTCATCTCTGGTAAGTTCTTAGGGTTCCTGGTGTCGCAAAGGTTGATCAAAGTCAATCCTGATAATATTAAAGCCATAGAAGACATTCCTGACCAGCTATCAAATGTGAAAGAGGTTCAAAGCTTGACAGGAAGACTGGCCGCTTTAAGTAGATTCATTTCCCGGTCGTCGGAAAAAATGTCATCACTTCTTTTCACTTCTCAAAAAGAAGAACAACTTCGAATGGACTCTGTAATGTCAGCAGGCTTTGAAGGATTTAAGAAGGTATTTTTCAAGCCCTCTATTATTATCGAAACCAGAAGAAGGCGAGCATCTGCTGATTTACTTAGCGGTCTCGGAGGTAGTGGTAAACGTTTTAGTCAGTGAAGATGAAAATATGCAATCTCCTATTTATTATGTTAGTAAAAAATTTAATGGGAGAGGAAACTCCCTGCCCATATCTAGAAAAAATTGGCCTTAACTCTCATGGTCGCCGCTCGGAAGCTTAGTCCTTATTTTTAATGTCATCCGATAACAGTGGTGACAACCTTTCTCCTGTAGAATATCCTCTACAGACCTGAACTTTCAGGTCGGCTGGCCAAGTGAGCAGTTGAAATGAGTGAATTTGACATAGAATACAAACCTAGAACTGTGATTAAGTCACAAGTTTTGGCCGACTTTATGGCTGATTTCAGTTCAGGACTGCTACCTTTGGCTACCAAAGAAGTAGTGATGGTGTTAGAACCGACGTCATGAGTCTGGACCTTGTTCACGGACGAAACTTCCAATGTGAAAGGGTCTTGGCTCAGCGTAGTGCTAATCACACCTTCGGGAGAAACCCTAAGGCAGGCCATAAGAGCTATTCTTCTGACTAACAATGAAGCAAGTATGAAGCTTTGATTGCAGGACTCGAGTTAGCCCGGGGACTGGAATCCCAGGTCATAGAAATCAAATTTGATTCCCAATTGGTAGTAAATCAGGTCTACGAGATCTTCGAAGCCAAAGAGGAATGCATGCAACAATATGTAGTGAAAGTCCAGGATTTGCTCGCACGGTTCAGTAAATGGTCAATTACCCATATCCCGAGGGAAGAAAATAGGGAAGCAGACGCACTAGCCAATCTGGGATCATCCACGGAAATGAAAGGATAGGACTCCAGTATGATCGTGCAGGTTATGCATTCGGTATTAGACGGGGATAGCTATGATGAAGTGAACGCGGCCAATTTGGTCTGGGACTGGAGGAATGAGATCATTGACTATCTCGAGCACATAAATTTACCCGAATATTCCAAGTAATCCCGGGCGTTGCACACTAAAGCAGCCCGATACTACTTCAGAGGAGCTCAATTGTATAGAAAATCCTTTCAAGGCCCGTTGACCCGATGCTTGAGAGCATCCGAAGCTAATTACATCATGAGAGAAGTTCATGAAAGGATATACAGAAACCATTCAGGTGCGGATTCCTTAGTGTTAAAGCTGATTAGGGCAGGATATTACTGGCCCTAGATGGAACATGATGCTAAGGATTATGATAAAAAATGCGATAAATGTCAACACCATGCACCGTTGGTACACCAACCGGCAGAGTTATTGCACTCGGTTCTATCACCTTGTCTATTCATGAAGTGGGGAATGGACGTAGTCGGTCTGCTGTCGCCGTCCCCCGGTAAGGTAAGATTTATCTTGATTTTAATTGACTGCTTTTCTAAGAGGGTTGAAGCAGGTCCTTACCAAAAAATTGGCGAGCGCAAAGTGGTAGATTTCCTGAGGAAGAACATAATTTGCAGGTTTGGGATACCAAAAGAGATAGCCTGCGACAATGAGCCATAATTTATTGGCGCAAAGGTCACAAAATTCCTTGAAGACCTGAAAATTAAAAGAATTACATCATCACCTTATCATGCGAGCGCAAACGGTCATGCAGAATCAACAAACAAGGTAATTATCTAAAATCTCAAAAAGAAGGTAATTATCCAAAATTTCAAAAAAGAGATTGGAAGCAGCCAAAGGCAAATGGCCCGAAGAGCTGTCAGGACTACTATGGGAATATCGAAAAATGGCCAAATCAAGCACGGGGGAGACTCCTTTCTCTCTCATATATGGAGAATAAGCCTTGATCCCGGTGGAAGTAGGAGAACCTACCCTAAGATACTTCTGAGCAAATGAAGAAACAAACAATGAAGCATTATTGGTCAGATTGGAGCTGCTCGGCGAATGCAGGGACTTGACGCATATAAGGATGGCAGCCCAAAAACAGAAAATGGAAAGATATTACAATAAAGAGCCAACCTTCGTTATTTCAAAGTAGGAGACTTGATTTTAAGGAAAGTGACTCGAAATACCCGAGAGCTCAACGCAAGAAAGCTAGGTCCAACATGGGAAGGCACCTATCGAGTTTTGGATGTCACTGGAAAAGGATCATACGAATTGGAAAATCAAGACAGAGTAATTGTTGTCGAGAAACTAGAACGTGGCACATCTCAAAAGATATTATTGTTGATGAGCACCGCCTATACTGAAAGTATGTGCTGCACTCTTTTTTCCTTCGTCCAGTTTTTGTCCCAATAAGGTTTTTCTATCAAGGTTTTTAATGAGGCAGCAACAAAAAGTCTACTACGAAGGAAACATCGTCGATAGAAGTAAGACCTTTAAACAACAAGGCATGGAAGCGGAGGACTGCTATGGGACAATTAGATAATCTTTTGCTTGGTAGCAAAGTTCCTACCAGGAAGTAAAGTCTGCTATCAGGCCAAAGGTTACCTAACCATTCATAAGTGCAAGCCACTAGGGTGGATAGATAGTCTTTGGATCTATAACAAAGTTCATAACGGGAAGTGAAGCTTGCTGTAGAACTAAAGATTATCCAACCATTCATTAGTGGAATCTTCAAAAGCGCAAGACCTCCAGTGTTCAAATTCGCATTTTTCGCATTCGTACACTAGGGGGAATGATATGAGAATACGGCAACATGACTGCAACATCAACCGGGCCTACGAAAATTCGGGAACAAAGTTGTATTATCGGGACTGGGGACTGTCCGGCCAGCTCGTAGAAACAAGATGTACAAATTAGCCACAAGTAATGGTAATTTTCTTTTTAGCACCAAGAATGCTTATGTACTTTTGAAAATGGAAGGAATAAAATAAAGTCCTTTTATTTTTATCTTGTTTCTTGTCCGAACAATGAATTAATTTTATTATTTGAAAATTAATCAAGTACTTCAAATGCTAGTGCCATAATGAACAAGAGACGTCCTCTTCAAGAGCACCATAAACATAAGATGACCCTCTAATATGAAACCCTCATAGTAAAGGGTTGATTTTGAAAGAACCTATGCCTGAAATCCAAATATCATCGGGGGAAAAAAACACCCGATGCCTTGCATAACTCGATGCAAAAAAGTAAAATTTGCACAATACTTAAACAAAAAAGCACTTTTATATACAACAAACGTGCCAAGCAGCACAAGTACAAAAGTATGGAAAAGAAAAGCAAAGTGAAAAGAAAGCAAAAAGATAAGCTACAGCATCCTAGGAATCCAAGGGAAGAGAAACATCTGCACCCCCAAGAGATGTAGGCGGGTCTGTTGCCGGCTCAAGGTCTTGGCCTTCACCATCCTCCTCTTCGGGTTCTTCTTCAAATCCATAGAACTCAAAACCGGAACCAAAGGAATCAATTGCATCAGGTTGGACCGGGAGATCCCTTCGGGAAGTTGACTCCAGCTCACGGGTCTTGGTGATCTTGGAATCAAAGTCAATGACACTCTCTTTTGCCTCTTTCAAGGTTTTCCTCCTCATGCTGTACATAGAATATATTGTTTCAATAATGAGAGAAGACGCTCGGCGCTGAAGCTTTTCCTTAAGCTGGTCAACCTCGATCGAAAGATTATTCCATTCGGATCTAGCGGCTTGAAGGCTAACATTATGCTCACAAATAGTGAAATTATAAACTTTATTATACTCTATGACCTTCTTATACTTCTCCTCCATTTGAGCATGCTTCTCCTCCGCAGCAGCAGCCTCTCCAGCTTTGGAGTTCAAGGCTGCCTCTAAATTATTTATTCTTTCAATGGAGGCTACCTCACGATCGGTAGCAGCAAGAACAACATTTTGGACCTCGACCCACTTTGCCTTGGCCTCTTCAAATTGTACCCTTAACAGGGCAGCCTCTTGGCTAAGGGTCACCACCTCTTGCTCTCTTTGCTGCAACCGAGCCTCTAACTCAACGTCCTGAGCAACTTGTGCTTCCAATGTAGGGAGGCGGGGAGAAATTTAGTCTCGCTCAGCCAACAATTGATCCTATTCGGATGTGTGTTTTTCTTTATCAAGGATCAACCTGTAAAGGCCCTCGAAAGAAAGAAAGCTTGCTTGCAAAGTAAACGTTCAAATTAAAAATCTTGCCATAGCAAAGATACAAGGAAAAACAAAGGGAACATATATCTTACTGCTGTTGCATTGTGTATAACATTGTTTACCATGCATTCCCCCGAGAGAGAATGTATTTTATTCCTATCTTTTTTTGAAGCCAAAGGCTTCAGATAATTGGTAAGTTCCACTGGTCGGGACAACAAATGGCATTCGGTAGAAACAGGGAGGGAGACACTCCTCCTCTGAGGATCTGTAGAGGGGGCCCAATAGTTATGCCCCAAATTCTATGAACTAGGGACTCGGGGGAGGGGCATCCTCCTCTCGGACGTTTGCGGCCGGTGGAGATGATGTAGTAATTGCTGGTGAGGAAGGCAAGGATGACAAATAAGGAGATAAAGCTAATAGCATTGTAGGTTCAGAAGCAGCTGCGGCAAAAACAGTGCTAGTTATTGGTTGCTCAACAACCAAAGACGGAAGAGGCCAGGTACTTAGCCTCACAGTACCGGAAGCAGCGAGTGGGGCTCGGACACGAGAATTGGCATCCTCCACTATATCAAACTCCCCAGAGCGCTTGGGCATCATCATCGGTTGGTATTATTAGCTTAACAGATTGAGCATTTTGTTAAGCTGATGAAGGTCGTTATCTTCTATGTAGGCGCCCCTTTTTCTCGTGAAATCAGGTTTCGACATTTGACAACTCTTTAACGGAAGGGTTTTTAAAAGAGGAGAGTCGCCACCTAATGGATTAAGGTGCGTTAGGGTACATATTTGCAGATAACTCTGTCTAACCAATTTGTGTCACCAAAGATCGGGTAATTAAGGGCTCGAAATTACCTCGAAGAGAAGGTGTTAGGCACTGTTCGAGGTCCACAACTATGGGTCCCGACCGAACTCAATTATATGAATTAGTATATATGATCAAAGCTAAGAAACAAGGAATTATTAAACACAAATAATCAATTGAAAGACAAGGTGTGGGGGGGGGGGGTCCTAAGTTTTTTAGCCTAAAGGATCACCCCGTGCAACATAAATAATATTTCGTAACTCCCTCAAGGTGGGGTGTTACTCATATTATTCAACGGGCACAGACTATCATCTCCTGCTACCCAAGTACTATCTTTAAATTGTTTACCTAAAGCGTACTAGTCAATTCTAAGTTGTACCCTATGTGTGCACTGCCTGTCCCATGCCTATGGTCCAGGAGGCATTTGGACCTCTATCTCAGGGTGGTTCTAGACTTTAATTTAGGCTGCTCAAAATGAAAAATACTAGGCGACTACAAAAACATTTTGGAATTTCACTTATAAGCAAATAAGGGCTCAAGTTGGCCTTCGCACTTAGACAAAGAATACACGCAAGTCAGATTAACAAAGACAATTGCTGATTTTAACAAGTTGAAGTTGCAGAAACATATGGGCAAGATCTCTATATGAATCTGGATTTAATGAGTGGGCAGTTTACAATCTCTGAAACCTAAAAAGTTGCCTACTGATTATAGGTATAAGAGATTAAACCTATAGGCATGATAGCTAGGCATTTTATGCAGTAACTAATAATGGTCATCACTGGATTATGTTCAGAATTGGTTAATTGAGTCCTATAGGCATGATTTATAATCATGATAATTAGCACATCATTGAGGACTCTTAAAGAAACAAACGGGACAATTAATTAAACTGATTTGGATCTTATAAGCATGAGTTCTATACTTAAAACTGGTTTTAGACCCTACACGCATGCTTGCTATGATTAAACTGATTTTAGATCCTATAGGCATGTTTGTTATGATCAAACTGATTTTAGATCCAAGAGGCATGATTTTAACAATTAGGCATAGAGCATATTTGAACCAAATGAAGAACCTATAGGCAGGATTTCTACAATGACTGGAAAATAACACATTTTGAGCAAAGATAAAATACCTATATGCATGATTTCTACAATAACTGGAAAGTAGCACGTTTTGAGAAACGATAGAATGCCTATAGGTATGATTTCTAACACATGATAGTTGAACATGTTTGGACATAATAGCATATTTTAGCTAAATAATGAACATATAGGCAGGATTTCTACCCACTTCAGTGCAAGTATAGGATAAAAGCCCCTTCTCTAATTTCACTAATACTCCAAAATGTTATTACAAGAATTATTACAGACACAGAATGAATAGAATAAATTACAAAGTAGAATAGCTATAGTAAGCCTATAGCAGGTCCAAAAGTACACCTGGCCAGGCCAGGCCTTCATTCTCACAGTTCACAACATCCCCAAAAAATTACATGTTCGTGGACATAAGGCAGCCAAGACTTGAGGGATTCCCCCATTAGTCTTGAAACAAAATTGAGAATATAGAACCAAGACCCAGTGTGTCAGAGTTCCCAAGGGCTTCAAGAACTCAGGGTAGTGCTCACACTAGAGAGGTTAATAGAGATAATTCAGATGAGGAACTAGGGACCAAGTTCTAGTGTATCACAGTTCACAAGGGCTACAATTGGACCCCGAGTAGTGCTCACACCAGGGAGATCAAAGGACAGAACCTAAATAGCCTTGGCTTTTGGCCGGCTAAGAATGAGATTCAGAGAACTTAGGTGACAGGTGAAAGAAATGACCAAATTTGAGAAATAGGAACTGAAAGGTTTTGACAGACACAATCAAACTGAGCAAATCTGGCAGACAGTTGATTAGATCACAGAACAAGCTTAATGCAAATTGAGGAAAACAAGTTCAACACTTAGCATAGAAGCAGTCACATGCTGAAAAAAAGTTAAGGAAAGAACAGATTTGCAGGATTGACAAAGGTTATTATACATAGATGCACATCACTAGACAGGTTGAAACATGGTTGGAAATTATGCTAAATATATAAAAAATAAGGCAACATGGTGACAAACCAAGTAATCACAGAAAGAACAGGGCATCATGTTAGCAAAGGGGCAGGATCACAGGCACATAACATATCTTAGAACATTTCTGCAGAGATTCTGGACAGAATGAAAGGTAAACTCATGTCAAGTAGCAGATATAGGCATTCAAGCATGGTTATAAAGATCTAATTAACAGAAGAAGATCTAGTTTTCACCTAAAGGTTTATCCTAATACCTCAAAGTAACAATTCAAACATGCTGAGACAACTGTTCTATATCACAAGCAAATACTAAAAGGGTATAGAATCGAGTGAGCATGCTGAGTGACAAAATGGTAGAGAGGCAAATTATAACTAACACTGAAAGTCTTAATACATATTACCACATATGTGAGTCATTCATCATAGAGATTTTAAGCAAGTGAACAGATTCATAAACATTCAGGCATCAACACACTAACTAAACATTCTTAGGAAGATTCAGATTACCTAATTAGGCATAGATAATCTCATAACTAGTAGCATTAAGAGTGATTAAATGCAGAAGTTAACAGAGTGATTCTTAAAAGTAAACCAGGAACGTAGTAAGCCAGAGATTCAGAGGTAAGAACACATGAAAATTGTAGGCATATAAGGATGAAATTGCAAAAGTCAAGTAACTCACCAGTTAAACGAAAATGCAAGAAAGAACAAAAATCGTAGTGTTCTGAACGTTAGTAAGAAGCAAAAACTCAAAATTTAATGGCCTTAGCTTTCATCCGGCCAAGACCAAAGTATGGAATGAAATAATAGAGTAAAGCCTTTAGGTCTAGTGAAGTTATAGTGATTCCAAAGTCTGTCCTAAAGGGAATGGGGGAAGGGGTTTATATAGTGGCAGAAATTAACAAGTAAACAAGGAAACACTGTAAAATTGAACATAAATAAGGAAACCATAGCATGCAGAATCAATAAAATTGGATTTAGGGAAATAGGTAAACCTTAATTTCAGGGAAAGCAAATATTGACAGAAATATAATAAAAATCTGTCACACGATAGAATATAGGATGAACATAGACATAATAACGCTTAAAATCAAAGAATCGAACCAATTTTGGTTCGATTTAAAGAGATCTGAAAACCCTAGTTTTAGGTTAAGTAAAAATCTCAAAGATACATAGAGATTCATACCATAAAAGAACAAGAACGAACACAGACGAAAAAGGTCAAAGAACTGAACAAGTTTTTGGTTCGAAATTAAAGAGATTCGCTTGTCATGTTTAGGCAAGCAACTAGGTAACAACATAAATGATTAACCAGTAGTGAGGGGAAGTAAATAAGGCAAGGGAATCCATGGTGGATTCCATTTTGGGTCTGGATTTGGAAAGGTTAAGAGAGAATGCGGCTAGGTTTCGTAAGAGATGAGAGACGAGAGGGTTCAGAGGCGGCGAATTGTGGAGAATGGGTTAGGGTTAGGGGTTTTGGGTAATTAAAAAGGGATGGAATAATATGGGCCGTTGATCTCAGAGATCAACGACCATGATTTAAACGGGGTTTTGGGTCGGGTAGGTTTAGTTGATTGTGCTGGGGGTTATTTGGTTTGGGCTGGGGTATTTTTGGGCTAATGTATTAGGTAATTGGGCTAGGGGTTGGTCCGAAAATAGGTATAATTTAGGCTAGTTTTTAAATACCAAATATTTAATAAATATAATTTATAAAAACAATTAATAAATAATAAAAATATCATTTGCGCACTAAAATAATTTAAAATTGTCACGACCCAAACCGATGGTCCACAACGGGCACCCGATACCTTACTCAACCGAGTACTAATATAACGTATCTTTCTTATTACATCATTATAGGTAAGTGGGACAAAAGGGGCATCATGAGATCACCAGTGTAAACATGAGGTAATACCCGACATAGAATGACCCCATCTAAAATAGAAACTCATACTTATGACATATGGGCCTATAAGGCCAATGTGATACATTATATATTTAAAATATAGGCCAACAATGCCATACAAGTATCCATATACATGGCCTCTATCTACAAGCCTCTAAGAGTACATACTTATCATAAAGGTGGGGACATGACCCCTCCATACCGAACAATACACGTCTAAATCATACTGACCAACAAGCAACTCTAGAGTAAATAGAGCGCACCAACATCTTTCGCTGAGCTGATAGACTCTCGACCTGTCTCGGGACCTGCGGGCATGAAACGCAGCGTCCTTAGGAAAAAGGGACGTCAATACAAATAATGTACCGAGTATGTAAGAAATAAAAATCGGTAAACAATAGACATGAGAGAAACATAGAGTAAAATACTCAACATGTATATCTGAATAGCTCTGAGAATCATTTAATATTATAATGTCATGCATATGCATATAAATGTCAAACCATGCATAGGTATATGCGTTCATAACATTATCAAGCCTCTGAGGGCATCCCATCATATCATCTCGGCCACTGTGGGCAAATCATCAACGTATACCAGCTGATCAGGTGGTGGTGCGTATATAATGTTGTATCCTTTTCCCATATCCCATATACATATAATATACATATATACGCGTATATAATGCCATATGGTCATGGGTAAATGTAAATAAATGCAATGCATGAAAAGTACGTCAATAAAATCTTTCGGAGTATCATAAGACCATTATGCCTTTGATTAATATCACGAAATAAACTTTATCAACTTACTTATCTTCTAAGACTCATAAATAGATGATAGAATAATATGATACATGGGTAACCCAAACATAAGCATCTCTAATATTTCTATGAATAGAGTTATGTATGGAAATTGTGCATTTTCTCATTTCATTTGTGTCGTATAGATCATGACAAACGAAAAAAGGGATAGCCTTAACATACCTGAGTCGATTCTCTTGGCACTCCCTCTAACACACGTTAATTCCGACACAACACGTGACGGCAAGATTGGTAGGGAAAAATCCGTATGATATTCTTGAGAAAGATTGCACCGTACATTCTTCTAATTGCAAAAATCTCATGTTGCTTTGAATTGTTGAAGATATTATCTTACTTATGTGACTTATGTTTGTAACATAAACATTTTATGTTTGAATTCTTGAATTCTTATAAGATGCAAGTTTGTGACTTACATTCTTAAGAATGGATAAGATTCTCACGTTTTTAAGACTTATAGTAGCTTTCCTTTATTAAATGGATGTGTGACTCACATTCTTAAGAATGCCAAGTCTCATATCTTAATCTTGCCACATAATATAGTGACTTAAGGTCACAATCCTTGTGGTGGCTTGCTGCCAGGTGGGGAGGGAGGTGGGGAGGGTTTATTCTTATCCAATTCTTTAATTAATCACCCAATAATTCCTTAATTAACTAGATAATCTCTCATTACCCAATAATTAATCCATTACCCACATAATTAAGAATTGCCTCAACTTACTTAAAATACTACTCACTTTTACATACCTTATACACCTTACTATCATGATCATGTAGAGCCTTGTATGACACTAATCCATAAATGCCGGATATTATAACTCAGATCGTATTTTACCCCATAATGTCAAACTTTGATGAAATTCATTTTCTTCGATTTTCTTACCCTCTCACCTTCACAAATTTACTCATCACTTGTTTGAAATAGCATAATGCTTATAATCTCAAAATAATCTCATTCCTGAACTTATGCCGATTAACTTACGACGAAACTTTAACGTATGAAAATGGGGGATGTAACATCTCATTTTTCGAGCTTCCATCAATTTACTTATGGCATACTTTCATGTACAAAAATATGGGGTGTAACATCATTCCCCCCTTTGGAATATTCATCCTCGAATGTTGATTGATGCCCTTATTATTTTCATAACATATGTCTTCCGAATACTTTTGTACTCCTCTTCCCATCTAGGCAACTGTCATGTGAATGAATCCCAAAGGCCAGTGCATTACCCCCTTTAGTACTCTTTCTCATACCACGACTAGTGGTCAGAATCCTTCCAATCTTGTAACCGTTGCTACCTTTTATTATGCAGCATGTACGACTCTGACTTTGTAAATGCGCCTATGCGACTCTTCTCTAATTTTTCCTCCAGCTTTTAGCTGATCTCTAGGCCTCACTTTGTAAACATATACAGAGCTTGATAAGATGTCCCTCTAGGCATCTATAGGTATACTGAAGTTCTTCGCTCGGTACTTTGTTGAACTTACAAATATTGCTACACCTTATTTCATAGATCCGCTTATCCATCCATATGACTTTACTGCATCTAGGTAGGTCATACTATACTATAACTCTTACTTCGATTTATCGTTACTAAGGTCTTCTATCAAACTCCAGGTTACCTTCGTTGTTTATCCTATATGTATAAATCTAAGTCCTTTAATACTTCTTCATTATTATTTATCTTAAGAATGACAACCCGATCTCATATCGTACTATTCAAATTTTATCCAACTATTGTTGATTCACCTTAATGTTGATCCATCATCTGCCACTGATAACTTGACCTTTTATGGAACACCGCCACTAGGGCTTACGTCTCATCGGGGATATCTGGAGTAATTAGATTGATCCACCTAGGGGTAATACTATACTTCCATAACCATACTTTATAGCATTCCAATGTGACTCCCCTTATATGGGTATTTTAGTCACGTACAATTCCTGAAATCCTCTTTAAGTCATTACTCAATTGAAGTCCCAAACATCATCCTTTATCTATCACAATCACACCCTCATTCTACTACCAAGGCAGCATTCCATCTCTTTTAAATGCTGCTAGTCTTAGACTCCTTTGAGTTCATTCAGGCTATACTGAGCTTTCTATATCTTAGAGAAACTATCAGCTTCCTTATTTTCACGGGCTTAATCCCGAGGACTTATCCATTTTCGTCACCTTCTCACTTGCCCTTCTTTTATCCTTACTTCCGTATTTCTAAAACCTTGTCGTTCTATCATACTTTAGTTTGCGACCAATTTTCTTATGCTTTTCTGGAACATCAAGCTAGACATCACATCGTCTCTAACTCTTCTTTTACTCTCTTAACTAGACCTCTCGATACCTAGAAACCATAGGCTGGAAGATATGCCACTAACGATGCCTCTATCATTCCTAGATATTGAATCCCCGTGCTTCTAGCCTTCTATCCGAAGTGTGGACAATTCACAACCTTCTGCATTAGAGTATCTTGTACGCTGTTCAGCTTTACCTTACTTACCTTAAAGTCTCGCATCATATCTTCTATCTTTTTCATGACCTCCCTTTCACATAGGTATAATTCACATCCACAACTTGAAGTTCTATTATAATACTTGCACCTTTTTATATGATTCAGTAAGAGCTTCATACTTACTTCTTATGAGGCTGGTACTCTTCTAACTGACTTTATCGTAGAGCCATTATAAATTATGGCTACTGTATTGTCTCTCTTGTACCTCTAATATTAAGAGTGATTCTGCAATGTTCTCAATCACAGTGTCCATACTTTTCTGTGTCCAATAATCAAACTCCTGATTTACTTAGTTGATGTAACTCTTTAGTTTTCTCTTTCCTTTGATCAACCTTTATGTAGGCTTAAGCTATCTTCCGATCTGCGACTCATGATATTAGTTATTACTTTATCCCTTCATGGATACTATGGTCATCCATGATACAATCTTCTAACAATTCAATCCTTTGTTTATGACCTGGGCTCAATTCTTCCTTTTAACTTATACCGGAATCTTTTACGGCTGTATGATTATCAACATATATGCTGCATGGATAATACTCCAAACTCTTAGGTGCATTCATAACGTAACTAACTTGGGATCATTGATCGAATAATTCCTTTCGTTCCTTCGTAGCTTTCTTTAACGTAAGCTATTACTTTTCCTGGTCTTTCTGCCCCCTTGTTGTGTGCATACTTAACTTATCTTAGTTTCCACGCATGTCGAAGTTTTCGTGCAACTCATATGATCTCAAATATTACTTTTAATTTTACTTCCCGTTCATTAGCCACGGTAGGTGCCACTTTCTTTTGGAGTGCTTACAATATTGTTGTGAGACTGTTATTATAAGACCATTTCCTCCTTAGGTTACTGAGCTTAGGTTGAAGCCTTCTTCCTTACGTCCTCATCTAGTCTTTCATTGTAGTATTTAGAGAGGATCATCTGACTCTTGTAAAGTTGTAAGCTTATTACATTGTATATTCGACGGACCTTTTGATGTCCTTCCTTGCCTATAATTATCCATAGTTACTTACTTCCATGCCCTTGTGCTTGTAGGTTTGTTCTAAACTGATATTTTGACTGTCTTCCAGTGGCACTCTCTTTTATTCCCCTAATACTCACACAGTACCTTTAACTACCCCAACTCCTATCTGAATATTTCTCAAGTATTACAATGACATTACTGCGAGGTTGAATTCACTATATTGGGTTTTACTATATTTATCTTGCACGACCTGCTGATTTGTCTGTATCCCCTTGACTAGCCATAACTAGGCTTTTTCTGAATCAACTATTAACTATTGGTTGGTTCATTCTCATATCATCACTCCGCATATCTTTCTTGAGTTATTTCCTTTGTCTTAACTTACATCTTGCGTGCTCTTTATTTATCAATAACATCCCGAGCCGGAACCCTAACTTCCTCTCCTTGGCGTCGTGCTTGCTTAATGTTCTGGAATCAAAGCATATAAGTAGGAGGTGAATAAGTGTAATCTCATTCCTTGTTTGTTTTTACCGCATTCTTCCTTTACCATTCCATGATTACTAGAACCATTTAATTCTGACTTCATGCCACATCACTCCATATTCCCCCCTTTAGAGGAGTACTAATATCGAGAGCTACGATGATCTAAGTATAGATGTTTTACCTCTTCATCTTTGGCGTTTCTTCACATCATCGATAACCCTTACTCGCCTTGTGGTAATCCTTCTCTACCAAGGATAACAAATTTCCTTACTCACAAGGGTGACACTTAGTGTAACTGGCACACATAGTTTCTTAAGCTTAACTTTGCTCACATTGCTTGCTTTAGGGAAGCGTCTTCCTGAATGACCTCTAAAGATTATTCTTTTGTTGTCCATTCTATTATTGTCGGAATGCAATCTCTAAACTTCTCATGATGCCGACTATTATCAAATTACTGGTCCCTAATTCAGGTTTAGTTTATCTTGTTCATGAGCCCATACTGATTTCCATCACTCTGGGGTCTAAATTTTCCTTTTGGTAATCATATTAGAGTCATGAACTTATTTCTCGAAATGAAGATATGACTTTATGCCTATACTCTTTTGTTGTCTCAAGGCATGTCATCTCTTATCTTTTCCTTCCCTTGGCTATAGATTCTGTAATACTGTTATCATTTTCATTTTTTCTTCTACCGTTGTCGTCCGTGTATCACATCTTACTCATAATGCTTCATTGACTCTCTCCTTATTTCCCTGCTAACATTTTTGTCTATCACTTTATTCTGAAAACTTCAACAAGACATTCTTTTGCTTTTAGCTCCCCTTTCTCCATCCACTGGCTCTTCGGATTGCTTAACGGTCTCGCTCTACTAGGGACGGGAGCCACACTTAGGTAATATTCATCCCTTCAAGGCTTCAAGTGCCTATTTTTATAGTACTCATATCCAGCTGTACTATTTTAGAGTGCACCATCTGGATATCTCGCAAGGAGGTTTATTAGCACTTTTGCAATATCCTTTGGAAACATCAACTAATACAAATAATCCATCCACCATTTTAGGTTACTCTAATCCCAGCCAAATTATGATATCCCGTCATTCTCTTAAACCATATATATTAGATCCTATAGGGCATAACTGAGATCAGTGTGGCCAATTGTACATATCTTGTTGAAGGTAACTCAAAAGGCTTATATTCCTCTGCCTGAGTTGTAAATACTGTTAACCTTCATTAACTGGGTATCTCGTACCCTTCTTCACCTTGCTTCTTTTACTTGTTGAAACTTGTATCTACCTTCCAATTGTCTTATTTCCTTTTTACCGTAAGAGTGGATAGATATTCTTGCCTTAGGAATCCTTATCAAGGAGCTTACACATCTTAGTACACGTATGATCTGATGGATACCTCATATTTATCCATCATAGGCATGATGCAGAAATCAAGTTCCTCTGGCTCAACTCTTCCACAACTATATATCTTACCAACCGTCTTTCTAGATATAGGCATCATCGTACTATGAATAAGATAGAGTTTAGAAAATTGAGTTCTTACAACTGAGCTCTACCATACGATCTAGAGTAAGAAGAAAGAGTGACAATCTTAAATAACTCGCAGCCTTCTACTTATAAGTATGGTGCACAACACACACATAAACAAGACTCTACAAGACATGGCTTGTAGACTTCCTAGGACAGAACTACTCTGATACCACTTTTGTCACGACCCAAATTGATGGGCCGCAACGGGCACCCGGTACCTTACTCAACCGAGTACCAATGTAATGTATCTTTCTTATTATATCATCATAGGTAAGTGGGCCAGAAGGGGCATCATGAGATTACCAGAGTAAACATGAGGGAATACCCGATGTAGAATGACCCCATCTGATATAGAAACTCATACTTGTGACATACGGGCCTATAAGGCCAATGTGATACATTATATAATTAAAATATAGGCCGACAAGGCCATACAAGTATTCGTATACATGACCTCTATCTACAAGCCTCTAAAAGTACATACTTATCATAAAGGTTAGGGTAGGGCCTCACCATACCAAACAATACACATCTAAATTATACTGACCAAACAAGCAACTCCGGAGCAAATAGAGCGCACCAACATCTTCCGTTGAGCTGATAGCCTACTTGGAGGACTCTCGACCTGTCTATCGTGACCTGCGGGCATGAAATGCAGCATCCCTAGAAAAAAGAGACATCAGTACAAATAATGTACCGAGTATGTAAGGAATGAAAATCGGTAAACAACAGACATGAGAGAAACATGGAGTAAAAGACTCGACATGTATATCTAAATAGCTCTGAGAATCATCTAATATTATAATGTCATGCATATACCTATAAATGTCATACCATGTATGGGTATATGCGTTCATAACATCATCAAGCCTCTGAGGGCATCCCATCATATCATCTCGGCCATTGTGGGCAAATCATCAACGTATACCAACTGATCTGGTGGTAGTTCATATATAATGCCGTATCATTTTCCCATATTCCATATACATATAATATACATATATACGCATATATAACGCCATCTGATCAAGGATAAATTTAAATGAATGCAATGCATGAGAAGTACGTCAATAAATCTTTCGGAGTGTCATAAGACCATTATGCCTTTGATTAATATCACGAAATAAACTATAGCAACTTACGTATTTTCTAAGACCCATGAACAGAAGATAGAATAATATGACACATGGGAAATCAAGAACATAAGCATCTCTAATACTTCTATGAATAGAGTCATGTATGAAAATTGTGCATTTGCTCATTTCGTTTGTGTCGTATAGATCATGCCAAAAGAAAGAAGGGATAACCTTAACATACCTGACTCGATTCTCTTGACACTCCCTCTAATACACATTAATTGTGACACAACACTTGACAGCAAGATCGGAGTAGGCAAAAATTCATATGATATTCTTAAGAAAAATTGCACTGTACTCACTTATAATTGCAAAATCTCACGTTACTTTGAATTTTTGAAGATATTATCTTGCTTATGTGACTTAAGTTTGTAACACATAAACATTTTATGTTTGAATTCTTGAATTCTTATCAGATTCAAGTTTGTGATTTACATTTTAAAAATGGATAGGATTCTCACGTTTTTAAGATTTATAATGGCTTTCCTTTATTAAATGGATGTGTGACTCACATTCTTAAGAATGCCAAGTCTCACATCTTAATCTTGCCACATAATATAATGACTTAAGAGTCATCATCCTTGGGTTGGCTTGATACCACGTGGGGAGGGTTTATTCTTATCCAATTCTTTAATTAATCACCCAATAATTCCTTAATTAACTAGGTAATCTCCCATTACCCAATAATTAATCCATTACTCACATAATTAAGAATTGCCTCATCCTTAAAATACTACTCACTTTTACATACCTTATACACCTTACTATTATAGTCATGTAGTACCTTGTATGACACTAATCCATAAATATTGGGCATTATAGCTCGGACCGTATTTTACCCCAAAATGTCAAATTTTGACGAACTTCATTTTCTTCGATTTGCTTACCCTCTCACCTTCACGAATTTACTCATCACTTGTTTGAAATAGCATATGCTTATAATCTCAAAATAATCTCATTCCCAAACTTACGGCGAAACTTTAACATATGAAAATGCGGGACATAACATCTCTTTTTTAGAGCTTCCATCAATTTACTTATGTCGTACTTTCATGTAGGAAAATATGAGGTGTAACAAAAATAATTACTTAACATTATGAAAATATAAAATGCCATTTTCTGCATAAATAATGAAATTATACATGCATATGGGTTATTATTGTAAAATGTGCAATTTAGCCCTAAAAATACAAATGTAATTATAAGAAATGCACTGGAAATATTTAAGACCTCACATTGATACAAATGATAAGTTTAAATGATTAAATCATCATAAAAAATAATTTGGCGGGTAATTATTGAATATTTATATAATAAAATGCAGAAATAAATTGATTTAAAGCCTTTAAAAATTATGAAAAATTATAAAAATACTTGTGTGTGCTCATAAATCAAAATGATGATGTATATGAACTATTGTGAAAGTGTGTGTGTGTGTGTGTGTGTGTGTATATACACATTTAAAAATGAGGAAAAAATTGGGTATCAACAACTACCCATCTTTATCCGGGAAGGATGAAAGAGTTGTCAGGTACAAAAATGATGACCGATTTTGACCGAATGGAGTGATTTTGAAAATATAGGCTAAACCCTGGTTTCTGAGCTGCCTACATATCCCTGATTTTATAGGAATCAGGCCATATGTAGTTCTGGATCCAATGGTGAACGAAACTGATGGAGTTGTTATAGGATAGTATCTGATGAATTTATGTGAAGTCATGAATGTGAATTTCAAATGGTATGGATGTATCACAGGGCAGATATCTGAACGGTATAGAGTAAAAGGTGGGAAATTACTGGTGGTCGGTTACGTTTGAAATGATTGATGGATGTGAATGTTATGAACGAAAACCAGAGCGAAGATTGCTCCTGTTTGAAGAACAATTTCCTCTTGGATTACCTACAAAACTTTAATACGATGCATGCAAAATATACATGGGTTATTGCGAGAATTTAAACATGATGCAAATTCCCTTTGGACCATAAAGATTGTTTTCGGACGGTAAGGATGATGTCCTTAGACCATGACGTCCTGGGCCATGAATCATGTGATAAGGGATTCGCAGGCCATGAAATGATGTTCGCGGGTCATGAAAATGTGAATCATGATACCTTTGAATAATGATGTGCAGTATTGAGAGATCCTCAGGCCATGACATGGTGTCTTCAGGCTATAAGGATGATGCCTTTGGATAATATGGCGATGTTTCAGCCCATGAAATGTAGAGACATAATGATAGATCATATAAGGGAAACAAGACAGAACTTAGTATTGCATAAGATTGGGATAGAGCTCAGCCCCGGGAAGGCAAAATAGTGCTAGATTTCAAGTAGCGTAGCATTCAGCATTAGGCAAGGAAAGGTAGAGCTTAGCCTTATGCAGTTGGGGAGGCAATGCTTAGCCTCATGCAAGAAGAGGAGACAATGCTTAGTCTCGATGGAAGGAAAGACAGTTCTTAGCCTTATGCAATTAGGGATGCAGGGCTTAGCCTCATGCAAAAGAGGAGACAATGCTTAGTCTCGATGCAAGGAAAGACAATGCTTAACCTTATGCAATTAGGAAGGTAGGGATTAGACTCATACAAAAGAGGAGACAATTCTTAGTCTCATGCAGGGCAAGGCAGTGCTTAGCCTTATGCAAAGTGGAGACAATGCTTAGTCTCATGCAATGAAAGGTAATGCTTAGCCTTATGCAGTTGAGGAGGCATGGCTTAGACTCATGCAAGAAGAGGAGACAAGGCTTAGTCTTGATGCAAGGAAAGGCAGTGCTTAGCCTTATGCAATTAGGGAGGCAGGGCTTAGCCTCATGCGAAATAGGAGACAATGCTTAGTCTCATGCAGGGGAAGGCAGTTCTTAGCCTTATGCAAAGTGGAGACAATGCTTAGTCTCATGCAATGAAAGGAAATGCTTAGCCTTATGCAGTTGAGGAGGCAGGGCTTAGCCTCATGCAAGAAAAGGAGACAAGGCTTAGTCTCGATGCAAAGAAAGGCAGTGCTTATCCTTATGCAATTAGGGAGGCAGGGCTTAGCCTCATGCAAAAGAGAAGACAATACTTAGTCTCATATAGGGGAAGGCAGTACTTAGCCTTATGCGAAGTGGAGACAATGCTTAGTCTCATGCATTGAAAGTCAATGCTTAGACTTATGCAATTTAGGAGGTAGGGCTTAGCCTCATGAAAGAAGAGGAGACAGATGGAAAAGTAAAGTATTTCTTAGCTGAAGATGTTCATGCTAGATAATTTGTTGTCTTGAGGGTCATGTTTTGATGTATTTGTGAGTATCTTTGTCTTATTGTACCTGTATTCAAAGAAAGATTTGTGAGTTCTGTGGAGGGGAAGGTCGATTCGTGTCTTTGCCTGTTTGTCCTGTTTGAGTTATCCTAGGTAATATCTGGCTGCCATAGAGATAAAGTTTTCGAAAAATATGCATGCATTTGATAAATATAGTTGTTTAAAAACATAGCAGTAAAAGATATCTAGTAAATTAGATGAATCAATGACTGTGACACTTTTAGAGACATTGCGACTTCCTTGTATTAGAATTTTGAGGGTCCTCCTCAAAATTTTGCCCCAGTTTAATAAACGCTTCTTTAATCATTCTGCATATGACGAAGTTTGCTGGATTTGCTTCGAAATTTTGAGGGTCCTCCTCAAAATTCTGCCCCAGTTTCTGATCATAGGGAAAACGAAGATTTTATTAAGATGTGACCATAACCATAGGGTTGCCTACGTATCCCCTCTTAAATGGGAATAAGGTCAAGCGTAGTTCAGTTACATCAGATGAAGAAATATAAACTATCTAAACATAGTATCTCTTGACTGCGTTTGAATTGATAGACTTTGGCCAAAATTCTCCGTCCATTTCTACAAGTACAAGTGCTTCTCCTGTTAGTACCCTGTGAACCATGTAGGGCCATTGCCAATTAGGTGAAAATTTCCCTTTGGCTTAATCTTGATGCGGAAAGATTCGCTTCAGCACCAGCTGCCTTGGTGTGAACTGTCTAGGTTTGACCCTTTTATTGAAAGCTCTAGACATTCTATTCTAATAAAGTTGGGAATGACATATTGCATTCATTCTTTTCCCGTCAATAAGAGCTAATTGTTCGTAACGACTTCCTATCCATTCTGCATCACTGAATTCAGCTTCTTGTATAATTCTTAAGGAAGGACTTTCGACTTTGGCGGGAATTACAGCTTCAGTACCGTAGACCAACATGCAGGGAGTTGATGTGCGAACTATGGTACAATACCCCAATAAGGCATATGGTAATTTCTCATGCCATTGCTTGTGATTGTCTACCATTTTCCTCAATATTTTCTTGATATTCTTGTTTGCGGCCTCCACGGCTCCATTCATTTGAGGTTTGTATGCTGTGTAATTCTTATGTTTGATCTTGAAGGTTTCACACACAGCTTTCATTAAATCGCTGTTGAGGTTGGCGCAATTATCGGTGATGATGGATTTTGGTACCCGAATCGACAAACAATACGATTCCTGACAAAAATCTGTGATGACTTTCTTGGTTACAGCCTTGTAAGATGCAGCCTTAACCCATCTATGGCCACTAAAATGAACATGTGCCTATTGGAAGAGACGGGCTCAATCGGACCGATGACATCCACTCCCCAAGCGGCAAAAGGCCAAGGTGCACTTGTTGTATTGAGTTCATTTGGTGGTACCTATATCGTATCTGTATGTACCTGACACTAGTGACACTTTTAGACATATATGATGCAGTCTGTTTCCATAGTCATCCAAAAGTATCCTGCTCTTAGTATCTTCTTGGCTAAAACGAAACCATTCATGTGTGGTCCGCAGGTTCCAACGTGTATATCCTCGAGCACTTTGGAAGGTTCTTTGGCATCAACACACTATAATAACCCTAGGTTTGGAGTCCTTCTATACAGAATTCCTCCACTTTGGAAGAAATGATTGGACAATCTCTGGGACATGCATTTTTTAGTATGATTTGCATGCTCCGGGTATTCTTCTTTTGCCAAATACTCCTTGATATTGTGAAACCATGGATTTCTGTCTGTTTCTACTTCAACATGAGCACAATAAGCTGGCTGACTATGGATCCTTACTGGAATATGATCGATGAAAGTCTTATCCGGGTGTTGTATCATGGAGGACAAAGTGGCCAACGCATCTGCGAACTCATTCTGGATTCTCGGGACATGTCTGAACTCTATCTTCGTGAACCTCTTCATCAACTCTTGCACATGATACAGATATGGTAATATTTTAGTATTATTTGTATCCCATTCTCCTTACACCTGATGGACCAAAAGGTCTGAATCACCAATTACCAGCAATTCCTGAATATTCATGTCGATGGCCAAATTGAGCCCCATGATGTAAGCCTCGTATTTTGCCATATTGTTGGTGCACGGAAACCTGAGCTTCGCGGATACTAGATAATGTTGACCTGTCTCTAACACCAAAACTGCTCCAATACCCACTCCTTTGAAATTTGCAACCCCGTTGAAGAACATTCTCTAACTATCGTAAGTTTCGGTGATATCTTCTCCTACAAATGACACTTCTTCATTGGGAAAATACATGTTCAGTGGTTCGTATTCTCCTCCTATGTGATTTTCTACGAGATGGTCTGCTAAATCTTATCCCTTGACCGCCTTCTGAGTCACATAAATGATATCAAACTCACTAAAAAATATCTGTCATTTTGCTAGTTTCCCTGTAGGCATTGGTTTCTGAAAAATGTATTTTAGGGGATCCATCCTTGAGATGAGATATGTAGTGTAGGCATAGAAGTAGTGCCTCAATTTCTGAGCTATCCATATCAGGGCACAGCAGGTGCATTCTAACAAAGAATACCGTGCCTCATAGGGTGTGAACTTCTTACTCGGATAGTATATGGCTTGTTCCTTTCTTCCCGTCTTGTCGTGTTATCCCAAGACACAACCGAAAGCTCCATCTAGCATAGACAAATAGAGTAGAAGAGGTCTACCAGGTTCCGGTGGGACCAAGTCTGGTGGTGTGGATAGGTACTTCTTGATTCTGTCAAAGGCTATTTAACATTCTTTAGTCCATCTTGTTGCAACATCTTTCTTCAGCATTTTGAAAATTAGCTCACAGATCATGGTCGATTGTGCTATGAATTGGCTGATGTAATTGAGACGCCCCAAGAAGCTCATCACATCTTTCTTGCTCTTCAGAGGTGGAAAATCTTGGATAGCTTTGACCTTTGAAGGGTCCAACTCAATCCCTCGGTGATTGACAATGAAACCTAGCAATTTTCCAGCAGGGACTCTAAAAGCACAATTTTGCAGGATTCAGTTTCAAATTGTACCTTCGAAGCCAATTAAAGAATTTCCTTAAATCTTCTATATGATATGTGCTTCTTCTGGATTTGATGATGACATCATCCACGTACACCTCTATTTCTTTGTGAATCATGTCATGAAAAATAATCATCATGGCTCTCATGTAAGTGGCTCCAGCATTCTTCAGGCCAAACGACATCATTTTATAACAATACATCCCCACAGAGTGATAAAGGCTATTTTCTTGGCATCTTCCTCATCCATCTAGATCTGGTGGTATCTCGCGAAGCAATCCACAAAGTATTGGAGTTCATGTTTGGCACAGTTGTCGATCAGTATGTGTATATTGAGTGACGAGAAATCATCTTTGGGACTTGCTTTGTTTAAATCTCGATAGTCGACACATACTCTGACATACCCATCCTTTTTCGAAACTGGCACGATGTTGGCCAAGCAAGTAGGATATTTGACCACTCTGAGAACTTTATCTTTGATCTACTTGGTGACTTCTTTTTTGATTTTCAGACTCATATCATGCTTGAACTTTCTGAGTTTCTGTTTTACAGGCGGACACATTGGATTGGTAGGTAGTTAATGAGCTATGATAGATATGTTCAACCTGGTCATATCATCATAAGACCATGCAAAGATATCTTCGTATTCTTTTAGGAAACGAGTGTACTCTTCTTTCTCTGACGGTAACAGGTGGATGCTTATGTGAGTTTCTTTGACTGTTTTAGAATCTCCCAAGTTGACTATCTCGGTTTCATCCAAATTTGACTTAGGCTTATTCTCAAAATTTTCCACCTCTCTGACAATTTCCTCAGGGATTATATCTTCTTCCTTCTATTTCTTCTGAATCACTATCTTATGTTGCATTGTCTCATTACATGTCACAATCGTCAGTTCATCAGGATAAGTAATAATAATGCTGTAGAGAGAAAATGTAAAGGATAATAATAAATACTAACATAGAAATACATTAGATAAATCTTGAAAACATTAAAACAAGTACGGCTCGATGATTCGAGCAATTATTTCAAAACAAATGCGTTTAAACAAAATACTAAAAATGTCTTAAATGCTTAAATTGCTTTTAAAAATAGATCATGCTAATTGCAAGGCTACCTGGGAACTCTACAGGCCCGGGATGGTGTAGCTGTCCAATTCTTGAGAACAACTCCTTTCTCCATGGTCTGAATGGTAAGGTCTTCTTCCTCTTCCTCCTCCTCCTCCTCAACTATTGCATTGTAGTCCATGTTTTCATCGTCCAGAAATAGGTTCCTTAGGACAGCTAAAGCCTCATCTTCTTCAGATCCCCATATCACGTCAGTCAGTTGAAATGGCTGGTGCAGATGATGTTGGTTGTTCAAGAGGGTAATAGGGACCGCACCATGGCGGCGACCAAGCATCGTACTCCTACCAGGTGTACTGATATCCAAGTCCAAAGGTTGTACGGTGACGTTTTGGTTGTATTGGCTTAGTGATACCCTAGAGATTCTTGCCGAGACCTTTACCGGGTTCATACCCTATCTATAACAGTATGTTTTCAATCTTATTACTCCACCACTTGTCTTTCTTGATTGCATTAACGCGCTCGATACGATGGTACGTTTCTCCACCAAACTTCCTTCTATTCTCGACAACCAGAACAGTTTGATTGGTGTAAATGGGATTACTTCTGTCTCCATGAATGATCATTGTGAGCACGTGATTTTTGCCTTACGAAAACTACTCCAAAATAAATCAAAAAATAAAATAAATTTCTTTTACTGTGTAATTTTTGAATTTGCGTGGTGTTAAATATTTGTGTTATGTCCGTAAATATTTACTTTGTCATAATAAAATGAAAATAAAAATAAAAATATATGTTGCATGCATATCTAGGATTTAATTATGCATATTATAATTGATTCGAAAAATAAAATCACAAAAATATGTGTCTGTTCTAGTATTTCACTGTGTGATTAATGTTTGGTCTGTGTGTTAAATAATTTTTAAAAGGTAATTAATATCTTTAGAAGGGTAATTTTTGTTTTTATAATTTTAATTAAGATTTTAATGATTAATAATAAAATTAGAAAATAAAATAAAATAGAATGGGAAAATTGGACCTGGATTTAAATCCAGGCCCAAATCAAATTACCCTTCCACAGCCCAATTCCAACACTCCCATGTCCGGTCCAAATTCAAACAAACCAAAACGACAACGTTTGGTCGTCCCTCATCAAAGGCCGTTGGATCAAAGCCAACCAACGGTTGAGATCCCACGAACCTTAACCCATAGCCCTTACCCGACCCAATGCCCCGATTCAGCCCGACCCTAGCAGTAAACCAAACGACACCGTTTGGCTAAATGAACTAATCCTGGCCATCTATTCTCCTTGATCCAACGGTCAATATTAATCCACCATTCCCCTATATAAACCCATAATCCTTACCCCGACCCCCCTAACTAAACACCCCCCCCTCCTCTCCTGTTCATCGTCTTCCCAAACAGACCCCTAACCCTAGCCGCCCCTATTCCCCATCGCCTGAAACCCGGCGGCATCAACACCGCCGGTCACCAAACTAACACCCTAGAACCCCCTGAACATCCTCTATCCAGATATGCTAGCCACTTGGCTCGAATCTTCCTGAAGGTTCTCGAATCTTCATTTGAAGATTCGAGCCGAGCTTAGATCTAAACCAAACAACCCCTAGTTAACACCATAGTACCCCCTAGCATGCCTCGTTATGGATCTGATGTTTGTTTGGCTCGAATCATTTCCGAGTTTCTCGAATCTTCTTTTGAAGATTCGGACCAAACAAGAACAAACTCAGATCTGTTCTAAACTGACACCAAATGACCCCTAGGCTACCCTCACCCTTGTGTCGTATTTGGTCCCCCTCGAATCTGACCAGAAATGGTTAAGTCCCAAATCGAACCTTCAAGAACCCTAGAAATACCAGACTTTTGGATTCTGTTCAAATTAAATAGAAGATTGAGGTTTAATCGACCTTAGTCGAAGTATTTTCAGTGGAAAATACTTCGACTAAGGTCTGTTTGATTTCAAACAAAGTCCAAATCCGAGTTGAGTTCGAGTCCGGTTAAAATTGAAAGATTCAGAGGTACTTTTCTATTTCTTTTGTATTCTGCATGTATTTTGTTTGTTTTAATAGCCTGTTAATTTTTTTTCATATTTTTGTTTGATTAATTCTGTCATCTTTGTCTCATGCCCGTCTATATGATCAAAATATGAAACTGTTTCTGTTGGTTGTGATTATTTACAATGTAAGTAATCGACTCGATTAAGTTCGTCGATTAGTTATATTATGAATTCTCATTTATGATAATGCTGATTGAAACAGTCTGCTTCTATTGTTTTAGACTGATTATGGACAAATGTTGTAAATAGTCAACTGATTAATACTCGTCAATTAAATCATGTTTGTTTGCAAATCAGTAAATTCAAATGAATGTTGTGTATATATTGTTTTCTGAACAGGGCATTGTCAGTATATTGACAATGCTCCTGTGTGTGTTTGATCTTGGTTCAATGTTGAAGTCCAGTCTGAATTGTTATAATAATTTCAGTGGTATGTTGTTATGATGTTAGTTCTGAATTCAAGTTTACAAAGGTTGGGTAAATACAATTGTATTAGGAGGTTAATCATTAGGAAATGGTTGTAGCTGCTAGACAAGTTTAGATTCAGATAACTTGTTAAAATTTGAGACTGTAATACCAGTAGAAAACAGTAAATCTGGGACATTTTTGGGACAGAACAGTAAGGGTAATATGATAGCATAATGGGCTGAAAGTGGAAAGTTAGTGGCTATTATTTAAAGTGATAATGGGAAACAAAGGGTAATGGGGCTGCTTAAAATCAGGATAGGATCATTTAAAGTATTAAAAAGTAGTTTGTAATGGAACTTTCTGATTTTAAAAGAAGAAAGGGGTCCAAGAAGCACTAGAAGGGTATAGGACAGCCCTGTATAAATAGAGGGAGCTGGACAGGGATTAAAGGGGAAGAAAAAAATCAGATTTTAAGAGAGAAGAAAAAAGAGAGAGCCTTTCAGACAGAAAGAAAGGAAAGAGGGGAAAAATCAGATTTTTAGAGGGAATTGAGAGAGAGAAATCAGTTTTCAAACAAAGAGTTTAGGACTGAATATCAGTCTTCAGGGAGAGTTTTTAAGAGAGTGAAAAGTCAGATTTGAGTGTGGAAAATCAAGCAGAAAAATCAGAAATGAAAATCTGAAGAGGAAAAAGAAACAGAAAAGAAACCAAAAGAGAACAGTCACACACACACACAGATACAACAGCAGAAACAGAAAAATCAGAAATAGGAATTTGAAACAGAAAAGAAACTGAAATCTGAAATATTGTTCTTTCGTTGAATCTGTTCAAACTTATTTGATTCCATTGTTCAGTTAAAATCCGAAGTTTCTTTAAAAAATATTGTACTGTGCATCTGGTTTCCTCGGGTCTTATTATTGCTCAAATCTGTGGAAATACTGCTATTCTGCTGAATTTGTTACTGCTGCTACTGCTGAAATTTTAACTCCTTCTTCCTTCATTGCCAGGTACATATCTTTTAAACTTATGTTGTGATGGGTTTCAACAAGACAATAAATAAAGTTTGAGTTGTAATATTATCTTCTATTCATTTGAGCTCTTTAGCTAAAAATTCAGTTTTGTTTCTTGATCAAATAAGTAGTATATGTTGACAGGATGACTGTAAATTAAATGTCCTTTATTGAAGTCTGTATAAGTGTTGTAACAAGGTTAATTTCTAAATTTTCATTAAAGTATAGTTATGATTGAATTAGGGAACATGACATGAAGTTGGCTATTAGTTAAATCCTATGACATTGTTAGTCAGGTATAGAGTATTCTGAAATATCAAGAAAATGCATGGTTAGTGTATTTCGATTGTTTGGTTGTGGATTAAGGTTAGATGTTGTTAGTTGAATAAAGAGTAGTATAAAAATGTCAAAAACCATATTGCTAGTTTATTCTAATACCTGATTTAGTTATGGATTGAATGATGTGAGTTGTACGTTCATATATGGCATGATAACAGGTATATATAGAACCATTAATGGATGATGAGTTGATGTATCTCATTATGATGTTAAAATGCTATGAATGTTTCAGACGTACAACTATGTTGCATGTAAGACAATATTATTAATCGATTTATAATTCCCTTTCTTATCAATTTGATGCCTATTTACCATCGTCAATAAATTAATCTAATTTCGCATATTAGATTAAAACAAGTATATGAGAATGAGATGAGATGTATAAGCATGAATCGCAACATTTTATATCAAGGGTAAGTATAAATAGAATTTCCATTAAATAAAAATAATGAAAAATTCTTCAAAAATATCCCTTCCCTTTATAAAACATTTTTTTGTGTAGTTGCACATGTAATTCATTTTTGGGTATATACATATATATATATATATATCGTATTTACGAGAAAGTGGTATTTTTAATCATACTTCGTTTATTTTACTCCTAAAATTTGAATGGCTCGAAAGAATATAATTCGTATTTGGAAATATAATCAGCTGTAAACATTTAATAAATTGTGAATACTTTTCAAGAATTCAAGGGTATCTAAAATGGAGATTTCTCATGATATAATAAACAATTTGGGGGGAAAGTCCATAATATTATTACAAAATTTTGCGCAATTAGGGATGCGTTCGCGTACCCTGACTATATTTTTAAAAGCAAATTCGGATTATGCGTACGCGCAATTTCGAGCGAATATTTAAGAAAAGGATTTTCCAAGGATGTTAAAATAATTTCATATAACCCGAGATGTGCAGTTCATTGTCTAAATACAAGAGTGATGATGTTCCTGATTTTATTTTAAATTTCGAACATATATTTTTAAATAAAAACTATAACATGGACAATTTTATTGTGTACACGTATGCGTGGCACGATCCTCTGTAATTATAAAAGATATATAATACGAATATACGTACGCGTAATTCGTCATAAACAATAAGTAAAAGCGGTAGTAAAATCATGCAATAAAAACGTATTTAGTAAAATCAAGATAATTAAGCCAATAATAAAAACAGTTGAGCGGCCGTGCTAGAACCACGGAATTCGGAAATGCCTAACACCTTCTTCCGGATTAACAGAATTCCTTACTCAGGATTTCTGGTTCGCAGAATAAATAACAGAGTCATATTCTCCTCGATTCAGGGATTAAAACCGGTGACTTGGGACGCCTTAAAATTCCCAGGTGGCGACTCTGAAATAATTAAATAAATCCCGTTTCGACTGTCCTCAATTGGAGAAAACTCCCCACGCGCCCCGCGGGCGCGGTAAAAAGGAGGTGCGACAGCTCTGGCGACTCTGCTGGGGAATATAGTGTACTGTAACCCAGAACCACTGGTTCAGGGTTTAAAGAATTCGAGCTTAAAATAACTGCGATAATTGGCTTTATT
This sequence comes from Nicotiana sylvestris, assembly GCF_000393655.2. Classification (NCBI taxonomy): domain Eukaryota; kingdom Viridiplantae; phylum Streptophyta; class Magnoliopsida; order Solanales; family Solanaceae; genus Nicotiana; species Nicotiana sylvestris. The sequence goes on from NC_091058.1 coordinate 137,767,004, forward strand.
TACTATATGATTTTTCAACTGTTTATATGATTAACATGCTAAATGTTTTTTTTACCGCTTTAATATTATTTGAATTGTGAATACATACAACTGCTACGAAACCCCCTTCTTTCTGAGTCTTCTAAATTTATGGTGCACACGTGCGCGTGACCCACCTTTCTGTTAAAGTCATACCAAATAAGACAAAGTTGGGACAAGTAACTAGGCCGGGTAGACTTTCGTGCTCCCGGTACGTTGCCCCCGCTTCGGCTCAAACTGTCCGTTTGGGTAAGCCAGGTTTAGAACAATCAACCTCAGGTTTTTTCACTTAGAATAACTCAGCCATGTACCGGATCTCTAGTAGGAACGTATATTTGCATCATGTACATTTGACCTTGGAGACTCAACACAGGGGTTGGGTCTGTCTAGGACAGGTGAACCCAAAATAAAAAGACCATCCTGATGCATCCTACTTGCTACTTGTGCATTCATTTGCTTCGAACATGCTTGTTGACCAGCTTAAATGAAATCATGGTGAGAAGAGAGGAATAAAATGGGTTGTTTTAAAAATTTCAAAAAAAAAATAGTTTTAAATCTTGAAATAAAGTTATTTAATAAATAATTTTTTTTTTTTGAAAATGATTTTTATTAGTGTATTTTCAAAATGAGTCTTGACTTTATTAAATTAAATTTCAGATACAAAATGAGCACCACGCAAAACCCCCCATCCACGAATACAGAAGAGTTTCTATTTCAGCTTCAAATGTGGTGGTATGATTTAGGCGAAGCTGGTCAAAAATGGGTCGTCAAGCATTTGGGAAATCTCACGGATATTATGAAAGTTAAACCCCGTGATGATCTGATTGCGACGTTAGTAACTTTTTGGGACCCTGCTCACAATGTCTTTCGTTTCTCTGACTTTGAGCTTACTCCTACATTAGAGGAAATAGCTGGATATGCTGGTTTTGACGGAAGTCTAAGAAATCAAAGCCTGATATTCACAAAGGCTCCTTCGGTATCTCGATTCTTCGGTCTTCTGAACATCAGCAGTCAAATCAGGAAAAGCAATGTCATCAATGGATGTTGTTCCTTCAACTTTTTGTATTCAAGGTTCGGAAAGTCATATGGGTTCGAAATTCATGAGAAAGGCCTTACTAACAAGCAAAACAAAGACACTTGGCAGATTCACCGTCGCTTTGCCTTCATGGTGGCTTTTCTAGGAATCATGATTTTCCCAAACAAAGAGCGAACAATTGATATTCGTACGGCAAAAGTTGTACAGGTCCTCACCACCAAAGAAAATCACACCCTTGTCCCCATCATTCTCTCAAACATTTATCGGGCTTTGACTTTATGTAAATCAGGAGCAAAAGTCTTCGAAGGATGCAAAATTTTGTTGCAAATGTGGGTGATGGAACATCTCCAACAACAGCCCAAGATCATACAGTATGGGTCAAACAATGATAATTGCATCGAGAGCTATGAGGAAAGAACAAAAAATTATCAGGCTCCAGAAGGGATAGAAGCATGGGTATCTCATCTAAAGGCTTTAACGGCAAATCAGATTGAATGGACTTTGGGATGGCTCCCGATGAGGGAAGTAATACACATGTCAACCTCAAATAGTTATCTACTACTATTGGGATTGAGAAGCATTCAGCCGTATGCGCCACTAAGAGTCTTAAGGCAACTAGGGAGATATCAAGTAGTTCCTGATGATGAAGATTTGAGTATGCAAGTAATCGAATTACACCCAGAAGCCACTATTCCCGAGGCTCTACTTCAGCAGATGTGGAATGGATGTCGATACTTAAAAAGTGATACTCAAGTCCCAGACACTACAAAGGGTGAGATAAATCCTGGATATGCAAGGTGGTTTGAAAAACGGTCTCGCGTGGATGATGTACCAGAGCCTGAGCTAAGAAGGCCAACAAAAAGACCCCATGTTCAAAACTTCAATGATAAAATCCAAGAGCGGTTGATCTGGGGAGAAAAGGAAAAAGGGTACAAAGCAACTATCCATGCCCTAAAAGAAAATCTGAGAAGCCTCAGTTTGGAGAAAGATTTGCAAGCACAAGAAGCCGAAGGCGAGAAGAAGAGTCTAGCTTGTGAGAATGAAAATCTTCATGCTCGATTCCAAAAAATGAAAAGAGTTTCTGAGACACCAAAGAGGAGCTGGAAGGATCAAAAAACCATCGCCAATCTTTTTGAAAGAATGCAAGATTATGATTCCATTCTTGCGGAAAACGAAAGGGCGTTGAGCAAAGCAAAAGAAAGGATCCAACAATTAAACGAAGAGGCCAGATCTAATAAGGAACGCCAAGTAAGGCAATCCAAAGAAGACATGGCACAATTCAAGAAGGAAAAAGACCATTGGATACGATCAGAAGATCAGCTTCGTGCACAACTAGAAGAGGAAAGAAGATGCAACAGAGAACATCAACAAGCAGACATCGACAGGGAAAGAGCGCATGCAAGATTAGAGCAGGCCAGACTCCAGGCTCTATTAGAATCAGCTCTAGATCGTGAAAACCGTGTCAGAGATATAGCCACCACTCGTCAGCAGCAATTGTAGAACCAAGACCAACGTCTCCAGGATTTCAGGGCACAAATCCACGACTTGGCGGTCTACACCTCTCAAAGTTATGTAAATTGCCAAGGAATGGATTATGAAAGGTTTACAGAGCATGCACCCATTTTTGCTCGTCATCTAGCAATGGAGTTGGAAAGGATGTATCGTACGCTGGGAGGCCATCCAGGTCAAGCCCCACATTGAGCAGATAATCCAATAATTGACAACAAAAGTGGAAAGTGGGGCATGTTGTGAGATGTTAAGAGTTGTATCTTGTATTTTTATTTAAGTATGTGTGTTTCAAATCATTTTCTTAAAGTTTTCAAATGTAATTCCATCTTTGTATAATGAATAAAAGTGATTGCCTTTAGTCCGAACTACGCAAGGTCTGATTCATGTAAGGGCATGATACGTAGGCAATCTCTATAAGATTCGACCACCACGATAAAAGATATATATAATAAATAAAAGTGAATAACAATAAAAATTTCAAGAAAGCTGGGACGACACAAGCAGCCGAGCAAATGCATAATAGAAAGGGATTATTTGTCTAGGAGCATTGCATCTCAACGTGTGATTATATATGTGTTAAACTCTCAAAACTAACAAGTTTGTTCATTTCCAGAATTCAAGCAGTTAGTTTCTCTAAAGAGTATACTGGCATATTATCATTATCACACAAGATCAAAAGGACCAATACCCGAAAGTATGTCTATCCCAGATGTTGACACAGGTATGGAGCTAGAGGAGATGGATGTCGGGAAAATGAAAGAAGAGATGTTTAAACTCAAGCAGCAAATGGCTGAGATGTACCAAGCCTGGTCTACAGGACAGTTACCCCCGTCTTACTCAACTAACCCTGCTCCATCAATGACCCAAACTCAGGATAATATTACCACTGAATTATCCCCAAATTTCCCCATTTACCAGCACTACCGAGGCACCACCTCTCAGACACCGCAGTCTCCACCTCCGAAACCAGTTCCATATTTTCCTCCACCTATGACTCCTGTTTTCGTAGCACCTCCCCCTGCTACATTCCACAAATCTCCTAGTGAGCCTACATTCCAGGCCCAGGACAACCAATATTACCCCCCGGAGCCCACCCTCAAAGCCTCCGAAATTCATTCAACTGCTCCTCGTTTTGATCTCCCAACCGAAATTGACAAGCCAGCCAAAAATGCTGAACAAGAAGAGATGTTCAGGAAGGTCAAGAGTCTAGAACAATCGTTCAGAGACATGCGAGGATTAGGTGGGCAAGTCAGTGTAGCATACAAAGATTTGTGCTTATTCCCCAATGTACAATTACCAGTTGGCTTCAAGATGCCCAAATTTGACCTATACAACGGGCACGGCGACCCAGTAGCCCACTTAAGGGGTTTCTGTAGCAAGATGCGAGGAGCTGGGGGAAAGGATGAATTATTGATGGCTTACTTCAGTCAAAGTTTAAGCGGATCAGCTTTGGAGTGGTATACACGCCAGGACCATGGGAGATGGTACACCTGGGATGACCTGGCACAGGCATTCGCATACCATTTCCAATACAATCTGGAAATCATCCCAGATCGACTATCTTTGACAAAATTTGAGAAGAAACACAATGAAAGTTTCAGAGAGTATGGTTTTCGGTGGAGAGAATAGGCAGCAAGAGTGGATCCTCCTATGAAGGAAAGTGAAATGGTAGACTACTTCCTCCAAGCATTGGAACCAACTTACTATGCCCATTTGGTTTCAGCTGTTGGGAAATCATTCAACGAAGTGGTGAAGATGGGAGGTATGGTGGAAGAAGGCCTCAAGACAAATAAAATCATGAGCTATTCAGCGATTAAGGCGACTACTCAAGCTATTCAAGGCGGGGTAGGAGGAATCGAAAGAAAGAAGAGGGAGGAAGCAGCGGTAGTTGATTTAGGAATTTGGTCAGGACCCAGAGGTTCACCGCCTTACTATAATCAACAACGACCTCGCCAATCAGCTTACCACCACGATTCATCCCAACACTACTATCACCCTTCAGAGCCTCATTTTTCCATTAACCATGCTCAAGCATACAATCAGCCACCTGTTCACGCCAATTGGCGTGCTCCTGCCATACCAAGTACTTACCCACGAGCCTATCCCGGACCAGGTTTCAGGCCTAGGCCAGCATTCAGGGGAGAAAGGGAACAGAAAAAGAAAACTTACACTCCATTGGGAGAGTCTTACACTAGTCTGTTCCACAGGCTGAGACAGCTAGACATGCTAAGACCAATACAATCCAAGCTACCCAATCCTCCGCCAAAGAATCTGGATTACACCATTAGCTGTGAATATTGCTCCGGTGCACCAGGCCATGATACGGAGAAATGCTGGCATTTGAAAAATGCAATACAAGAGCTGATTGATACTAATAAAATCGAGGTTCAAACCCCCGAAGCTCCCAATATCAATAGAAATCCAATGCCAGCCCATCAAGAGGCCAATATGATAGAAATCATACAAGCTGATGGGGAGACAAAGAAGCCGTCACAAACTGTCATGATGATCAAGTCTCATGAAGCCAAGCCAGATAAGTAGTTAACAGAGGAGAAGCCGGTACCTAAGCAGAGCAGAAATGATGATGAATCATCTATGGTAGACAAGAAGGGATCATCGAGCAAAGTTGCCACAAAACAAGAAAGGCCGAAAGTGATAGTACCAGGGGTTGCTAACAAACCCATTGTATTCGTGGAAGGAGCCCGTACAGATCGGGTTATTATCACACCTGTAACCCAGCTGCCAGTCATCAACAACAAAGCCATCCCATGGAACTATGAACGGGTGACTGTAATGTACAAGGGAAAAGAAGTCAAGGAAGAAGTGTGTGAGGTGCAAGGCTTGACTCGTTCGGGAAGATGTTTTACACCCGAAGAGTTAAGAAAAACTAAAAATAATCCAACACCAATAAAGAGAGCTGTGACGGAAGAAGAGGCGGAAGAGTTTTTAAGAAAAATGAAACTCCATGATTATTCTGTTGTGGATCAATTGAAGAAGACGCCCGCTCAAATTTCATTGTTGTCATTACTGATCCATTCAGAGGAGCACCGTCTGGCTTTGATGAAAATCCTGAATGAGGCTCATGTTCCTGAAAAAATCTCTGTAAATCATTTGGGAAGAATAGCCAACAGAATCTTTGAGGCAAACAGAATTACATTTTCTGATGATGAATTGCCTATGGAAGGTACTGAGCACAACAGAGCTCTTTACCTCACCGTGAAATGTGAAAACTCCGTAGTAACCCGGGTATTGGTTGACAATGGGTCAAGTGCAAACATCTGCCCTCTCTCCACTTTAAGCAAATTAAAAATTAAAGAGGAGAGGATCCAGAAGAATAGTATCTGCGTACGGGGGTTTGACGGTGGAAGCAGAGATTCATTTGGCGACATAGTGTTGGAACTAACAATAGGGCCAGTTGAATTCACAATGGAATTTCAAGTGTTGGACATAACTGTTTCTTACAACTTGTTGTTGGGTCGACCATGGATCCATGCTGCTAAAGCAGTCCCGTCAACACTACATCAGGCTGTCAAGTTTGAATGGGATCATCAAGAAATAGTTGTACATGGGGAAGAAAGTTTAAATGCTCGCAGCAGTGCCATTGTACCGGTCGAGGGAATAGAAAATGACCAGGGACCATGGGTATACCAAGTGTCCGATACAGTGTCGGTAGAGAAAATTCCAGAGGGGAAATACCTTCCGAATCCAAAGATATCCTCTGCATCAGTCATGGTAGCTTATGAAATGTTAAAGAATGGTTTTATACCCGGCAAAGGTCTGGGCTTATCTTTGCAAGGAATTATACAACCAGTATCTCTCCCCGAGAACTGGGGAACATTCGGTTTGGGGTTCATACCTACTGTAAATGATGTGATAAAGGCCAGAAAGTTGAAACACGAGGCATGGGTTCTTCCAAAACCAGTCCCACCTCTATCAAAGTCTTTTGTCAAGACCGGTGCTAAAAATCGCCCGATAACAACAATTCCTAAATCCCGGGTCAATCCTGAGGAGGAATTAATTGAAAGATTCGAGAAATTGTTTGATGATGTGAATATGTTGGAAAGCGGAGAAGGGTGTAGCAACGCAGAAGTTCAATCCGTTGGGCCAGAAACAAAGCTTAATAATTGGAAAGCCACTCCTCTCCCAATTCGAAAGGAGTCTTGGTAGTTTATTTTGATTTTCTTTCAGTTTGTTTGGGTTACTTCAGGGTTGTAATCCCAAAGCTTATCTTACAGTTTGTTTGAAGTGTGCAAAACCTTGTTATCTTTCATCATCCAATAAAAAGCAGTTTCCTTTTTATTATCATTCCTGATAGTTTTCTTTTCTTTTTCTTCTTTCCTGTACAGTTCTTTTTACGCTGGCTCTAGTGATATGGCATGCATGAGGAATCCTCAGCCCAGTCTTAAAAATCAATCTGGTTCCGAAATATTAATTCAAGAAATATATTGTGATTATGAATCAGAATATGATGAAGATGAGGTTTTTGAAGAGATTAGTAAAGAGTTAATTCACTTTGAGGAAAAAATCAAACCTAACTTGAGTGATACCGAGGACATCAATATAGGGGACACGAGTAATATCCGGGAAACTAAAATAAGTGTCCATCTCGAACCAAAGATCCGAGAAGAGTTAATTAAAGCACTCATAGAATTCAAAGATGTTTTTGCATGGTCATATGACGACATGCCGGGCCTGAGCACTGATTTAGTGGTTCACAAATTGCCCACCGATCCAACGGTGCCTCCTGTCAAGCAGAGGCTGAGAAAATTCAAGCCTGATATGAGTGTGAGAATTAAGGAAGAAATCACCAAACAATTGGAAGCAAAGGTCATTCGAGTCACTCGATATCCTGTTTGGTTGGCTAATATCGTTCCTGTACCAAAGAAAGACGGCAAAATTAGAGTATGCGTCGACTACCGCAATCTCAACAAAGCAAGTCCAAAAGATAATTTCCCATTACCCAATATCCATATTTTAATCGATAATTGTGCCAAGCATGATATAGGATCTTTCGTGGATTGTTATGCCGGGTATCATCAAATTCTAATGGATGAAGAAGATGCAGAAAAGACGGCATTCATCACACCATGGGGAACTTATTGCTACCGGGTAATGCCATTCGGTTTGAAGAACGCCGGAGCAACCTATATGAGAGCAATGACCACAGTGTTTCATGATATGATACACAAGGAGATTGAGGTATACGTGGACGATGTGATCATAAAATCAAAGCATCAGGCCGACCACGTTGGGGATTTGAGGAAATTCTTCTTAAGACTTCGCAGGTACAACCTCAAGCTTAACCCTGCCAAATGCGCATTTGGAGTTCCATCTGGAAAGTTGCTGGGATTCATAGTCAGTCGGCGAGGCATCGAGCTAGACCCATCAAAAATCAAAGCCATCCAAGAATTGCCACCTCCAAGGAACAAAACTGAAGTAATGAGTTTGTTGGGAAGGTTAAATTACATCAGCAGGTTTATTGCTCAGCTCACAACAACCTGTGAGCCAATTTTCAAATTGTTGAAAAAGGATGCTGCGGTCGAATGGACCGACGAGTGTCAGGAGGCGTTTGACAAAATAAAAAGATACCTGTCAAGCCCACCCGTATTGGTCCCGCCAGAGCCAGGAAGACCTCTGATTCTTTACTTGACGGTTTTGGAAAATTCATTTGGTTGTGTATTGGGGCAACATGACCTCACTGGCAGAAAAGAACAGGCCATCTACTACCTTAGCAAGAAATTCACAGCTTATGAGGTTAAGTATACACATCTGGAGAAGACATGTTGCGCCCTGACTTGGGTAGCTCAAAAATTGAAACACTACTTGTCATCCTACACTACTTACCTCATTTCTCGTCTGGATCCATTGAAATATATTTTTCAAAAGCCTATGCCAACGGGAAGACTTGCAAAGTGGCAGATATTGCTCACAGAATTTGACATCATCTATGTGACTCGAACTGCAATGAAGGCCCAAGCATTGGCCGATCATTTAGCCGAAAACCCGGTCGATGAGGAATACGAACCATTGAAAACCTATTTTCCTGATGAAGAAATAATGCACATCGACGAGGTGGAGCGAATTGAAAAACCTGGCTGGAAACTTTTCTTTGATGGAGCCGCTAACATGAAAGGAGTCGGGATAGGAGCTGTAATCATCTCTGAAACAGGGCATCACTATCCTGTTACGGCTCAACTGCGATTTTATTGCACCAATAATATGGCTGAATATGAAGCTTGTATTTTGGGGTTAAGGCTAGCCGCAGACATGGGTATCCGAGAAATCTTAGTCATGGGAGATTCGGATCTTTTGGTACATCAAATTCAAGGAGAATGGGAAACCCGAGACTTGAAGCTCATACCATACCGACAATGTCTACATGATCTTTGTCAGCGGTTTCAATCAGTGGAATTCCAACATATTCCAAGAATCCATAATGAGGTTGCCGATGCATTGGCTACCCTGGCATCAATGTTGCACCATCCGGACAAAGCTTATGTAGATCCGATACATATTCAAGTCCACGATCATTATGCTTATTGCAATATGGTTGAAGAGGAATTGGACGGTGAATCGTGGTTCCACGACATTAAGGAGTATATCAGAATGGGGATATATCCCACACAAGCCACAGGAGATCAAAAGAGGACCATTAGGCGATTGGCAAATGGATTCTTCTTAAGCGGAGGAGTTTTGTATAAAAGAACACCAGATCTTGGATTATTAAGATGCATAGATGCTAGACAAGCTACAGCTGTCATGTCTGAAGTACATTCGGGAGTTTGCGGACCCCACATGAGCGGATATGTGTTGGCAAAGAAAATCCTCCGAGCTGGTTACTATTGGCTTACCATGGAGCGAGATTGTATCAGTTTTGTGCGCAAGTGTCATCAATGCCAGATACACGGAGATTTGATTCATTCTCCACCATCCGAGTTGCACACAATGTCGGCACCATGGCCCTTCGTTGCCTGGGGCATGGATGTGATTGGACCAATTGAGCCGGCAGCATCCAATGGGCACAGGTTCATTCTGGTAGCCATTGATTATTTTACCAAATGGGTTGAGGCCAAGACATTCAAATCAGTGACCAAGAAAGCTGTGGTCGATTTTGTCCACTCAAATATCATATGTCGATTCGGAATCCCAAAGGTGATCATCACAGATAACGGTGCTAATCTTAACAGCAACTTAATGAAGGAAGTATGTCAACAGTTTAAGATTACACATCGCAACTCTACCCCATATCGGCCCAAGGCGAATGGAGCAGTCGAGGCAGCCAACAAAAACATAAAGAAGATACTTCGGAAAATGGTAGAAGGTTCAAGACAATGGCATGAAAAATTACCATTTGCATTATTGGGATACCGCACTACTGTTCGCACTTCAGTAGGAGCAACTCCTTATTTGTTGGTATATGGCACTGAAGCAGTAATTCCTGCAGAAGTTGAGATTCCTTCCCTTCGGATATCGCCGAAGCAAAGATTGATGATGATGAGTGGGTCAAAACACGTCTGGAACAGTTAAACTTGATTGATGAAAAACGATTGGCCGCAGTATGTCATGGTCAATTATATCAAAGAAGAATAGCAAGAGCATACAACAAAAAAGTGCGTCCACGGAAGTTCGAAGTGGGTCAGCATGTGCTGAAACGTATTCTTCCACATCAGGTTGAGGCAAAAGGCAAATTTGCCCCGAATTGGCAAGGACCATTCATTGTGACCAGAGTATTATCGAATGGTGCACTATGCTTAACAGATATTGAAGGCAAATGCATAGATATGGCGATCAATTCTGACGCGGTAAAAAGATATTATGCATAACTTTGGAATGTTTGTATTTAGCATTATTTCGAAGATTGGAATGACAAAGGCAATTTATTCTGCTATCCAAACACTATACCCTTTGTTTCCCCTTCAAGCCATATTTGTTTCTTTCCTACCCCCTCTTGGAATCAATGAAAATCAAATATGAAAAAAAAAATCACTATCATTGGGTGAACTACGTTTGACCTGATTCCTCAAAGAAGGATACGTAGGCGCCTCATGGCTCGGTCATAAGGTGCACAATATACATAACGTGCACAAAAAGAAACATCAAAAGACCCCAATCAAGAAACTGGGGCAAAGAATTGTATTGAAAATAAGAAAAAGATTCCAAGAGTTGTAATTTTAAACTTATACCAAAGCTATTCAGCTTTTAATACCTTTTCCATTTCCCACCACATACCAAAAAGACCTTTCGACCAATCTTAGAAAAATGCTGAGTCAAACAAATGAAGATGGTTCATAACGCTCTGGTACAAACAAGAAAAGAAAGTAAAAATGAGAGAGTCTTATAGGTGAAAACCCACCCGGGCACCATAAGGCGATGGAAGTTGAGAGAAAGTAAAATGAGAGAGTCTTATTGGTGAAAACCTTCGTAGGCACCATAAGGCGAAAAAGAAGTGAGAAATGAACAAATGAGGAAGGTTTGTCGGTGAAAACTCTATGAGATATTGCAAGTCCAACAGGTCTGTGAAATGAAAAATGAAGTTGGATTACGGAAATTTTGGGAAAAACAAAAATGAGACAATTGAAAGGAGATTGATTAAAAGACTGGGTTGATTAATCCAAAATGCATACCCTGATCATTGGCGCCAGTGACTCCAATCAGATAAGTTTATTCCTTTTCCAACAGTCATCCAAATTTGGATTTTTCTTTTCATTCTATAATTGTCGAAATCAGCGTGTTTCGTTACTAATAATCTTACTTTTCTAAAGCTTTGAGATAAGTTTTATTCCAAACAAATGAGAAGGAATGTCAAGGTATACTACCAAGATTCAAGGTTACATGATGCAAAATAAGGCCATGAAAGGCGGGAGATAAAAATAATAAGATATAGGAGGAAGAAAAGTGAAATCAAAAGTGGATCAACAATGTCAGGAGAGACATATGATTATGGTTAAAAGGGTTTGAAGGAAAACATACAGAGGGGAATCCTATAGTCAAGGGTCAATCACAAGGACAAAACAGTCTTTTTCAACCATTCCAAGGCAATAAAAAAGAGACGAAAAGAAGCCTCACCATCAGCAAGAATACCCCAGTTAACCACCCTGCTTTAAACTAACGAAGTTTTCTTTGATTTAAAACAGGGGCAAAGACCATATTTGTGTCAGGAAATACCTGATAAAGAAGTTAAAAAGAAGTCTGCGTCCACCTGGAGAATGAGGATGAGAACTAAAGAAATCAGGCGTCCACCTGGAGAATGAGGATAAGAATTAAAGAAGTCAGGCGTCCACCTGGAGAATGAGGATGAGAATTAAAGAAGTCACGCGCCCACCTGGAGAATGAGGACAGATAATTGAAGAAGTCAGGCGTCCACCTGGAGAATGAGCATGAGAATTAAAGAAATCAGGCGTCCACCTGGAGAATGAGGATAAAAATTGAAGAAGTCAGGCATCCACCTGGAGAATGAGGATGAAGAAGTTAAAAAGAAGTCAGGCGTCCACCTGGAGAATGAGGATGAAAGCTAAAGAAATCAGGCGTCCACCTGGAGAATGAGGATGAGAATTGAAGAAATCAGGCGTCCACCTGGAAAACGAGGATGAAGAATTGAAAAAGTCAGGCGTCCACCTGGAGAATGAGGATAAGAATTAAAAAGTCAGGCGTCCACCTGGAGAATGAGGATGAGAATTAAAGAAGTCAGGCGTCCACCTGGAGAATGAGGACAAAGAATTGAAGAAATCAGGCGTCCACCTGGAGAACGAGGATGAAGAATTGAAAAAGTTAGGCGTCCACCTGGAGAATGAGGATAAGAAAAGAAAAAGTCAGGCGTCCACCTGGAGAATGAGGATAAAGAAGTTAAAAAGAAGTCAGGCGTCCACCTGGAGAATGAGGATGAAAGCTAAAGAAATCAGGCGTCCACCTGGAGAATGAGGACAAAGAATTGAAGGAATCAGGCGTCTACCTGGAGAACGAGGATAAGAGTTAAAGAAGTCAGGCGTCCACCTGGAGAATGAGGATGAGAATTGAAGAAATCAGGCGTCCACTTGGAGAACGAGGATGAAGAATTGAAAAAGTCAGGCGTCCACCTGGAGAATGAGGATAAGAATTAAAAAAGTCAGGCGTCCACCTAGAGAATGAGGATGAGAATTAAAGAAGTCAGGCGTCCACCTGGAGAATGAGGACAAAGAATTGAAGAAATCAGGCGTCCACCTGGAGAACGAGGATGAAGAATTGAAAAAGTCAGGCGTCCACCTGGAGAATGAGGATAAGAAAAAAAAAGTCAGGCGTCCACCTGGAGAATGAGGATGAGAATTAAAGAAGTCAGGCGTCCACCTGGAGAATGAGGATGAGAATTAAAGAAATCAGGCGTCCACCTGGAGAATGAGGATGAGAATTAAAGAAGTCAGGCGTCCACCTGGAGAATGAGGACAAAGAATTGAAGAAATCAGGCGTCCACCTGGAGAACGAGGATGAAGAATTGAAAAAGTCAGGCGTCCACCTGGAGAATGAGGATAAGAATTAAAAAAGGCAGGCGTCCACCTGGAGAATGAGGATGAGAATTAAAGAAGTCAGGCGTCCACCTGGAGAATGAGGACAAAGAATTGAAGAAATCAGGCGTCCACCTGGAGAACGAGGATGAAGAATTGGAAAAGTCAGGCGTCCACCTGGAGAATGAGGATGAAGAAGTTAAAAAGAAGTCAGGCGTCCACCTGGAGAATGAGGATGAAAGCTAAAGAAATCAGGCGTCCACCTGGAGTATGAGGACAAAGAATTGAAGGAATCAGGCGTCCACCTGGAGAACGAGGATGAGAGTTAAAGAAGTCAGGCGTTCACCTGGAGAATGAGGATGAGAATTGAAGAAATCAGACGTCCACCTGGAGAACGAGGATGAAGAATTGAAAAAGTCAGGCGTCCACCTGGAGAATGAGGATAAGAATTAAAAAAGTCAGGCGTCCACCTAGAGAATGAGGATGAGAATTAAAGAAGTCAGGCGTCCACCTGGAGAATGAGGACAAAGAATTGAAGAAATCAGGCGTCCACCTGGAGAACGAGGATGAAGAATTGAAAAAGTCAGGCGTCCACCTGGAGAATGAGGATAAGAAAAGAAAAAGTCAGGCGTCCACCTGGAGAATGAGGATGAGAATTAAAGAAGTCAGGCGTCCACCTGGAGAATGAGGATGAGAATTAAAGAAATCAGGCGTCCACCTGGAGAATGAGGATGAGAATTAAAGAAGTCAGGCGTCCACCTGGAGAATGAGGACAAAGAATTGAAGAAATCAGGCGTCCACCTGGAGAACGAGGATGAAGAATTGAAAAAGTCAGACGTCCACCTGGAGAATGAGGATAAGAAAAGAAAAAGTCAGGCGTCCACCTGGGGAATGAGGATGAGAATTAAAGAAGTCAGGCGTCCACCTGGAGAATGAGGACAAAGAAAAAGAAGAAGTCAGGCGTCCACCTGGAGAATGAGGATAGGAATTGAAGAAGTCAGGCGTCTACCTGGAGAATGAGGACAAAGAATTGAAGAAGTCAGGCGTCCACCTGGAGAACGAGGACAAAGAATTAAAGAAATCAGGCGTCCACCTGGAGAATGAGGATAAAGAAGTTAAGAAGGAGTCAGGCGTCCACCTGGAGAATAAGGACAATGAGAAGAAGAAATCAGGCGTCCACCTGGAGAATGAGGATGAAGAAAGAAAAGAAGAAGTCAGGCACCCACCTGGAGAACAAGGGAATACAATTGAAGTATTGAAGTCAAAAGCCCACTCATATGAGAAAGGAGCACGCTTAGAATCAATAAAACAGAGGAATCCAACAAAATCCCCAGCAAGAAACAACAAGAGTCCCAAACAGATGAAGAAAATACGGGACACAATGAAAAGGAAAACGGAATAAGTCAAATGCCCAAGAATCACCAAGATATCAAGACAACAAGAAACGCAAGGGCATGATCTAGATAAGATTATTATAATTCATGTACCATAGTCTAGTTTAGCTTTTTGTATTTCCTTTGAAGTAAGGTGTAATAAGGAGGTCAGCAAGCAGTAAAAACAGCACGAAGCAGCAGTAACATCACAGTCCCACGGTAGTCCCAGCTACCCAAAACTTCCCGAACTACATTGACCTGATTCCTTTATAGCCAAGGATATGTAGGAAACCTTTGAAGCAGAGGTTCGGTCAAATCTTTCAAAAAATGCTTCCCACGGAGTATTTGAACGGGCAAAAATCGCTCGTATCCGCTCACTTTATCTTTGCACGAAAACTCTTCGAGTTTCCGCACAAAGAGGGGCAGCTGTGAGCACGTGATTTTTGCCTTACGAAAACTACTCCAAAATAAATCAAAAAATAAAATAAATTTCTTTTACTGTGTAATTTTTGAATTTGCGTGGTGTTAAATATTTGTGTTATGTCCGTAAATGTTTACTTTGTCATAATAAAATGAAAATAAAAATAAAAATATATGTTGCATGCATATCTAGGATTTAATTATGCATATTATAATTGATTCGAAAAATAAAATCACAAAAATATGTGTCTGTTCTAGTATTTCACTGTGTGATTAATGTTTGGTCTGTGTGTTAAATAATTGTTAAAAGGTAATTAATATCTTTAGAAGGGTAATTTTTGTTTTTATAATTTTAATTAAGATTTTAATGATTAATAATAAAATTAGAGAATAAAATAAAATAGAATGGGAAAATTGGACCTGGATTTAAATCCAGGCCCAAATCAAATTACCCTTCCACAGCCCAATTCCAACACTCCCATGTCCGGTCCAAATTCAAACAAACCAAAACGACAACGTTTGGTCGTCCCTCATCAAAGGCCGTTGGATCAAAGCCAACCAACGGCTGAGATCCCACGAACCTTAACCCATAGCCCTTACCCGACCCAATGCCCCGATTCAGCCTGACCCCAGCAGTAAACCAAACGACACCGTTTGGCTAAATGAACTAATCCTGGCCATCTATTCTCCTTGATCCAACGGTCAAGATTAATCCACCATTCCCCTATATAAACCCATAATCCTTACCCCGGCCCCCTAACTAAACACCCCCCTCCTCTCCTGTTCATCGTCTTCCCAAACAGACCCCTAACCCTAGCCGCCCCTATTCCCCATCGCCTGAAACCCGGCGGCATCAACACCGCCGGTCACCAAACTAACACCCTAGAACCTCCTGAACATCCTCTATCCAGATATGCTAGCCACTTGGCTCGAATCTTCCTGAAGGTTCTCGAATCTTCATTTGAAGATTCGAGCCGAGCTTAGGTCTAAACCAAACAACCCCTAGTTAACACCATAGTACCCCGTAGCATGCCTCGTTATGGATCTGATGTTTGTTTGGCTCGAATCATTTCCGAGTTTCTCGAATCTTCTTTTGAAGATTCGGACCAAACAAGAACAAACTCAGATCTGTTCTAAACTGACACCAAATGACCCCTAGGATACCCTCACCCTTGTGTCGTATTTGGTCCCCCTCGAATCTGACCAGAAATGGTTAAGTCCCAAATCGAACCTTCAAGAACCCTAGAAATACTAGACTTTTGGATTCTGTTCAAATTAAATAGAAGATTGAGGTTTAATCGACCTTAGTCGAAGTATTTTCAGTGGAAAATACTTCGACTAAGGTCTGTTTGATTTCAAACAAAGTCCAAATCCGAGTTGAGTTCGAGTCCGGTTAAAATTGAAAGATTCAGAGGTACTTTTCTATTTCTTTTGTATTCTGCATATATTTTGTTTGTTTTAATAGCCTGTTAATTTTTTTTCATATTTTTGTTTGATTAATTCTGTCATCTTTGTCTCATGCCCGTCTATATGATCAAAATATGAAACTGTTTCTGTTGGTTGTGATTATTTACAATGTAAGTAATCGACTCGATTAAGTTCGTCGATTAGTTATATTATGAATTCTCATTTATGATAATGCTGATTGAAACAGTCTGATTCTATTGTTTTAGACTGATTATGGATAAATGTTGTAAATAGTCAACTGATTAATACTCGTCAATTAAATCATGTTTGTTTGCAAATTAGTAAATTCAAATGAATGTTGTGTATATATTGTTTTCTGAACAGGGCATTGTCAGTATATTGACAATGCTCCTGTGTGTGTTTGATCTTGGTTCAATGTTGAAGTCCAGTCTGAATTGTTATAATAATTTCAGTGGTATGTTGTTATGATGTTAGTTCTGAATTCAAGTTTACAAAGGTTGGGTAAATACAATTGTATTAGGAGGTTAATCATTAGGAAATGGTTGTAGCTGCTAGACAAGTTTAGATTCAGATAACTTGTTAAAATTTGAGACAGTAATACCAGTAGAAAACAGTAAATCTGGGACATTTTTGGGACAGAACAGTAAGGGTAATATGATAGCATAATGGGCTGAAAGTGGAAAGTTAGTGGCTATTATTTAAAGTGATAATGGGAAACAAAGGGTAATGGGGCTGCTTAAAATCAGGATAGGATCATTTAAAGTATTAAAAAGTAGTTTGTAATGGAGCTTTCTGATTTTAAAAGAAGAAAGGGATCCAAGAAGCACTAGAAGGGTATAGGACAGCCCTGTATAAATAGAGGGAGCTGGACAGGGATTAAAGGGGAAGAAAAAAATCAGATTTTAAGAGAGAAGAAAAAAGAGAGAGTCTTTCAGACAGAAAGAAAGGAAAGAGGGGAAAAAATCAGATTTTTAGAGGGAATTGAGAGAGAGAAATCAGTTTTCAAACAAAGAGTTTAGGACTGAATATCAGTCTTCAGGGAGAGTTTTTAAGAGAGTGAAAAGTCATATTTGAGTGTGGAAAATCAAGCAGAAAAATCAGAAATGAAAATCTGAAGAGGAAAAAGAAACAGAAAAGAAACCAAAAGAGAACAGTCACACACACACACAGATACAACAGCAGAAACAGAAAAATCAGAAATGGGAATTTGAAATAGAAAAGAAACTGAAATCTGAAATATTGTTCTTTCGTTGAATCTGTTCAAACTTATTTGATTCCATTGTTCAGTTAAAATCTGAAGTTTCTTTAAAAAATAATGTACTGTGCATCTGGTTTCCTCGGGTCTTATTATTGCTCAAATCTGTGGAAATACTGCTATTCTGCTGAATTTGTTACTGCTGCTACTGCTGAAATTTTAACTCCTTCTTCCTTCATTGCCAGGTACATATCTTTTAAACTTATGTTGTGATGGGTTTCAACAAGACAATAAATAAAGTTTGAGTTGTAATATTATCTTCTATTCATTTGAGCTCTTTAGCTAAAAATTCAGTTTTGTTTCTTGATCAAATAAGTAGTATATGTTGACAGGATGACTGTAAATTAAATATCCTTTATTGAAGTCTGTATAAGTGTTGTAACAAGGTTAATTTCTAAATTTTCATTAAAGTATAGTTATGATTGAATTAGGGAACATGGCATGAAGTTGGCTATTAGTTAAATCCTATGACATTGTTAGTCAGGTATAGAGTATTCTGAAATATCAAGAAAATGCATGGTTAGTGTATTTCGATTGTTTGGTTGTGGATTAAGGTTAGATGTTGTTAGTTGAATAAAGAGTAGTATAAAAATGTCAAAAACCATATTGCTAGTTTATTCTAATACCTGATTTAGTTATGGATTGAATGATGTGAGTTGTACGTTCATATATGGCATGATAACAGGTATATATAGAACCATTAATGGATGATGAGTTGATGTATCTCATTATGATGTTAAAATGCTATGAATGTTTCAGACGTACAACTATGTTGCATGTAAGGCAATATTATTAATCGATTTATAATTCCCTTTCTTATCAATTTGATGCCTATTTACCATCGTAAATAAATTAATCTAATTTCGCCTATTAGATTAAAACAAGTATATGAGAATGAGATGAGATGTATAAGCATGAATCGCAACATTTTATATCAAGGGTAAGTAGAAATAGAATTTCCATTAAATAAAAATAATGAAAAATTCTTCAAAAATATCCCTTCCCTTTATAAAACATTTTTTTTGTGTAGTTGCACATGTAATTCATTTTTGGGTATATACATATATATATATATATATCATATTTACGAGAAAGTGGTATTTTTAATCATACTTCGTTTATTTTACTCCTAAAATTTGAATGGCTCGAAAGAATATAATTCGTATTTGGAAATATAATCAGCTGTAAACATTTAATAAATTGTGAATTCTTTTCAAGAATTCAAGGGTATCTAAAATGGAGATTTCTCATGATATACTAAACAATTTGGGGGGAAAGTCCATAATATTATTACAAAATTTTGCGCAATTAGGGATGTGTTCGCGTACCCTGACTATATTTTTAAAAGCAAATTCGGATTATGCGTACGCGCAATTTCGAGCGAATATTTAAGAAAAAGATTTTTCCAAGGATGTTAAAATAATTTCATATAACCCGAGATGTGCAGTTCATTGTCTAAATACAAGAGTGATGATGTTCCTGATTTTATTTTAAATTTTGAACATATATTTTTAAATAAAAACTATAACATGGACAATTTTATTGTGTACACGTATGCGTGGCACTATCCTCTGTAATTATAAAGATATATAATACGAATATACGTACGCGTAATTCGTCATAAACAATAAGTAAAAGTGGTAGTAAAATCATGCAATAAAAACGTATTTAGTAAAATCAAGATAATTAAGCCAATAATAAAAACAGTTGAGCGACCGTGCTAGAACCACGGAATTCGAAAATGTCTAACACCTTCTTCCGGATTAACAGAATTCCTTACTCAGGATTTCTGGTTCACAGAATAAATAACAGAGTCATATTCTCCTCGATTCAGGGATTAAAACCGGTGACTTGGGACGCCTTAAAATTCCCAGGTGGCGACTCTGAAATAATTAAATAAATCTCGTTTCGACTGTCCTTCAATTGGAGAAAACTCCCCATGCACCCCGCGGGCGCGGTAAAAAGGAGGTGCGACAATCACTTCCTGTTGATTCCATTCGAACATCACGGCCTAGTGTAGCATAAAAGCTACAGCTCCAGCAGCATGTATCCAAGGTCATGCCAACAGCAGATTGTATGTGGCGGATATGTCCAATACTTGAAACTCAACATCAAACCAAGTTGGACCCATCTGCAAACATAGATTGATTTTCCCGATCGTGGCCCTTTGGGACCCATCGAATGCTTTCACATTCATAGTTCTTGCTCCTATCTCATGCAAGCCTTTACCCAACCTCTTCAAAGTAGTCAATGAACAAATGTTGAGGCTTGAACCCCCATCTATTATGACTCTGGCTATGAATTTATCCTCAAATTATATTGTCATGTGTAGTGCCCTGTTGTGACTCAGTCCTTCTGGTGGAACTGTCGCGCCCCCTTTTTTCCTTCGTGAAATCGGGATTTCGACATTCATTGGGAATAACTCATTTCCTTTTAGAAATTGGGTATTTGAAGTCGCCACCTAACGGATTAAGGTGTGTTAGGGTACCTAGAGCAATTAACTCATGTAACCAGTTTGCATTACCATAGATTAGGGTAAGGGCCCGAAATAACCTTGAGGGGAAGGTGTTAGGCACCCCTCGCGGTCCACAATTGTGGGTCCTGGCCGAACTTAGTTATGTGAATTAGTCATTTTAGTAGGTAAACAGTCTAAGAACACATTTACAAATAAGGGGAAGTTTATACAATCTAAGCATACATATATATAAGTTTAGATGGTCCAAGCACACATATGTAAATTTTAGACAGTCTAAGCACACTTACTTAAATTAAAGAAGCTTGGGCAATCTAAGCATACATACATAAATTAAGGAAGGGAAGTCCTAAGTTGGTAGCCTATAGGATCACATCTGTACAATACTTGGTAAGCCTTTCTCAAAATGAGGGGTTACACGTGGCATTAGCGCACATGTCATCATATCATTTACTACCCATTACCCTACCCTTAGTGGTTATATAAGCGAGTTTAATTAACGAACTCTAAGTGTGATTTACCCGTCCCTTCCTTGTGGTCCTGGAGGTGTTTAAGACCTCTATACTTAGGCAGTTCTAGACACTCTTAAGGTATTTAAAAGGTAAAATCTAAGCGACAACAAAGAACACATAGGACTGTCAAATAGGGAAGCAATTAGGGGCTCATGTTTTACCTCTACACATAAATAGATACGTAGCACGTCTCAAATATCTGATTTTAAGGAAATTTAAAAAGCCCTAGAACATGATATCTAGATGAACACCACAAACACAGAATATGCAGCATTTGTTTTAAGGCGAAGTGGCAGAATCCTAATCAGCTTGCCTACTGATTTTATAGCTTGTTAAACCTGGATGATTTCACACATAAACAGAGCCCAATTTCATAGTTATGAGACCATTAAATACCTAAGTCTTGCCTAGGCGTGGGTTGTATGCAATCATAATTCTGGGAATTGGTTAAGACAACTTGAGGTCATTCAATCCTATAGGCATACTGAATTAGGTGATTAATGTAACAGAACTGATTTCATGCATGTTTACACTAGAACATGATATCTATGCGTTGGACTATTTTTAAAACCTTTTTATAGACAGTTATTCATTTAAGCGACGTAGACATGGTTTAGAGCCAATACAAATAGAGTCCTAAATCAGGATTTCTAATGCATAGAGAGATGATCATTTTATTAATCATGATTACAGCGGTAGTTTAATGATATGATTTCCAGGTGATAATAACTTACGCAAAATCAGAGAAAGAAGTGATGAACTTATAACATGTTTCTAATATACAAAATATAAATGTCAGTGTCCTAAAGCAGGTTTTCTAATGCAAATAATATAGACTTATGACATGTTTTGATGCAAGTAACATAGCATATGGGCCTAAAACATGATTTCTATCATAATATAAACTCAAAGCAGGATTTCTATTGCAAATATATATATAAACTAAGAGATGATTTCTACTGTGTATCAACCTAAAGCATGATATCTACCTAGTTTCCCACAAATATCATATAGGAACCCTCCCTTTTTACTAATCACCCCAACATCTGTTTACAAATAATATTATTACAGACCAGGATCAAATGAATTACATAAGTAAATGAAACTATACTATAGGGAGCCTAAATCAGGCCCAAAGTAAACCTGAGAATGCCAGGCCTTCAATAGAGTCTTAGAAGCCAAAGATCTCATAGCCAATAATGTATGTCTTGGGGTGTCAGAGTTCCCTAAGGACCTCAAGGATCCCAGGCAGTCCTCACACCAAGACCTTTTATAAAAGAGGGATTGGTTAAGTGCAGTGTGGAAGGGCTAGCCCTGGTATGTCAGATTTTAGAGAGATCTCAAGGATCCCTAAGCAGTACACACACTAGAGGGGCAAAACTTAATAGTCTAAGAGTAGGGTGAGAGTGCTTGACATAGTGTTGAAAGACTTAGTAAAATATTTTAGAAGTGAAAAGATTCAGAAGCAGTTTTTAAAGATACTGGAGTGACCAGTTTTGAGAAAAATGCTAGGAGTAGGAGCAGTAGTTTTGAAATCATTCTTTGAGGAATGCATACTCGGCAAAACAACCCAATTAATCATAGAATACCTAGATTCACTTAACAAGTGAACTTACAAATAAAGGGTGAAGGAGATTGGGAACATATAGGGTTGAAACCACATAAACAGGGAAACATTTGATACAGCAAATGTATAGAACAACTAGGAGTCTACTAAATGTTGATACCCAATTTTACCCTGTATATTTTTAATATTCATAATACTTTCAAAATAGTATATATATGCATATATAAGCATGTCCAAGGTTTTTATTATTTTTCCCATAATTTTAAGGTTTGAATTGATTTATTTTCTCCCTTTTTATCCATAAAATCCCCAATAGTTATTTTCAAAATTATTGTTTTCATAATTCATCTATTGGATTTCTATATTTGTTCCAAAATATGGCTAAGGTAATTTTTACATATTTTTATAATTATATTTAGTATTTTTAAAGTTAAATTGCACATAATTGCAATATTAGCCTTTTTAAGGTTTAATTAGGTTTTATATGCATAAAATTGAATCTTGTATTTGTAATTTGCTAATTATGTATTGTAAATCATTTTAGCATTTTAAAATTATTTTTATAAATTATCTACTATTTTCTATAAATTAAATAGAGAAAAACAGGCTATTTAAATTATAGCCAAAATTGGCTTTCAATTTTAGCCTAAATCAAACGGACCCCAACCCAATTGAAAACCCCACCGGACTCAAGCTCAAACCCAATCCATACTCGACCCACCTACCCCATTCAATCTTGACTGTTGATCATTCAGATCAACGGTCCCCATTCCCCTTTCCTAAATTAAACCCAAACGACCCCCTCCCAAACCCTCTCATTCTTCATTCACTCAACCGACTCTCATATCTCTCTCTCTCTCTCTCTCTCTCTCTCTCTCTCTCTCTCTCTCTCTGGTTCTCTCTAGAACCTTCTCCCCTCCCCTCCTCTACGATGAATCTCATCCACCTTCTCCGGCCATCTCCTTGTCTGAATCCATGGTGGTCTCACCACCTACCAGCCTTATGGCTCCCTCTTGAACATGTGTCATTGTTTTGAGGCCTTCAAGTGAACCAGAGGCAGTTCACTCGCCTCCCATGGTTTCCCATGTCATTTTCTGGCCATCCATGGTCGTTCGAGTAAGATATGTGACTTTTCCGGCTAAACCGGTAACTTTTCAAGGTTTTCTCACCTTCTCTGGGTTCTCCGAAACCCTAAATTTAAAGATTTTCTGATTTTCTTTCAGATCTGTCTTAGATTTGTGTATATTATGAACCTTTTGGTGTTTTCCTCAAAGGTTTTTCCAATTTTTTTAAAGTGACTCTCCGTCTTCAAGATTAGGTTTCTTAACCTCTTTTAAAAGACTTCTCCTCTGATTTTCAGTATTGTCATATGATTTTACTATGTTTAAACGGTTTATTTATGTTTTCTTCTACCTGTTTAATCACGATGAAAATCCCATTTATTTTAGTTCTATCCGAGGTTTTGGAACTGTTTTTGTTTATTTGATTTGTATGTATACCTATTTCGATTGAGTTCTTTATGGTTAGATCCTTTTATTTGTTTATCTTAACTGATTTTGAGTTCTCACCGCTTTTTTAACTCAACTCTATTAACACCCTAATTTCTTAAAGATTTCTTCACTTATTACTGTGAGTTTTAAAGACTCTCTTTACTTGTTTCTGTGTGTTGGCCTGATCTTCTTTACCTGTTAGGTTGGTTTTTCACTCTGGTTCTATGTGTTAGCCATGACTACTTGACTTTGTTGATTGCCATGCTGTGAGTGGGTTCTTTTTACTACTGAGTCCTTAGCCTACTCATGCTACTTCTGTATATTTGTGTTCATCTAGTTTGCTTTTTTTGTTGATATGGCTGACCTTGCATAGTTGATACGCATGTTCATTCTTCTCTATTTATATGTCGAAGTGCAGTATCATGACTCCCTCTTGATTGATCCTGATTTCCTTAAGTTACGATTTAATTGCAAGGTTTTCTCATAAACCCCTAAAAATTTACTCGTTTGTTTAAGTTGATTGATTCCATTCCTTTATTTGCTTTGATGCTTCATTCTTGCTGAATCCTTTTCCCAAATCAGTGTATTCTGTACTTACACTCAATCATATGCCCTATACTTTTACTACCCCTTATATGGTAAAAACCAATCTTTCTCAAACTGATTTTCTTTCCTCAATTATCCCTGTTAGTATCCGTTTGAGTTGTAATTCCTTGATTAAAGGGAAGTAATTGTATTAATTGGATTCTAATTGTGATTACTTCCATAATTGCGCTAAACCTTTACTTATTACCTTATTTTCTACTTATTTTCAAAGCTATAAATAACCTAATTCTTTCATTAACAAGACACGAACTTGGCTTTCAAAAACCCCTTTCTTACTTAAACAATTATGTGTTATTCTACTACTATTGGTCGGCTGCTAGCCAAGGGCATCATCTGTAAGCCTTGGTTCTTTCATTTGTTTACCTCTATCTTCACTGGTATATCCTAGTTCAATTTAAAGCCTCAACAACAATATGTTTCTATTCCTGCTTCAGTTTCTTTTACTTCTGGCCTGCTTTTACTTGTGGTCTTGTCGTGAAGCATGCTGACATGACTCCCATCCCTTTAAATTCATGTGATTCAAGTATGCCTGGATGATTGCATTTTCTTACCTACTATGTGCTTACCATCTTGTGAATCCCAAATCCCATATCCCCCTCTATGTGTTTTTATGGCTAGTTTGTGATTATGCCAGTGTCCAACTATCTCTGAGCATGTCCCTGTAGACACCTGATTTTTGACAACCCCCCCCTCCCCGAGAATTTTCACATTTTTAGCGTCAATATGTGAAATTGGGTCTAATATAGCCATTTTAACTATTTTTACTTTATTTCGTTGCAAAAGGAAAAAATTACAAAAATATATATATAAATTTTAGTTTATGTATTTCTCATAAACTTGAAAAAATACAAAAATTGTACTTTATTTCTGTACTTTATCTAATTTCGAAAATTATCAAAAAACAAATATATAATTCTATTAATGTTTTGTAGTCATTCTAATTTTGAAAAATGCAAAAATATTACTTCATATTTTATCTTTATATAAAACGAAAATTACAAAAAAAATTGTTTTATTAATATTTTGCAGCTATCTTAAATCTTGAAAAATACTTAAAAAAAGATATAGTTTTGTTTTAAATATTAGTCTTATTTTGGTAGTCATTTTACTTACATAGGATTAGTTGAGCAACGTCGTGTTCTTAATCGGGTCCGAGAAAAAGAATAATATTCGGGTTCAAACTACCCGCTTTTAGGCCTAATTTTCGGGCCTAACCCATAAAAATCCGAGTCCACCACACGTGGGGAACACGGACGGAACACGACGCACGGGGAACGCCACCACGCGTGGGGGACACAAGCCTTGAACCCCACCACGCGTGGGGCTCATTTTTCTTGGCAAAAGGCTAATTAATACACGGACAAGGATTTTGGAAAAAAGGGGACAGATTTTAAAATTTTGGGAGGAGGAGAACTGTTCATCTCCTTCCTCCTTTGGAAAACCTAAAAAACCAAAGCAAAACCAGTCCAAAAACCCTCACCCAAACCAGTCCGGCAGTAGCATCATCAACCCGTCAGCAGCCCTCCCCCGTCGTAACTAAAACCAGTCGCGACAATAACGACCATCGCCTTCCTCCTCCTTGAATCCGCCATTGTTGCCGTTACCAGCTCAGTCCTCGACCACTGCCCCGACGACACTGTTGTTCGTTGTCACCCCCACCAAAACACCGCCTCCATCGACACGTCCAAGCCCCCACCAAACGACCACCTGTCTCCTCCCAAACTCCAACCTATCAGTCCGTCAGCCTTCTCCTTCGTCGACCACCTGCATCCGCAACCCCCCAGCTCCGCCATCGTTAACCTATCAGTCCGTCAGCTTCCTCCTTCGTCGACCACCTGCGTCCGACGACCACTGCTGGCTCATCAACGTTTCCCTCACCAGCTGAACCAACCAGCCCCCCCACTCCCTCACGTCCAAACACCTCCACCAAACGACCCTTCCGGCGAGCTCCTCCATAGCCCTCGACCCTACTGTCGCTACCTGCTACCCAGCTCGTTGTCCCTCCCTGTCGACCCAACAGTTCCCCAGTCTCATCATCCCATACTATCACTCACCCCCGAATAGTTGCGAACACCATAGCCAGCCATAGCAACAAGCTTAACCCCGCTGCCCGTCGTCAAACACCACCAGTCGACAACCAATCAGCCCAGTTATCGTTGTTTCTTCACTGTCGTGGTGCAGTCCGTTAAGGTCGTCGTTTGGGTTGTGCTCGTGGCTTCCGGTATGATATCGTTGAGTTTGACATCGAGGTTCCGTCATTGGAGAGGTTTCCGATAGTTGTCGGGACAGTTTGGTTGTTGTTCTTGCTTCAAACAGGTGCATACACATTTCCAAACTTGTGATATTTGCTTAAATGGAATGAAATGATATGGATTTCCTATACACTGTTTGTGTATCGGCTTTGTTGAATGTCTCTTCCTTTGTTTCATTATTTTAAGTAGTTATTCCGCGTTTTGTTTCTTCATGCTCAGATTATGTTATCTAAATGCTTGTCTCAAGAGTTGTTTGTACATGTTGTAGTAATGTTAAAATCATAGGAGTAATTTTAATCCCGCGGAAAAAATACTCGTTTCATCAAATAAGTTTAATCTACAACCCATGACCTCGCAAAGTAGCAAAAAATGTAGTTATTTTAGCCTTGTCCCTTTTTCTAAAAAAAAAGAAAATAAATAAATAAATAAAAATGAGACGAGCCTCGCCAAATAAAAGGGATAAATTGCGGGGCCCTCATAGATATATATATCATAATAAATACTTAGATTCCGGGATGTGCCGTTTAGCAAATTTCACGGCCCTACCCAAAATAATGATACGCTAGTTGCTTTAGGCGCGTATTTAATAATGTTATCTCCCTAAACTCGGGTGTACATTTATGTGACCCAAATCCAAATCTCAACGAAATCGAAATGTGTCTTTAATCACGGGTACATTGATTGTGACGTGGTCTGAAATGCATTTCCATGACATTGCAAATTCTTTAAAATAATGAATGAGACGAGCCTCGACAAACAAAAATATAGAAGCTACGGGGCCCTCTAGATATATATATATATATATTAAAATACTTAGAATTCGGGATATGCCGTTTAGCAAATTTCACGATCCTACCCAAAATAAATACGCTAGTCGCTTTAGGCGCGCCTTTAATAATTTAATTTCCTTAAACTAGGGTGCACATTGATGTGACCCAAATCCAAATCTCAACGGAGTCAAAGTGTGTCGACAACCACGGGTACATTGATTGTAACGTGGTTCGAGATACATTTTCACAACGCTGTAATTCTTGATAAAATAATAGTGAATGATAAAAGCGGTTAAAAGATAAAATTGGCACATAAGTTCACATTTGTATAAAATCAGATAATCAAGCCGAATATAACAGTTGAGCGACCGTGCTAGAACCACGGAACTCGGGAATGCCTAACACCTTCTCCCGGGTTAACAGAATTCCTTATCCAGATTTCTGGTACGCAGACTGTAATATGGAGTCATTCTTTTCCTCGATTCGGGATTAAAATTGGTGACTTGGGACACCCTAAATCTCCCAAGTGGCGACTCTGAAATAAATAAACCAATCCCGTTTCGATTGTCCTTTAATTGGAAAAAACTCCCTTGTACCCTCGCGGGTGCGGAAAAAGAGGTGTGACAGCTCTGGCGACTCTGCTGGGGAATTAACCCAGAACCACTGGTTCAGGGTTAGAAATTCGAGCTTAGATAAATTGTTATATTTGGTTTTATCTGATTTTGTTACATGATCTGTGCTTAATGTGCTAATTGGTTGCCTTTTACCGCTTTGATATTACGTGAACTGTATATAAACTGTGCCGAAACCCCTATCCTTTCTGAGTCTTCTAAATCATGAAGAAGGGTGTACTTCGTACGACTTCTTTTCTGTATAGTGTCAAATCCCAATTTAGAACGAGGTTCGGACAAGTTGCTAAGCCGGTGAAGCTTCTGTATTCCCGGTACGCTGCCCCCCCTCGGCTCGAGCTGTCCGCTCGGGTAAGCCAGGTCTAGAACAAACACCCAGGTTCTGAACCTAGTATAACAAAGCCACATGCCGGATCCCTAGTAGGAACGTTTATTTGCATCATGTGCATTTGACTTAGGGGACTCAACACAGGGGTTGGGTCCGTCTAGGACAAGCAACCTGAAAATAATAGACCATCTTTTGGCATCCTATGTGCTACATGTTGTATTTATTCAAGGGCGAATGGGTCATTTGGTCATTTCCATCATGGTGTTATTTTAATCAAAGCATGGGGAACATTTGTGGAATTCAAGAAGCCTTGGAATTCCCTATGTCCCCCACGCTTCATTTTTGGGAAAAACACATGGGGAACATTTGTGGAATCCAAGAATTCTTGAAATTCCCTATGTCCCCCACGCTTTCATTTTGGGGAAAAGCACATGGGGAACATTTGTGGAAACCAAGAAGTCTTGGAATTCCCTATGTCCCCCATGCTTCATATTTTGGAAAAAGCGCATAGGGAACATTCGCGGAGTCCAAGATGTCTTGGAAGTCCTTATGTCTCTCATGCCACATTTTTGAAAATAATAATAAATTAAATATGTATATATATATATATATAAATGAAAAAAAAAAAGAAAAAGCATGAAAATTCAAAAAGATTTTTGTATGTTGTCATCATTTTCCACAAATTAGAAAATAGTGAAAAAGATGAGAAAATAACAGTGTAGAGATCTAACTACTTATTTTTAAAAGAAAAAAAAACAAATGTCCAAATAAGTGGTGAAACTCTGCCGAAATTTTTGAAAAAAAGAGAATGAATGTTTTATGTTTTACGTTAGTTTGTTTGTTCGTTATGAATGAAAAATATGAATGAAAAAATAATAGTTTATTTGTTGTAATAAAAAATAGTAATAATAAATAAAAAATATAGAAAATGGAAAATGGTCTTCTCAAAAATAGTTTATTGGCCCGAACTACGCGGGTTTGATTCTCACCGGATGTGAGATACGTAGGCAACCCTCATCGGGTCCAACCCCACCTTTTGCTAAAATAGCCAAAAATAAATAAATAATAATATAAGGAAAAAAAACATGTCAATTTTTTAATTCTGTCATAAGTAAGTCGGGTGATGCTGTCTTGTCATAAATAGCCGAATGTTCCCGAAAGGGACGCCGGAAGGCTGACTTTGCATAAACAGCCACTTTTGGGTCATATTTAAGATTTGGTCCAGTCGACCCACACATCCTTAAAAATCTTCGTCCCCGAGACGTTGAAAGGCCGTGTTTGCAGTATTGAGTTTTCTAATTTGAAAATCGATAAAAAGAGTCATAAATAAGTCAGGTGATGCTATTTTGTCATAAATAGCCGAATGTTCCCGAAAGGGATACCGGAAGGCTGACTTTGCATAAACAGCCACCTTTTGGGTCATGTTTAGGAGTTTGGTCCAGTTGACCCGCACAGCCTTAAAAATCTTCGTCCCCGAGGCGCTGAAGGGCCGTGTTTGCAACTCCACGTTTTCATGGTAATTTGAGAAAAAAACAAAGAGTCGGCAGTTAGGTGAATACCGTTTGAAGTTTTAGTCAAAAAATAAGTGCTTCGGCCGCGTCTTGAACCGTTCTTGCCGAAATAGCCTTAGAGTATCTTTCAGTTGTCGAAAGGTTATTTTCATAAAAGAATGGACAAGTTTGTAAAGTGTCATAAAATAATCCTCCCCGGCCTCAAAATTCATGTGAAATTCGGAAGGGGCCACATTTGCAAAAATAACCATTTGGTTGCATTTGTCGAACAGAGAAAGGGAGTTAGCCTTTTGTTTTTGAGTTTATAAATCTCTTGATTAAAATATATGGGTTATTTGATTTTCGAGTTTGTAGGTCATCTTCAAACCTTTGAAACCCAGTTTGTTTTAATATGAAAATTGAAAAAAAAATTGTTTATCTCTTATTGGTCACGAACTACGCAAGGTCTGATTCATGCGGGGTCATGATACGTAGGCAATCTCCATAAGATTCGACCACAACAAAAAAAATGAAAAAATCAAAAAGGAAAAATGAAAAAAGAGAAAAAAGAGAAAAGAAAAAATGGAAATAGAAAAAAAAAGAAAAATGAAAAAAAATAGAAAAAAAAAGAAAAGAAAAAAGATGTTATCAATAATGAGGACTGACTGAGTCCATTCTAACCTGTTTGTTTCGCAAATGAAGTTAAGGTGGTTGGTTTGTGGTAAGCCGGACAATGACACCCAGAATCCTTTACTTGCATCTCATGATGCACACTCTGCGGGGATCAGGCCTGATAACAGAAGCACTCAAATCCTATTGGGAACTTGCTGACGGAGGATGATGATATTAAAACTGGTAATGGTCTTGGCAGTATTGATGCGAAGTTCAAGTGACTAAGATGCCAGTTTTTGATAAAGTGGGAGAATGCTCCGTTCCTTGGTTAACAAGAGAGAAGCTTGTGGTGGCTTATTTTGTTGTCATTTCTATTATTCGGATCATTAGGATTGTAATTCGAATTTTGTCCTATGTCAAACCTTCTTATCTTTCCATTTTTGTCATAGCGGTTTGTTTAAGTTTTGTCCAGGTTGTTTAGGATTTTATTCCGGTTTGTTTTGTTTTTTTCAAACCATTTCACCGGTAATCTAATGCGAATTCCGGTCTTCTATTATTCCCAATTTTCTTTTGTTTAGTCCTTTTATCATTTTTTATTCAAAGCCGATTCTAGTGACGTGACATGCACACGCAGTTTGGGCCTAATCTTAAAAGTTAATCATAAAACCCTGGAAAGGTGATCAGACCATTTAAAGGAAATAAGGACGGTTGAGATTATTTGAAGCCCGACTCATGTGGAACTGGGGCAAGTTAAACACAAAGAAAACCGTTAAGAAGCAAAGATTCGCCAAATTGGCATGAGGGTCATTCATGATAATGAGGGTGTCGCCCAACGGTGCTTTAAGAAATGACAAAGGAAAAATAAAAGTTTTAACATAATTGTCAAGTCCAGCACCATCAGAAGAGACTACAAATTTAAATTGTGTTGTTTGTACTTGGCATGTTTTGAAGACTGGAATGACGAAGGCATTTTGTTCTGCTACCTAAACACTTTACCCTTCGTTACCCCTTTTAAGCCTTATTGATTTTCTTTCATACCCCTCGTTCGGAATTAGTAGCAACGAATAGAAAACGCAAGCGCGGCAGGTAAACAAAAGAAAGAAAAAAAGAGATAAAGAAAAGAAAACAACAAAAAAAACAAAAAAAAGTCAAATGAAAGAGGAATTGGGAACTACGTTTGACCTGATTCCTCAAAGAGGATACGTAGGCGCTTCACGGCTCGGTCATAGTTTTGAAAAAAAAACAATTAAAATATCCCCAAGCAAGAAACTGGGGCAAAGGTTGCGTTTATTGTAAATAAATCTAATTCCGAAGGTTGTAATTAATAACCCAAAATCGATGCATTTTTGAGCCTTTAATACCCTTTTTTTCTAGACCTATCCAAAACCCACATTACGGTCCAAAGAAAGACCTTCTGATCAGTCTTCAAAAGATGCCAAGTCAGACAAATGAAGAGTCTTACCGGCGAACCTAACACTCTGTTCCACAACAGAAAGGACTCTAAGCCCCAGCAGAAAGAGTCATACCGGCAACACGCCAAATCCCCAGCTGGAAAGTGATACAAATGATAGAGTCTTATCGGTGAAAACCTTCACAGGCACCATAAGGCGATGAAAGCTGAGAGAAAAACCAAAAATGAGAGAGACTTGATAGTGAAAACCCTTCGGGCACTACAAGTCGAATAAGATTGAGAATCAGATGGGGAATCGCCAATTGAAGATCTTGAAAGATGATTGACGGTAGAGGATAGGCCACATGTGCATGTCATGACCATTAGAGTCGGTATCTGTGTTTGATAGATTTTTATTTATAGTTTCTTTTGTTAAAGAGTCATCTTTTTCCTTTGTCTTTTTATTCTATTCCCTTTTATCTTTTCCTTTCATAGAAAAATCCCCAATAGAGTCTGTTCGGTCAGAACAAGTGAAAATGACTTCAAAATAGGCCATCAACTTTCCAAGTGTGAGATCTGACTAGTACATCCAAGTGGTATAGTCAGCGAGGAACAAGCACGAGGCCAGTGTCAAAAAACATCCCCAGCAAAAGGGAATTAACCAAAGGATTGACGAGTGTCAAGAGGGATATCCTTGCCAAAACCAAGGTTATAAACCTCAAGGCCAAGGCCCATGAACAGAGCAAGGAGAGCAGTGAGCATGATTTGGCGAAATCCATACTAGACTAAAAGGTCGGGGAAATGCCAGTTTCCGAGCTATGCCACAAAAGAAGAGGGATATCCCCAGCAGAAAGGGATTATCCCCAGCAAATAATATCATCCCCAACAAGTTGTGGAACGCGGAGCAAGGAAGGAGAAAGGGAAAACCCATCCCAGTAGGGGTATCACAACCAACCACCATGTTTTAAACTAACAAATTTTGTTTGATTTGAAACAAGTAAAGGAAATGGCATTGATGCCAGAAATGCATGCCGCAAGGGATATTATCAAACTGGGGCAGAAAATTTTCCTTCCGTTTAGAAAATTTTCTGGAAGTCAGGTACCCATGCGGGGAAGAATAAAGATAACGCCAGTCTCAAGGGAAGTGGTCTTAGAACCAGTGTTGCCCCCAACATAATAAGTTTCTATGGAGGAAGTTGTTCCCCAGCAAAGGGATGAAACTTGAGCTCAGTGAAGCACTAGTTCTGAAAGAATCAGAATCCCCCAACAGTGTTATCCTCGACAGCGTTATCCCCAGCTGATAACATTTTACCCCCCAACAGGTAAGTAAATAATTCCCCAACAGTGTTATCCCCAGCAAGTATTCGAGGTAAGACATTTTCAAGTCTTAAGGATATTTTGGGTTCATCCGCCCTCGAATAGGATATTTTGGGTTCATCCGCCCTCGAATAAGATATTTTGGGTTCATCCGCCCTCGAATAGGATATTTTGGGTTCATCCGCCCTCGAATAGGATATTTTGGGTTCATCCGCCCTCGAATAGGATATTTTGGGTTCATCCGCCCTCGAATAGGATATTTTGGGTTCATCGCCCTCGAATAGGATATTTTGGGTTCATCCGCCCTCGAATAGGATATTTTGGGTTCACCCGCCCTCGAATAGGATATTTTGGGTTCATCCGCCCTCGAATAGGATCTTTTGGGTTCATCCGCCCTCGAATAGGATCTTTTGGGTTCATCCGCCCTCGAATAGGATATTTTGGGTTCATCCGCCCTCGAATAGGATATGTCGGGTTCATCCGCCCTCGAATAGGATATTTTGGGTTCATCCGCCCTCGAATAGGATATTTTGGGTTCATCCGCCCTCGAATAGGATATTTTGGGTTCATCCGCCCTCGAATAGGATATTTTGGGTTCATCCGCCCTCGAATATGATCTTTTGGGTTCATCCGCCCTCGAATAGGATATTTTGGGTTCATCCGCCCTCGAATAGGATATGTCGGGTTCATCCGCCCTCAAATAGGATATGTCGGGTTCATCCGCCCTCAAACAGGATAGTTCGGGTTCATCCGCCCTCCAATAGGATATGTCGGGTTCATCCGCCCTCAAACAGGATATGTCGGGTTCATCCGCCCTCAAATAGGATATGTCGGGTTCACCCGCCCTCGAATAGGATATGTCGGGTTCATCCGCCCTCGAATAGGATATGTCGGGTTCATCCGCCCTCGAATAGGATATGTCGGGTTCATCCGCCCTCGAATAGGATATGTCGGGTCCATCCGCCCTCGAATAGGATATGTCGGGTCCATCCGCCCTCGAATAGGATATGTCGGGTTCATCCGCCCTCGAATAGGATATGTCGGGTCCATCCGCCCTCAAATAGGATAGTTCGGGTTCATCCGCCCTCAAACAGGATATTTCGGGTTCATCCGCCCTCAAACAGGATATGTCGGGTTCATCCGCCCTCAAATAGGATATGTCGGGTTCATCCGCCCTCAAATAGGATATGTCGGGTTCATCCGCCCTCAAATAGGATATGTCGGGTTCATCCGCCCTCGAATAGGATATGTCGGGTTCATCCGCCCTCAAATAGGATATGTCGGGTTCATCCGCCCTCGAATAGGATATGTCGGGTTCATCCGCCCTCGAATAGGATATGTCGGGTTCATCCACCCTCGAATAGGATATGTCGGGTTCATCCGCCCTCGAATAGGATATGTCGGGTTCATCCGCCCTCGAATAGGATATGTCGGGTTCATCCGCCCTCGAATAGGATATGTCGGGTCCATCCGCCCTCGAATAGGATATGTCGGGTCCATCCGCCCTCGAATAGGATATGTCGGGTCCATCCGCCCTCGAATAGGATATTTCGGGTTCATCCGCCCTCAAATAGGATATGTCGGGTTCATCCGCCCTCAAATAGGATATGTCGGGTTCATCCGCCCTCAAATAGGATATGTCGGGTTCATCCGCCCTCAAATAGGATATGTTGGGTTCATCCGCCCTCAAATAGGATATGTCGGGTTCATCCGCCCTCGAATAGGATATGTCGGGTTCATCCGCCCTCGAATAGGATATGTCGGGTTCATCCGCCCTCGAATAGGATATGTCGGGTTCATCCGCCCTCAAATAGGATATGTCGGGTTCATCCGCCCTCAAATAGGATATTTTGGGTTCATCCGCCCTCAAACAGGATATGTCGGGTTCATCCGCCCTCAAATAGGACATGTCGGGTTCATCCGCCTTCAAACAGGATAGGTCGGGTTCATCCGCCCTCAAATAGGATATTTTAGGTTCATCGCCCTCGAATAGGATATTTTGGGTTCATCCGCCCTCGAATAGGATATTTTGGGTTCATCTGCCCACGAATAGGATATTTTGGGTTCATCCGCCCTCGAATAGGATCTTTTGGGTTCATCCGCCCTCGAATAGGATCTTTTGGGTTCATCCGCCCTCGAATAGGATATTTTGGGTTCATCCGCCCTCGAATAGGATATTTTGGGTTCATCCGCCCTCGAATAGGATATTTTGGGTTCATCCGCCCTCGAATAGGATATTTTGGGCTCATCCGCCCTCCAATAGGATATTTTGGGCTCATCCGCCCTCCAATAGGATATGTCGGGCTCATCCGCCCTCCAATAGGATATGACGGGTTCATCCTCCCTCCAATAGGATATGACGGGCTCATCCGCCCTCCAATAGGATATGTCGGGTTCATCCGCCCTCCAATAGGATATGTTGGGTTCATCCGCCCTCGAATAGGATATTTTGGGTTCATCCGCCCTCGAATAGGATATTTTGTGTTCATCCGCCCTCGAAATAGGATATTTTGGGTCCATCCGCCCTCGAATAGGATATTTTGGGTCTATCCGCCCTCAAATAGGATATGTCGGGTTCATCCGCCCTCAAATAGGATTCTATTTCCAAAATTGTTGTTGAAGACAGGCGCCCACCTGAATAACGAGAGGAATATTTTTGTCTGTTCGTTTCATATTTTAGGCGCCCACCTGTATAACAAGGGAATACATTTTGTGACTTTACCATTAGGCGCCCACCTGTATAACAAGGGAATACATTCCACGCCTTTACCAATAGGAGACGCACTTCCTAAGTCTAGTTTTGGCAATAGGAAACGCACTTCCTATGTTTAGTTCACCCATAGGATATGCATTTCCTCCTAAGTTTAGTTCACCCATAGGAGATGCATTTCCTCCTAAGTTTAGTTTTACCCATAGGAGAGGCATTTCCTCCTAAGTCAGTATTGAAGTTGGGAGACCGCCCATATAATAGAGGCATACATTTCTGTCCTTTCATTTCAGTTCTAGGTCGCCCACCAGTATAATGCGGGAATACATTTCAGTTCTAGGTCGCCCACCAGTATAATGCGGGAATACATTTCAGTTCTAGGTCGCCCACCAGTATAATGCGGGAATACATTTCAGTTCTAGGTCGCCCACCAGTATAATGCGGGAATACATTTCAGTTCTAGGTCGCCCACCAGTAAAATGCGGGAATACATTTCTGTTCTAGGTCGCCCACCAGTAAAATGCGGGAATACTTTTCAGTTCTAGGTCGCCCACCAGTAAAATGCGGGAATACTTTTCAGCTCTAGGTCGCCCACCAGTAAAATGCGGGAATACTTTTCAGCTCTAGGTCGCCCACCAGTAAAATGCGGGAATACTTTTCAGCTCTAGGTCGCCCACCAGTAAAATGCGGGAATACTTTCAGTTCTAGGTCGCCCACCAGTAAAATGCGGGAATACTTTTCAGTTCTAGGTCGCCCACCAGTAAAATGCGGGAATACTTTTCAGCTCTAGGTCGCCCACCAGTAAAATGCGGGAATACTTTCAGTTCTAGGTCGCCCACCAGTAAAATGCGGGAATACTTTTCAGCTCTAGGTCGCCCACCAGTAAAATGCGGGAATACTTTCAGTTCTAGGTCGCCCACCAGTAAAATGCGGGAATACTTTTCAGCTCTAGGTCGCCCACCAGTAAAATGCGGGAATACTTTCAGTTCTAGGTCGCCCACCAGTAAAATGCGGGAATACTTTCAGCTCTAGGTCACCCACCAGTAAAATGCGGGAATACATTCTGTTCTAGGTCGCCCACCAGTAAAATGCGGGAATACTTTCTGTTCTAGGTCGCCCACCAGTAAAATGCGGGAATACATTTCAGTTCTAGGTCGCCCACCAGTAAAATGCGGGAATACTTTCAGTTCTAGGTCGCCCACCAGTAAAATGCGGGAATACATTCATGTTCTAGGTCGCTCACCAGTAAAATGCGGGAATACATTTATGTTCTAGGTCGCCCACCAGTAAAATGCGGGAATACATTAAGTTCTAGGTCGCCCACCAGTATAATGCGGGAATACATTTTGTCTGTTCTTTCCATATTCTAGGTCGCCCACAAGTATAAATGCAGGCATGTCATTACCAATAGGAGACACACTTCCTCAGTTTAGTTTTACCATAGGAGACGCACTTCCTAAGTTTAATCTTACCAATAGGAGACGCACTTCCGGAATTGAGATTTCACCCTTAAGAGATGCACTTCCTAGTTTGATTCATTTTAAGTTCGACCATATGAGACGCACTTCCTAGTTTAGTTCATTCTGATTCGACCATAGGAGACACACTTCCTAGTTTGAGTCATTGAGGTTTTATTTTAGCAGACGCATTTGCTAGCAAAAGTTTTGGTTTTACTCGTAGGAGATGCACATCCTAGCCTAGTCTTTAGTTTACTCATCATTTCATCCTGCTAACGACTCACAAATCTTCCCAGCACAAACTGGGTTAGGAAATTTTGTTTGTTTTGTTTGTTTTGGTTGTCAGGGACCCGCCTGTAGAACGGAGGTTGTTGTATGTCGAAGATAGAAGAAATCAGGCGTCCACCTGGAGAACAAGGACAAAAGAAAGGAAGTAATCAGGCGTCCACCTGGAGAACAAGGACAAAGAATAGAAGAAATCAGGCGTCCACCTGGAGAACAAGGACAAAGGAAGGAAGAAATCAGGCGTCCACCTGGAGAACAAGGATAAAGAAAAGAAATAGAAATCATGCACCCACCTGGAGAATAAAGGAATACAATTGAAGTATTGAAGTCAAAAGCCCGCTCATATGAGAAAGGAGCACACTTAGAATCAATAAAGCAGAGGAATACAACAGGAATCCCCCGCAGGAAACAATAAAAGTCCCCAGCACCGGGAAGCAGTAGGCTACAACAAAAATCCCCAGCATTCAACCAAGTTATAAATAGCAGAAGCTCGCCTCAAGAATGCGAGTCAACAGTCCGAGACGGTCAACAAAAGCTGGACACACAAAAAGAAAAGAAAAGAGAAGAACAAGAAAAAAGGAGAGAAAATACGGAAGTGGTCTGCTCAAGAACTAGCACCTACAACTAGCAAGTAGCAAGGTTCAAATCCAAAGTCTGTATGAAGCACCATTCAAGACTCAAGATCAAGTTTTAGAAGACTTAAAGATAGGAATCCTTGTAACTAGTAGCTCATAGGCTTAGTTAGTCTTTTTCAGTTTTCATTTTTGATGTAATGACAGGACCACGGACCGGAACCTCAACGGAACGGAACCTCAATCGGCTCTTCACCTCGGTACACTCTACCATCTCTCCCATTTCCGAACTACACGTGGCCTGATTCCTGTATAACCAAGGATATGTAGGCAGCTCGGATACCAGGGCTCGGTCACATTCCCTCCCTTTCCTTAGTGTAGTCCGTCCAAGTAATGGTCGGGTCAAAAACATGTCTAGTCGTTCTTTGTCGGAAAACTCTTCGTGTTTCCAGTCAAAGAGGGGCAGCTGTAGACACCGGATTTTTGACCCTCCCCGAGAATTTTCACATTTTTAGCGTGAATATGTGAAATTGGGTCTAATATAGCCATTTTAACTATTTTTACTTTATTTCGTTGCAAAAAGAAAAAATTACAAAAATATATATATAAATTTTAGTTTATGTATTTCTCATAAACTTGAAAAAATACAAAAATTGTACTTTATTTCTGTACTTTATCTAATTTCGAAAATTATCAAAAAAAAATATATAATTCTATTAATGTTTTGTAGTCATTCTAATTTTGAAAAATACAAAAATATTACTTCATATTTTATCTTTATATAAAACGAAAATTACAAAAAAAAATTGTTTTATTAATATTTTGCAGTTATCTTAAATCTTGAAAAATACTTAAAAAAAGATATAGTTTTGTTTTAAATATTAGTCTTATTTTGGTAGTTATTTTACTTACATAGGATTAGTTGAGCAACGTCGTGTTCTTAATCGGGTCCGAAAAAAAGAATAATATTCGTGTTCAAACTACCCGCTTTTAGGCCTAATTTTCGGGCCTAACCCATAAAAATCCGAGTCCACCACACGTGGGGAACACGGACGGAACACGACGCATGGGGAACCCCACCACGCGTGGGGGACACAAGCCTTGAACCCCACCATGCGTGGGGCTCATTTTTCTTGGCAAAAGGCTAATTAATACACGGACAAGGATTTTGGAAAAAAAGGGGACATATTTTAAAATTTTGGGAGGAGGAGAACTGTTCATCTCCTTCCTCCTTTGGAAAACCTAAAAAACCAAAGCAAAACCAGTCCAAAAACCCTCACCCAAACCAGTCCGGCAGCAGCATCGCCAACCCGTCAGCAGCCCTCCCCCGTCGTAACTAAAACCAGTCGCGACAATAACGACCATCGCCTTCCTCCTCCTTGAATCCGCCATTGTTGCCGTTACCAGCTCAGTCCTCGACCACTGCCCCGACGACACTGCTGTTCATCGTCACCCTCACCAAAACACCGCCTCCATCGACACGTCCAAGCCCCCACCAAACGACCACCCGTCTCCTCCCAAACTCCAACCTATCAGTCCGTTAGCCTTCTCCTTCATCGACCACCTGCATCCGCAACCCCCCAGCTCCGCCATCGTCAACCTATCAGTCTGTCAGCTTCCTCCTTCGTCGACCACCTGCGTCCGACGACCACTGCTGGCTCATCAACGTTTCCCTCACCAGCTGAACCAACCAGCCCCCCCCACTCCCTCATGTCCAAACACCACCACCAAACGACCCTTCCGGCGAGCTCCTCCATAGCCCTCGACCCTACTGTCGCTACCTGCTACCCAGCTCGTCGTCCCTCCCTGTCGACCCAACAGTTCCCCAGTCTCATCGTCCCATACTATCACTCACCCCCGAACAGTTGCGAACACCATAGCCAGCCATAGCAACAAGCTTAACCCCGCTGCCCGTCGTCAAACACCACCAGTCGACAACCAATCAGCCCAGTTATCGTTGTTTCTTCACTGTCGTGGCGCAGTCCGTTGAGGTTGTCGTTTGGGTTGTGCTCGTGGCTTCCGGTCTGATATCGTTGAGTTTGACATCGAGGTTCCATCATTGGAGAGGTTTCCGATAGTTGTCGGGATAGTTTGGTTGTTGTTCTTGCTTCAAACAGGTGCATACACATTTCCAAACTTGTGATATTTGCTTAAATGGAATGAAATGATATGGATTTCCTATACACTGTTTGTGTATCGGCTTTGTTGAATGTCTCTTCGTTTGTTTCATTATTTTAAGTAGTTATTCCGCATTTTGTTTCTTCATGCTCAGATTATTGTTATCTAAATGCTTGTCTCAAGAGTTGTTTGTACATGTAGTAGTAATGTTAAAATCATAGGAGTAATTTTAATCCCGCGGAAAAAATACTCGTTTCATCAAATAAGTTTAATCTACAACCCATGACCTCGCAAAGTAGCAAAAAATGTAGTTATTTTAGCCTTGTCCCTTTTTCTAAAAAAAAGAAAATAAATAAATAAATAAAAATGAGACGAGCCTCGCCAAATAAAAGGGACAAATTGCGGGGCCCTCATAGATATATATATCATAATAAATACTTAGATTCCGGGATGGGCCGTTTAGCAAATTTCACGGCCCTACCCAAAATAATGATACGCTAGTTGCTTTAGGCGCGTATTTAATAATGTTATCTCCCTAAACTCGAGTGTACATTTATGTGACCCAAATCCAAATCTCAACGAAATCGAAATGTGTCTTTAATCACGGGTACATTGATTGTGACGTGGTCTGAAATGCATTTCCATGACATTGCAAATTCTTTAAAATAATGAATGAGACGAGCCTCGACAAACAAAAATATAGAAGCTACGGGGCCCTCTAGATATATATATATATATATATATATTAAAATACTTAGAATTCGGGATAGACCGTTTAGCAAATTTCACGATCCTACCCAAAATAAATACGCTAGCCGCTTTAGGAGCGCCTTTAATAATTTAATTTCCTTAAACTCGGGTGCACATTGATGTGACCCAAATCCAAATCTCAACGGAGTCAAAGTGTGTCGACAACCACGGGTACATTGATTGTAACGTGGTTTGAGATACATTTTCACAACGCTGTAATTCTTGATAAAATAATAGTGAATGATAAAAGCGGTTAAAAGATAAAATTGGCACATAAGTTCACATTTGTATAAAATCAGATAATCAAGCCAAATATAACAGTTGAGCGACCGTGCTAGAACTACGGAACTCGGGAATGCCTAACACCTTCTCCCGGGTTAACAGAATTCCTTATCCAGATTTCTGGTACGCAGACTGTAATATGGAGTCATTCTTTCCTCGATTCGGGATTAAAATTGGTGACTTGGGACACCCTAAATCTCCCAAGTGGCGACTCTGAAATAAATAAACCAATCCCGTTTCGATTGTCCTTTAATTGGAAAAAACTCCCTTGTACCCTCGTGGGTGCGTAAAAAGGAGGTGTGACAGTCCCTGCCAGTCCTAATATTCCTGCTGAAGTCAGGTGTCCGTAGTCAATATATATGTATCCTCAAATCCCCTTTTACCCCATATGTGATTACAGAATTCATTCATTCGATGTGTGTGGTCTTACCTTGAAGTGTTTAAACTCTGTCTTATTAATACAACTTCTTTCAACCCTTTTTGTTACTTATTGCTTTCAAAATGGACCAGTCAGTCCAGTTTTTAAATAGACTCCTTTCAAATGTGTCTTGTAATTTCACTATACTCTTAGACCACTAGGTTCTGCCCTTTTTGTGTGAGCCTTGACTTGAGACCCTTGAGCTCCCTCTGAACTTGGACATATGAAAATTGGCCTTTCCACACTACACTTACTCTGTCTTGGCTATGAAATTTGGGTGTGAGCACTGCCCGGGATCCCTTGAGGTCCTTAGGGAACTCTGACACACCTAGATGTGAGGAAAAACTATGAAACAATCTTGGCACTTGAGGTGATTGATTACATAACTTAGAGAGGAAGTCCTAATCAGGCTTCCTATAGTGTAAATTCTTATTTTTATTATGTAATTCATTTCAACGTTGGTCTGTAATAACTTGTTGTAAACAAGTATTGGAGTTGACTAGTGAAAAGGAAAGGGGCAGATATGCATGCTATAATTGTTAAGGGTAGAAAACATGTTATTAGGTTTATGTTCCTAATTGCGCGATAGAAACCATGCTTAGGGTTCATACATGCATTAGAAATCATGCTCTTATGTCTCATATTTATTGTTTCAGCATGTGCACCTTTACAAAAATCATGTGTTAAAATCTACTAATAATTAGCACTTTACTATTATGTTCTACGCTGCCAGGTGCATTTAGAAATCCTGCTCTTAGGAAATTCTGCATTATGAGTTTTATACATGCATATTAGATACTATATTTTAGGATCTCATTTGCACTTGCATTCACACTTAGTGTAAACTACTGATTATAAAAGAGGTAAAAACAGCTTCACACTTGATTATCCTGTTTTAAAATAGCTAGGGATAACCTCTACACTCGTATCAACTAGAACAACATGCTCTTAGGGTAAAATAATTTCCACACTATTTTAATAACTCGGAATAATTGTTGCACATCACTTTACACCTAGGCTAGCCTTAGGTAACTACTTAAATAAAAATAGAATTGTCCTTGTTTAACTGCCAGTATGTTAAAATCAGTAGGCAAGCCTGATTCAGACTTCTTTTCTGAGTCATGTGATAAATCTAATTCTGCTGTAATCACTTAGATACCATGCTTAGAATTCTGAATTCAGACCTTATCTGTGCATGAGTCATGCTGTCTATATACACTACCTGTGGAGGTATACTTGAGCCTTTCGTTTGTCTTCCGTGCTCCCTTTAAATGCAGTCCTATGTGTTCTTGTTTGTCGCCTAGCATTTTTCCTTTAAACCCGAGGGTCTGCCAAGAACCTCCCTCATAGGATAGAAGTCCAAAATTCCTCCAGGACTGATAGGAAAGGACGAGTAACAGCATGAAATAGGGGTCGAGACCAACCTTCGCTTTAAATACCTTCGCGTGGCGAGAAAGTGTAGATATGGATATGATGACCGGTACATTAATACCACGTGTAGCCCCTCTTTGAGAAGTGTCATACCGGATATTGCATTGATATGATCCATATCACAAGCAAACCTAGGACACCCCTTTACATTTATAAGCATGCTTTAGATTGTAATTCTTTTCAAAATTTTGCCTTTGGCTAATTATTTTTTCAAACACTTGTGTATTTAAACTCACATCCCTTACTATTTAAGCCATACTTGTTTATTTGCTAATTGCACAAATTCACAAAAACCTGTCTGGCCGGGAACCACATTAGTGGATCCTGAGGGGTGCCTAACACCTTCCCCTTAGGATAATTTCAAGCCCTTACCCTATTTCTGGTTACCAAACGTAGTTATGAATGAACCTCATAGGTTCCCCAATGCACCTTAAAAATTGTTAGGTGGCGACTATCCAAAATGCAAACCCCTTTCCCAAAAAGAATGAGTTGTCCCATACCAAAATGTCATGAACCCAATTCCGCGGAAGGAAAAAGGAGGCACGACACTAAACAAGTTAGTCATGGTAAGAGACAGTTAAGACATAGAGAAAGAATGTAGCAGAATCATGTTGAAGACAAAGATGTGTTGAACAGAATTGGACACAATCTGGACCAATCGAATGCACTAGAAAACTAAAGTAACTAACATAGTCATATCAATTAAAGGGAGGGGGCAAGGGAACTAAGTAAACATGCTGA
The DNA here is from genome assembly GCF_000393655.2 of Nicotiana sylvestris. Taxonomy (NCBI): domain Eukaryota; kingdom Viridiplantae; phylum Streptophyta; class Magnoliopsida; order Solanales; family Solanaceae; genus Nicotiana; species Nicotiana sylvestris. The sequence continues at coordinate 137,810,715 of NC_091058.1, forward strand.
ACGAATATTAAAGAACTAAATGAAGTCAGACATGCTAATTACACATAAGGCAGAATTTAGACATGCTTAATAACAGCAAACAGAGAAACAAATTGAATAACTAGTACAGGAACAAACATAGATGTATAGACATGGAACACATAAATTTAGTTTCAAAATTTAATTAGAGACATAACAATTAAAGAAGAAAAATGCAGAATGTAAAAATAGGTGCAATTCCACTATCTAGCCTTGGCTTTCAGCCGGCTAGACCCACAGTTAGCACAAGTAGCAAAGAAAGAAAAGAGAGTTTGAATGTACGTATGTGTATTCTGAATAGTGTGTTCGTGTGTTGAAGGAGCATAATGAGAGTGCTTATATAGTAGTTCAAGAGTAGATCCAATAAGGTAAAAGAATCAGAAATCAACAATTAAGGGCCATCAGAATCTAATCACATAAGGAGTTCAAACAGTAATAATATGGAGTCTAATTAAGGAAAGAAGTTCAAATCAAACCAAATAAAAGAGTTCAGAATAAAATAATCAGTATTCTAATTAAGGGAAAAATCATGTAAAGGAATCATTAAATATACATGTAATCAAATGAGGCAAGAGTGACTAATTAAGGTCGTAAACATGGAAATATGCAAGACTTAGGCATACAAATTTCTAACAGATCAAATCAATCAGCCGCATTTCAAAGTAATAATGATTTTTGGAAAGAATATATCAACTCCCATAAATAGAAATAAACTAAGTAAAACTTCATAGAAACATAGAACTTAGTCGGGAAAAATCACGTTCAAGTCCTAATAGAAATTTATTAGGGCAAAACTACAAAAATATTGGATTTGACGAAGAAAAACATGCAAGTCAGAGGACACAGAGCGAACTAATACGATTAGTAACACGAAAAGACCCAAATCGTAGCAAGAATTGGAAAGATTAGTATATTACATAGAGTCAACTAGGGTTCGAGTACTCTTGCAAAAATCAGTCAAGAAGATGAAAAAATAGGATCAATTAAACATCTAGAAGTCAGAAATCCTTTAAAAACAACTCGTAATGAACCCTAGTTTTAGGGAAAAGTAAGAACAAGTGATTTAAACCAGAAATTTTCAGAGAAACACATGTAATAGTGCTCGAATTGTCTCAGATCTATACAGATCTGGATATAATCGAAGGTAATAGAATAGGGTTTTTAAAAACATAACAGAGATGAGAGCATAGTCTTAGAAACCATGGATTCGTAACAACATAAAGAGAAGTTCTCACTCACAGTCGATAAAAATGGCCTGAGACAGGCTAACAAGTAGAGCTTCAAATCAGAACCAACTAGGTTCTTCGAGATCCCCTCAAGGATCTAAGGAGTCAAAGATCCATGACGTGTAAGAAGCTAAGACTGACTGGGGAAAACAAGAAAATATCACAATGCTGAGATATACGCCGGTGATGGCGCTTGAGAAACTAAGGTTTAATGGAGAGAGTTGAGAGAGAAATGGAGATGATGACGACGTGTGAGGAAGTGAATGAGAGGTTTGGGGGGGGGGGTCGTTTGGGATTAATTTTGGTAGGAAAAGTTGTGGACCGTTGATCTAAAAGATCAACGACCACGATCAAACGGGCGTTGGGTCGGGTAGGTGCAGATTGGGCTTAGGGGTGAGTTGGGTCGGTATATTAAGGGTTTTGGGCTGATATAGTTGGGTTATATGGGCTGGTTTGGTGGGTTAAGTTTGAGAATAAGGGGCTATTTTTTAGATACCCAAGTAATTAAATAGAAATATTTTATAAAATAATTAACAGTATAAAAAATAATTTTCATGCATAGAAATATTTTAAAACAATTACTACATATTTAGAAAATACAATGAGCTATTTTCTGTTAAAATAATGTAATAATATACACATGGGCTATAATTACAAAATTATTGCAATTGTAATCAAAAGGTATAAATCTGGCCATTTGTGAAATAATTTGACCTTGATATGGCTATCAATAGCAAAATTAAATCAATAAAATATTATAGAGCCATTTGTGATGCAATTTTGTAATTATTTATATAAATAAAATACTAGAACAAATTAATTTAAAAATATAGAAATCATGAAAAAAATATCAATTGATGCTAATGCATAGTTTTGAAGGTATATATGCACTTAAAAATATTATAGAAAAAAATTGGGTATCAACAGTAGCTCGTCTTCATGAAAAGTGATCTTGTGACTTTCCAGCACATGTCCCACAATATTAACCATTTCTCTGCTAGCGATATTATTGGGCACATAGGCTTCATTCAACACTTTCATCAATGCGTTCCTATGTGTCTTAGAATTCTGTAGTAGCGATAGAATGGATATCTAAGCAGTGGTTTTGTTTAGGTGATCAACTACATAATACTCCCTTGCCTTCACCTTTCTCCAAAAATCGTCCGGGCCAGTTTCAATGATAGGCTGTTTAGGAGCGGCTTCTTTACTTATTCCTCCCAAATGCTCGGGTGTGTAAACTCTGTCAGTCCTGGTCATGCCTTGTGCGATACCTGTTTCTTCCATTTTCCATTTTACTTTCCTTCTTGCCTCTACAGCATAGTCCCATGGTATATCATTGGAATTAAAGTACGGTGTAGGTGCTACCGTCATAGTGAAGGGTGTGGTTACTTCCACCTCAAACCGAGCTGGTGCGACTGAGGGCGTTGTTGCTTTAACCTCAAACGGAGTTGGAATGGCTATTTCAACCTCAATTGGCGACTGAATTTGCACTATAATAAGTGTGAGAGTGATTGGAGGTACTTTGGGTTTGTCCCCTTCACGAATGAGTCCAATTGATCCTTCCAGATCCCATTCTTCATCAGTTTCGATCACATTTACCCCCTCGCCCCTGTGATCCGGGAGGGGATTGTTTCGGACATTTGGTGCAACCCCTTTTGCTTGTATAACTTTGGTGTCAATCAACTTCTAGATCTTATCCTTCAAAGTGTGACATTCATCAATAGTATGTCCCTTCATGCCCGAGTGATAGGAACATGTCTTGTTCGGATTAACCCACTGGGAAGAGTTTTCCATTATAACAGCGGGAATGGTGGTGACATAACTTGCAGTGTTCAGTCTTTCATACAACTGATCGATGGGTTCAGCAATAGGAGTGTATTGTCTGGGTGGTTTGCGGCCAAAATTTGGTCTGGGTTTCGACACTGCCAGTCCTGGTCATGCCTTGTGCGACACCTATTTCTTCCATTTTCCATTTTAATTTCCTTCTCACCTCTGCATCATGGTCCCATGGTATATCATTGGAATTAAAGGACAGTGTAGGTGCTACCGTCATAGTGAAGGGTATGGTTACTTCCACCTCAAACGGAGCTGGTGCGGCTGAGGGCGTTGTTGCTTTAACCTCAACAGAGTTGGCGTGGCTATTTCAACCTCAATTGGTGACTGAATCTGCACTATAGTAAGTGTGAGAGTGACTGGAGGTACTTTGGGTTCGTCCCCTTCACAAATGAGTCCAATTGATCCTTCCAGATCCCATTCTTCATCAGTTTCGATCATATTTACCCCCTCGCCCCTGTGATCTATGAGGGGGTTGTTGAGGATATTTGGTGCAGCCTCTTTTGCTTGTATAACTTTGGTGTCAATCAACGTATGGATCTTATCCTTCAAAGTGCGACATTCATTAATAGTCCCTTCATGCCCGAGTGATAGGCATATGTCTTGTTCGGATTAACCCAATGGGAAGAGTTTTCCATAGTAACAGCGGGAATGGGGGTGACATAACCGGCATCGTTTAGTCTTTCATACAACTGATCGATAGGTTCAGCAATATGAGTGTATTGTCTGGGTGATCTGCAGTCGAAATTTGGTCTGGGTTTCTGGTAGTTTTGGCGGGGTGGTGGTGGTGAGTGGTAATATGGAGGTTGTGTTATAAGTATGGTAGGTGGCGGCAGGTTGTTGATATCTGGGAGGTGAAGGCTGATTTGTGAGTAGAGGTGTTTGGTATGTGAGAGGAGATTTTTGTCCTTGGGCTACCATCACGACCCCTACTTCCTTCTTCTTGGATATGCCTCCTTACTGCAAGGCCTTGTTTGTAGTTTAGAGTGCCTCAAAGTTTGTCACCATTTCGCTTTTAATTCCCTCTTCTATTTTTTCTCCTAATTTGATGATGTCAGAAAATTTATGATTTTCAATAACCATCAACCTCTCATAGTATTGCGGATCCTGGGCCCGAACAAAGAATTTGTTCATTTGCTCTTCCTCTAATGTCGCCCTTACTTTTGCACCTTCCGATCTCCATCGAGTAGCATACTCGCAGAAAGTCTCTTTTCGTTTTTTCTTGAGATTCTGGATATAGAAGTCATCTGGTGCATTCTCTATGTTGAATCTGAACCGATCCATGAAATTTGATGTCGTGCTTACCCAGTTAACCCACTTCTTTGGATTTTGGCTGATATACCAAGACATGGCATCTCCAGTGAGGCTCCTCATGAATAGTTTCATGCGGATTCTTTCGTTTTTACCAACCCCAACGAGCTTATCAAAGCATGTTCTCAAATGTACCTTCGGATCACCTGTCCCATCAAACATTTCAAACTTGGTAGGTTTGTAACCCTCTAGTAGTTCTAAGTCCGGCCGAATACACAAATCTTCATAATTCAAACCTTCAATGCCTTTACGGCCTTCAACACCCTAGACTTGACTAGTAAGCTTCTTGAGCTCCTCTGCTATGTTCTTGATGAGCAGGTCCTTATCGGCAGACTCCGGTATGTATAAGGTCTGTTGTGGAGTGTGGGGGTAAGGTTTCTACGTATATGGGGTTGCTTTGATGGACTCTAGGAATTTGGGTATAATGGGGGTCGTTGGTTGAGTTTTGAGGATCGGGGTAGGTTATGGTGCATTCTGAGGAGTATGATAGGTAGTGGTTTGTGGATACTGGGTTGGCTGATGATGATGTTGTGGAGGAGTCGGTACTATGGAGGATTGGGATTTTGAGGTAGTGTGGCATACTGGTGAGGTGCGGGAGGATTTTGTTGGTTTTGTGTGTTCTGGGGAGGTGCTGGATTTTTGATGTTTTGTTGGTTGACGCCGGGGACGTTAAGGGTAAGGGAAAGGTTTGCCAAGTTCCGGATCTGCTCAAGTTCCCCTTATAACTCCATTATCTTTTGTTCCAAATGCAGAACCAAGTCATTCTGTGCCGGAGTGCTTCGACCATCTGAAGTTTCGACATTCTCTTCATGCGTAGCGTTGTCTTTCCTAATATTGCTTGTATCATCCATTCTAGCTTTTCCTTTGCTTTTAGGATCGTTCGGAGGAGGAGGAAGTGGATGATCTCTTGATCTAGTATGATATGCTGATGATGCCAGTACACACGAACCAACCTTAAGGGATGAGAATAAACAAATAAAGAAAAGAAAAACGAAAGGTAAACAAGTTAGTGAGGAGTATTGAAAGGATGTTTGCGGTATTTAAACATATATTGCAGAATTATAAGTTAGCGTCCTAATTTGGGGACCTCATTTTGCCCGAGGTAGGCCTAAGCGACACATAAATTTGGAGAAAATCAATGCCAATAATTGTGTCATTTCATTAATATAATAAATAAACCGAATCTCTACTAAAATGACAATAATGATAAAGAGTCACTAGTGGCATGTGCCTTATTACAACCAAATCCTAAAACGAGTCTAGAAAGCAAGTAAAACATAATTCTTAATCTATTTGGACCCAGAGGGACCTTCTCCATGCTTGGCCTTCTTTGTTCCATCGATCAAGTTCCCTAGGTCGCGCATGTCCAGTAGCAGATACGCCCTTGCTAGGATCCCTCCTTCATTGCCATCCATGTTTTGACAGCCTGCAACCCTGTTTCTCATCTTCCCTTCAAGCTCCATCAACCCCTACTCTAAATACTCCAACCTCTCTATTGATTTAGTAATGATTACTCTCATTCATTGATTGCTTCCATGTCTGCTTTGTGTTGTTCAAAATGTCTGGCCTCAGATTCAAAAATCCTTTTGCTTAACCTCCTATATTTGACTTGTGCCTTGGCAATGTCGTCTATGACCTTGTTTCCCAAATCAATCCCCGGCTTAACTTCTCCTGCTATGTTATCGACTAACCATGATGGGTAGAAACACACATGACCAGCATGGTACCGATATAGCTCGATGGTATCCTTTTCCACAATGACTTTTAGATGCCACATGTGTTGTGCCTCGTACTTGAATGGAATAGCATCACCTTGGAAATCTGTTTTGTAGTGAACTATCTTAGAAACTCGGGGTATGACTTGTTTCCTCCCAGATTGCCTCATGACTCTGATAGGAGCATAAGGATAGATACCCTTTAATCCGATTAGCACTAGATAAGGAACATCTATTGAACTGTTGATGAACTCGCTAGTAGGGAACCATTTGAACATCCAATGGACCTTATCATCAGTCAAATTGCTAAAGAAGTGTACCCAGTTCACAGTGTTTCCTAGTTGTGCAAACCTATCGGGATAAAAGTCATTCTTTTCGGGTGCTGAAAAGCTATGTGATGATTCCATGGTCTCTGCGAAAATTCTTGCCGGTATTGTCCCCTTTGAAGATGTTCCAACAACCATATTTGTAGTAGCAAATTACAACCCTCAAAATGCCTATATCCTTTCTTGCAGCGGTCCAAAGCTCGGTATATCTCTGCTACGATCATTGGGAGAATAATGTAGGTCTGTCCCTCAATTCCTTCCATTAGGGTCTTGGTAACTATAGATAAATGAGTATGAATCCTTTCTCCTTGCATTGGGAATACCAGCATCCCCAAAAAACCGACAATAAACATAAACACCCGACGGTGGGTCCAACCCTAAGAAGTAATGGAAAACTCATCATGGTAAAGGCGGTAGGATTAGCTATGCCCATAACGTTCATAAAAGAAGTCAAAGGGTACATAAGATTTCTTCAGGCAGACTAACTCATTATTCTTTCTAAAACCCATCATTTTCAGAAACCCTCGAGAAGTATAATTTTCTGGTACCAATAGACCAGGGCTATCCCAAGGAAGTTCAGCAAAGCCCCCTATTTCCTCTAGAAGGGGAGTCATTTCTATATTACCGAAACGGAAAACAACCTTTTTCATCCCAGAACATAGTAACAACCTCGATCAGTACATTGTTTGGCTGAATGTCTAGCAAAGAAGGTAAATTCCCAAGATCTCTTTTCACATGGTTTTTGTCACTTGGTGCGAGATTTTCCCACCAATCCAGCAACAAAGGTAGGATATTCCGAATCATGCCGAAACTAGGGACCTCGTGCCTCATTTCTGCAAAACAAATAAAATTTGCCCTTTCCCCCTCTAGATTCGATTATTTACACATTAATGATTAACATATCAACACGTTTTCTCCAAAAAATGCACAGATCATGATTGTATCCATGGGGATCATGGAAATCCTAACGGACTTTGGACAAGGCTTGTCTTAGCGAGTTACTGTGCGGACATCATTCTAACTCATACTAGGTTTAGACATGATGCATGCACAGTTGATTTTTAGAATGGGGTTTCTAGAAGAGTCTAGATTGGTACCCTCAAATGGACAACTTGAGAGAGAAAGACACGGAACCGTCGATTGCACCGTTGATCGACTAGTTTTTATCGTAAATAAGCCTTTCCAAATTTAAAAGGTAGTTTTAGGAAGAGCGCGGACACTCATCAAATGCCGCTATGGTATTAATACACACGAGTGGAATATGACGTGGAACATGCTTTATGCAAAGATAAAATAACATATTGTCAAGTATTTTTGCATGTTGAAAGCAGTAAATACAGTATTGAATGAAATGTAAAGACATAAAAGCAAGGAAAACAAGGAAGAAGTTAGTACTCACAATATGGAAATGGTAACAAAGTAAACGAGGGAGTGAGGGTGGGGAGAGACATGATGTAGCAATTCAAGGAAAGTGAATGTCATGAGAAAACTAAGTAGAGATTTCCATGCGAGTTCAAATAAAGGAAAAACGGAGAAAAGGGTGTACAGGTAGCAAAAAGGAAACGGGAGTGGGATATTCATGTAACAACACAAATAATAAAACACTTATTAGAGAAGATTAATTCATATAGACTAAGTTCACTTATGGTAAGAGCCTAAAAATCTCTAGCAGAGTCACCATGCTGTCACGCCCCTTTTTCTCGCAAAATCGGGTTTCAACATGTGACAACTCTTTTAAGGAAGAGTTTTTAAAAGAGGAGAGTCACCACCTAATGGATTAAGGTGCGTTAGGGCACCTATTTGCAGATAACTCTATCTAACCAATTTGTGTCACCAAAGATAGGGTAAGGGCTTGAAATTACCTCAAAGAGAAGGTGTTAGGCACTCTTCGAGGTCCACAACTATGGGTCCCGACCGAACTCAATTATATGAATTAGTCTATATGATCAAAGCTAAGAAACAAGGAATTATTAAACACAAATAATCGATTGAAAGACAAGGTGGGGGGGGTCCTAAGTTTTTTAGCCTAAAGGATCACCCCGTGCAACATAAATAATATTTTGTAACTCCTTCAAGGTGGGGTGTTACTCATATTATTCAACGGGCACAGACTATCATCTCCTGCTACCCAAGTAATATCTTTAAATTGTTTACTTAAAGCGTACTGGTCAATTCTAAGTCGTACCCTATGCGTGCACTACCCGTCCTATGCCTATGGTCTAAGAGGCATTTGGACCTCTATCTTAGGGTGGTTCTAGACTTTAATTTATCCTGCTCAAAATGAAAATACTAGGCGACATATAAAAACATTTTGGAATTTTACTTATAAGCAAATAAGGGCTCAAGTTGGCCTCCTCACTTAGACAACGAATGCACGCAAGTCAGATTAACAAAGACAGTTGTTGATTTTAACAAGTTAAAGTTGCAGAAACCTATGGGCAAGATCTCTATATGAATCTGAATTTAATTAGTGGGCAGTTTACAATCTCTGAGACCTACAAAGTTGCCTACTGATTACAGTTATAAGAGATTAAACCTATAGGCATGATATCTAGGCATTTTATGCAGTAACTAATAATGGTGATCACTGGAATATGTTTAGAATTGGTTAATTGAGTCCTATAAGCATGATTTCTAATTATGATAATTAGCACAACGTTGAGGACTCTTAAAGAAACGAATGAGATAATTAATTAAACTGATTCGGATCCTATAGGTATGAGTTCTATACTGAAAACTAGTTTTAGACCCTACAGGTATGCTTACTATGATTAAACTGATTTTAGATCTTATAGGTCTGCTTGCTATAATTAAACTGATCTTAGATTCTAGAGGCATGATTTTAACAAGCAGACATAGAGAATATTTGAACCAAATGAAGAACCTATAGGCATGATTTCTACAATGACTGGAAAATAACACGTTTTAAGCAAGGATAAAATACCTATATGCATGATTTCTACAATAACTGGAAAGTAGCACATTTTTAGAAAATATAGAATACCTATAGATATGATTTCTAACACATGATAGCTGAACATGTTTGGTCATAGTAGCACATTTTAGCTAAGTAATGAACCTATAGACAGGATTTCTACCCACTTTAGTGCAAGTATAGGATAAAAGCCCATTCCTTAATTTCACTGATACCCCAAAATGTTATTACAAGAATTATTACAGACCCAGAATGAATAGAATAAACTACAAAGTAAAATAGCTACAGGGAGCCTATAACATGCCCAAAAGTACACCTGACCAAGCCAGGCCTTCATTCTTACAGTTCATAACAGCCCCTAAAAATTACATGTTCGTGGACATAAGGCAGCCAAGACTTGAGGAATTCCCCCAATAGTCTTAAAACAAAATTGAGCATATAGAACCAAGACCCCAGTGTATCAGAGTTCCCAGGGGCTTCAAGAACCCAGAGCAGTGCTCACACTAGAGAGGTTAACAAAGATAATCCAGAAGAGGAATTAAGGACCAAGTACTAGTGTGTCAGAATTCACAAGGGCCTCAATTGGACCCCGAGCAGTGCTCACACTAGGGAGGTCAAAGGACAGAACCTAAGTAGCCTTGGATTTCGGCCAACTAAGAATGGGATTCAAAGAACTTATGTGACTAGTGAAAGAAAGGACCAAAATTGAGAAACAGGAACTGAAAAGTTTTAGCAGACACAATCAAACTGAGCAAATCTGGCAGACAGTTGATTAGATCACAGAACAAGCTTAATGCAAACTAAGGAAAACAAGTTCAACACTTAGCATAGTAGTCACATGCTAAAAATAAGTTAAGGAAAGAACATGTTTGCAGGATTGACAAGGGTTATTATACATTGATGTGCATCACCAGACATGTTGAAACATGGTTTGAAATTATGCTAAATATATAAGAAACAAGACAACATGGTCATAAACCAAGTAATCACAGAAAGAACACGGTATCATGTTAGCAAAGGGGCAGGATCACAGACACATAACATATGTCAGAACATTTCTGCAGAGATTCTGGACAGAATGAAAGGTAAACTCATGTCAAGTAGTAGATATGGGCATTCAAGCATGGTTATAAAGATCTAATTAACAGAAGTTGATCTAGTTTGCACACAAAGTTTTAGCCTAACACCTTAAAGTAACAATTCAAACATGCTGAGACAATTGTTCTAAATCACAAGCAAATACTAAAGGGGTATGGAATTGAGTGAGCATGCTGAGTGACATAATGGTAGAGAGGCAAATTATAACTAGCACTGAAAGTCTTAACACATATTACCACAGATGTGAGTCATTCATCACAGAGATTCTAAGCAAATGAACAGATTCATAAACATTCCGGCATCAACACACTATCTAAACAGTCTTAGGAAGATTCAGATTACCCAATTAGGCATAGATAATCTCAGAACTAGTTGCATTAAAAGTGATTAGATGCAGAAGTTAACAGAGTAATGCTTAAAAGTAAACCAGAAACGTATTAAGCCGGAGATTCAGAGGTAAGAACACATGCAAATTGTAGGCGTATGAGGATGAAATTGCAAAAGTTAAGTAACTCACCAGTTAAACAAAAATGCAAGAAAGAACAAAAATCGCAATGTTCTGAACATTAGTAAGAAGAAAAAACCCAGAATTTAATGGGCTTAGCTTTCAGCCGGCCAAGACCAAAGTATAGAACGAAATAACAGAGTAAAGCCTTTAGGTCTAGTGAAGTTATAGTGATTCCAAAGTCTGTCCTAAAGGGAATGGGGGAAAGAGTTTATATAGTGGTAGAAATTAACAAGTAAACAAGGAAACAATGTAAAATTAAACATAAATAAGGAAACCATAGCATGTTGAATCAATAAAATCGAATTTAGGGTAAACCCTAATTTCAGGGAAAGCAAATATTGACAGAAATATAACAAAAATCGGTCACACAGTAGACTATAGGATGAACATAGACATAATAACACTTAAAAGCAGAGAATCAAACCGATTTTGGTTCGATTTAAAGAGATCTAAAAACTCTAGTTTTAGGGTAAGTAAGAATCTCAAAGATACACAGAGATTCATAGAGATTTATACCATGAACCAGTTTTTTGTTCGAAATTAAAGAGATCCGCTTGCCATGTTTAGGCAAGCAATTAGGTAACACCATAAACGAGTAACCAGTAGTGAGGGGAGGTAAATAAAGCAAAGGAATCCATGGTGGATTCCATTTTGGGGCCGAATTTAGAGGGTTTAAGAGAGACGACGACTAGGGTTCGTGAGAGATAAGAGACGAGAGGGTTCAGAGGCAGCGGATTGTAGAGAATGGGGTTAGGGTTAAGGGTTTTGGGTAATAAAAAGGGTGGAATAATGTGGTTCGTTGATCTCAGAGATCCACAACCACGATTTAAAAGGGGTTTCGGGTAGGTTTAGTTGACTGGGTTGGGGGGTTATTTGGTTTGGGCTGGGTATTTTTAGGCTCGTGTATTAGGTAATTGGGCCGGGGGTTGGTCTGCAAATAGGTAAAATTAAGGCTAGTTTTTAAATACCCAATATTTAATAAATAAATAATTTATAAAAGCAATTAACAAATAATAAAAATATCATTTGCGCACTAAAATAATTTAAAATAATTACTTAATATTATGAAAATATAAAAAGTTATTTTCTGCATAAATAAAGTAATTATGCATGCATATGAGCTATTATTGTAAAATGTGCAATTTAGCCCTAAAAATACAAATGTAATTATAAGAAATGCACTGAAAATATTTAAGACCTCACATTGGTATAAATGATAAGTTTAGTTGATTAAACCATCATAAAAATAATTTGGAGGGTAATTATTGAATATTTATATAATAAAATACAGAAATAAATAGATTTAAAGCCTTTAAAAATTATGAAAAATTATAAAATACATGTGTGTGCTCATAATCAAAATGATGATGTATATACACTATTTTGAAAGTATATATATATATATATATACACACACACACACACACACACACTCATTTAAAAATGAGAGAAAATTGGGTATCAACATAGAGAAGCCCCTTCATCACTAGCTTCCCCATCATCATCAATCACCACAGTGGATGTGGCAGGCTCGGACACGATGCTCTTCACCTTTTTATTTTTACCCTCGCCCATAGAGGAACGTCGCCTTTTTTGTTATTTGTTCTCCGGCCGGGGACTCCGAGTGGAAGCACCTATACCGGTAGCAGGTCCGACGACACCCGTTCGAGTGAAGACCTCCTGCAGCAACCTTGTCGCATCTGCGGGGTAAGCTAAAACGTCCTCCTCGGGAACGGTAATAGAGCCATACAGAAGACATAAATTCAGCAAAGGGAAAAGTTAGCTGGTTCTCTAACATGTGAGATTAAAACAAGATAAGTCCGAGAATCAACTTACCATGATTTTTGACCTTCCACCCGTATTTAAGGGCTAGTTCTTTCCACCGGGGGGCCTTGGGCGTAGTAATATCCAAAATTTTCTGGACCCACTGGCCCAAGCCTTCAACTCTTGTGGTGTTTACCGAGTTGCTGAAATAATGGAAAAAGAAAGATCAGGGACAACATGAATAACCTTTAACCAGAAGAAATGATAGATGTTGAACTTATGTGTATGATTTCATAATTTAGTAAAGGATGGAGTTTTGGCCGGGATGATGTCCCTGTGGCAACTAAAATGAACCGCTCCATCCATCTACGGTCGTTGTTGTCATCCATGCTGATGAGCAAAGCATAATGACCACATTTGCTGAAATTTATCATTCCCCTATGGAAAATCTTAGAGGAATAAAGATTCATCAATCGAGCCCGGGAGAGTTCTTTCCTTGTCTCCTGGCATAACCGCCGAACACAAGCTACCTTCCGCCATACAGAAGGGCTCACCTGAGCCAAGTAGACTTGATAGCGGAGGTAGAACTCTAAATTACGAAGTCAAGTCTTCTGCTCAATGAAAACGAGCCCAAAGTGAAGGGGTACATGTAAATTGTCATGGGCTGCTTTCCAGACACGCCCCATGACCCCTTGGCCACGCCCCATGGCAACCTAGAAAGCCTCACAATGCCTAGCGCCATGGTCGACCCCGTGGTCTTGGCTGCGCCAAGTGACAAGTGCGCATGCGCCTCTGTCGCCCCACCGATGCCTCTCGCCAGCGTCCAAGGGCTGGCCAATGACAACAGCGCCGCACGCCTTGACAATGTCGCGCACGCAGATCCTTATGCCTCGCCAACGCCCAGTTGCAGGCCCATTCCAGCAGCGCCTCACGCATAGACCCTGATGCCAAGCACCAACGCCTAGCCTCAGGCCAACACAGCAAGTGTCGCGCACGCCCACAGCAACGCGCGCGCAGACCCTGACCTGCAAGACAAAGTTGCTGCCATCGGACTTAGTTCTACATTGTAATAAACTAAGTCCTTTTCATTATAATTATAGGCTAGTTTACATCATTTTCATTGAGTGTGCTTCTACAGCTTTATTAGGACTAGTCATGTAATGTTGGTTTACTTTTTTTAAGCATTATTAGGGGGGACCAAACAATCAAACATTTTCAAGCAAGCAATTTTTTGTACTGGTGTCTCTCCCCCTCGACATCGCATCTTTTGTAATCAACATTTCAGTCATCAATAAAATCATCATCATCATTCAAAACCCAATTCTCTCTCAGCTTCCGCAATTGCTCGTGACATTGGTTTTCCTGCACGACACTGACAATCTAGTCTAGCGTGCGGAGGGGACCTAATTGGAGGACAACAACCGCACTAACATCGGTTGCTTAGCCTTACGTTGCCCTTCCAAATAATATCAGGAAGGCGTTGCATAACAGTTGGTATCAAAGCCTAGGCTCGACATCGGACGGGGGAACACATTTTCCATCATCGCCATTTCTGACCATGGTGAATCATGGGGAGCGCCTGGCATCCCTAGAAGAGATGGTTGACCGATTACGACCCATCGTGGATACGGTGCCTGATCAAAACAACAACCTAGTACAAAGGTTGGACAACCTGGACCGCCGAATGTGGCAGGCAGAAAATGACATTGCAAACATCAGTCGTGACTCTGACGATGATCGACAAACGGCAGCCATCGAAACTGCCAATATTCATGGCAAATTTGAGGACCACCAACAGGAGCGTGTCGACGATTTAGCCCATCAGCAACAAGAGGTAGACAGACTAACTGCCATGCAGCAAACCATAGATGACTTGACAGACAAGCTCAATGTTGTCAATGCTACCCTACAGAGCCTACTTCGAGGAGGCGACAACCACATCAAGGGTGTAGCAAACCTCACCCCCATTCCACAAAAGCTTAAAATACCAGATCCAAATCCATACGACAGATCCGGGGATGCTAAAGAAGTCGAAAACTTCATCTTCGACATCGAACAATACTTCGATGTCGTGGGCCATTTGGAAGAATCCAAAAAAGTAGCGACTGCTGCCATATATCTTCAGGGCGATGCTAAACTTTGGTGGCGGGTCAAATACGAAGCCATCAAGGTCGGTGAAGATACTCTTCAGACATGGGATGAATTGAAGGCAGCCATACGCCTGCAGTTCTTCCCCGAAAATGTGGAATACAATGCAAGGAGAAAGCTACGGGAGCTCCGCCATACCAGATCAGTGCGAGAGTACGTGCGTGAATTCTCCGCACTCATGCTAAACATACGCGACATGGGGGACAAAGACAAACTCTTAGCATTCATAGAAGGTTTGAAACCTCATGCCCGTATGGAACTACAGAGACAACGGATAGACACCCTGCCCAAGGCCATTCAAGCTGCAGAATGCCTTGGCAATTATCATTTGGGAACTCAGAACGACAAGCCCCAACCGTCTGTCCGAGGGGGATTCAATGGGAACCATCCCAGCAATGGTGGCCCAAGCAAAAGTGGGGGAGATCAGAGTGCATCCAAAACTAAGACTCCTCTCTCCAGCAGCAACAGTGCTGCATCCATCAACAACAATCAGGGGAGAAAGCCTCCCTCATAATGCCGTCATTGTGGCGGGGCACATTGGAACAATGAATGCCCAAACTTAAAGGTCAATGCTCAGCAGACTGTAGAGGATGAGTCAGACGCATCAGACACATCAGAAGAAGACCAGGTAGGCGCCTTCAATGCAATTGTTGGCTCTATCCCTCATGCCTTAGCGGGGACCAGTGCATGTCCTCCTAAGAAAACATCAGTCCCAATCACCAAGATAGGGAAGGAAAAGATAGATGAGATGCCTCCTAAACAAGCGAGGACCCTAATGTTCGTCGAACTAAAAGTGAATGGCAAGCCCATTCACGCATTGATAGACACGAGTGCTACCCACAACTACTTGGCTTCAACTCAAGTAGAGCGCCTGGGTCTTGTCGTGCAAAAGAGCAAAGGTCGCGTCAAGGCTATCAACTCACCACCCCAGACATTGGGTGGAACAACTACAAATGTCTCGGTGAAACTTGGCCCATACAAAGGAAGCATCGACCTGCGCATCGCAATCATAGATGACTTCGACATCATAGTGGGTTTGGAGTTCATGAGGCAAACCAACACCATACCGGTACCATATGCCAACATGCTCCTGATGATGGGAGAAAACGGGGCCAAGCCCTGCACCATACCATGCTTTCCCATAAAGATGGCCGCTGAAAACATCTCGGCCATGCAGTTAGAGAAGGTAGTCAACAGACATGAACCCCTGGTTCCGGCTACCCTTCGCGGCAACAATCAGCTATCATGTCATCGGCCTCAAATGACTGGTGACGCTCCTCAGCATGTGAAGGCTTGTTAGCCATGCCATAAGGAGAAGTCGGATCACTCATCAAAGACAGGACCCTTGCAGCCATTACATGTCCCACAGAGACAATGGGAAAGTGTTTCCCTCAGATTCATCACGGGATTGCCCCAAGTCGGTAATCTTGCATCCATCATGGTTGTCATAGATCAGTTTTCAAACTATGCAACCTTCATAGCAGCCCCGTAGAACATCTCAGCAGAAGATACATCAGGACTCTTCTTCTCGCACATTGTCAAACATTGGGGCCTGCCCAAAGATATTGTTAGTAGGCGCGACTCACGCTTCACTAGAAACCTTTGGACCCATCTCTTCAGGTGCTTTGGGTCAACATTGAGTCATAACTCAGACATCCATCCAACATCGGATGGCCAGACAGACCGGTTCGATGACATGTTGGAGGAATATCTCCGCAACTTTGCAACCGGATCACAGAAGCATTGGGTGAAGCTCCTGGATGCTGCTCAACTGTGTTTCAATTCTCAAAAGAGCCATCATACAAACAAAAACCCTTTTGAAATTGTTACCGGACAGCAACCGCTTCTCCCGCAAACGGTGAATGCATCAACCATGCAGAAATCTCCTCGAGCTGCCAACTTCTCGAGCGAATGGGAGCGCAACATGGGGATAGTGCGGACCTATCTCGTCAAAGCCCAAGAGCGGGCAAAAAGATTCACCGAACAAAATCTTTGCTTTGCCCAACATCAAACAGGGGACAAAGTAATGCTATGCATCCCAAAGTGATACTTGTTTACAAAGAGGACCCATGACCCTCACCTGCAACAAAAATACATCGGGCCCCTGCCCATTGAATAACGCATTGGGAAGTCCACATACCAGGTGAAAACTCCATCCTGGTGGAAGATCCATCCAGTCTTCCATGTCAGGCGCATGAAATTATTGCATCGCTACAACAACAAGCTCACAAAACAGAGGGGCGCAGACCTCCCATCCAACAACCACCAGAAGCATCATCATCATCATCATCATCATCATCATCATCATAAGGCTCCGAGGACGGTGCCAACTCAGGTGGGGGAGAATGTCATAGGCTGCTTTCCAGACACGCCCCATGACCCCTTGGTCGCCCCATGGCGGCCTAGAAAGCCTCACAATGCCTAGCACCATGGTCGGCCCTGTGGTCTTGGCTGCGCCAAGTGACAAGCGCGCATGCGCCTCTGTCGCCCCACCGATGCCTCTCGCCAACGCCCAAGGGCTGGCCAATGACAACAGCGCCGCGCACCCTGACAATGCCGCTTGCGCAGATCCTGATGCCTCGCCAGCGCATTGTTGCAGGCCCATTCCAGCAGCGCCTCGCGCACAGACCCTGATGCCAAGCACCAGCGCCCAGCCTCAAGCCAACACAGCAAGTGTCGCGCGCGCCCACAGCAACGCACGCGCAGACCTTGACTCGCAAGACAAAGTTGCTGCCATCAGACTTAGTTCTACATTGTAATAAACTAAGTCCTTTTCATTGTAATTATAGGCTAGTTTACATCATTTTCAATGAGTGTGCTTTTACAGCTTTATTAGGACTAGTCATGTAATGTTGGTTTTTTTTTAAGCATTATTAGGGGGGACCAAACAATCAAACATTTTCAAGCAAACAATTTTCTGTACTGGTGTTTCTCCCCCTCGACATCGCATCTTTTGTAATCAGCATTTCAGTCATCAATAAAATCATCATTATCATTCAAAACCCAATTCTCTCTCAGCTTCCGCAATTGCTCGTGACATTGGTTTTCCGCACGGCACTGACAATCTATTCTAGCGTGCGGAGGGGACCTCATTGGCGGACAACAACCGCACTGACATCGGTTTCTTAGCCTTACGTTGCCCTTCCAAAGAACATCAGGAAGGTGTTGCGTAACAAAATGTACGTAAAACCCTTGTTGGAGAAGGTTACCCGCTCTGCTAGGTCAGGAGCGATGATGTCAAGTCATGGTAACCACAGTCTTTCTTCACAACAGGGATGCTAGAAAGATAGATGGAAGAAGGGTACACACCAACAACCCATGTGCGGGAGTTAGCAGAAGGGAACTTCTCTTCGAAGTCCTTAGTCGTAATAAGTTTTTGGAGATAATGGTGCTCACCGTAGGAGGAGAAACATCATCAGTGCTTTCTTTGTTGTTTGAAGAACTAGAGTTTCTGGAGGAGGAGGCCATGTTACCAAAAGAAAGTAAGGGTTTCTCTGAAGAAGGATGTTAACAATAAGAGTGAGTTGATTAAAGAAAGTCTAAGAGAGTTTGGGAAATTATGAAGTGTAAAAAAAGAAGACTGATGAGTATGTAAAGGACTATGCGGCTAAAATCGTGGTCGTGATTACCTCGAGAACCGACGAAAGTATTGTTGAATCGTGGGATGACGTGTGTACGGGGCATTAATGCGGAGAGATGTGCGTCTAATCAAGCGTTAGAAACTTTTCAGATGGAGTTAGTAAATTTTTCGCCGAGAAAGGTATCTTTACCAACTTCCCGATAGCACAAGAATGTGCCACCGGAAAGTAGGAGGACTATCTGTATAGGGTAAAATCGGTTCATATTAAATGCTCGTATAATAGAGTGACACGTGGAACCAGAGACAGATGTAAAATGAGATAGGTGGAAGTCAAGACCGGGGGCAGGAGTCTCGAATGGCACCAGAAAGCCCCCGAAGGAAATGTTACTCATGAAGACAAATGAATACCTGTCACCCGATGGCATTCAATGAAGAATATGCTGTAGTATTAAATACATAGTCTGTTATAGAGAATATGATATTCATAGCCGGCCGTTACACATTTTTCAATGGCCCCCCATAATTATCATTTAAGAGAGGCTTGATCCTAGGATCTTGTTCCCTAGGTGCCACTATAAATAAGGATTCCAACAACCATTGTTGGAAAAGGAATTTTCTGATAATCTTATACCATATACTATTCAAAGCTTAATAACATTTTATTTTCTTGCTTATTAATATCATTATTCCTGCCTTCGGAAGCTCTGCTCCCGAAATCAAGATCTTCTGCTATCTTATCTCTATTTCAATGCTAAGTCTTACATTCTTATTTAATTTATTTATCAATTTTAGGATCAAATCGATTCACTTGTCTATAATCATATATAAATTCTGCTGAATTATTTTACGGTTAAACAATACTTTGTACATTGAACTGCTCATTTAAAATATAAATTTTTATATACTTTTTGTCCAGCAAACACAATTAATTTAGGCGGCGGATCGATTTTATATATTGCCCTTGACATAAAAAGACAACGCTGGGTCGCTTTTAGAACACGTGATATATCGAGCCCAGTGGCCCCACACTAAAGAAATGCGAGGATGAATTTGTCAATTTACTCAGAATACCTCCATAGCAGCGTAAATGACTACCACAACTCCACAAATATATATTCAGTTATTCACGCTAGTAGAAATAATAATATCTAATATATAGCTTGACATAAAATTTTAAATCAATAAAAATTTCGTTATTTCTATTGTTATACTCTGTGTTAATAATTGTGAGCTTAATACAAATACATATTTTCAAATTTGTTCAACTTTCTCTCTCTATGTATATTTTTTGTAAATCAAATTGAACAAGATGAGATTACGGTAAAGGCTTAATCACATTAATGTTTATACTCGAGCTATACATCATAAAATAATTTAATAAAGTAAAACTAAATTAATTATAATTAAATAAAAAATTCAATAATATAAACATATATTATGCTGCTATTTAATTAGGTATAAATAAGTTTTTACCATCAGGCAACACCCACTAATCTCATAAGCCTAATCCATTTGTACTTGGTAAAATCCTTTGGAAAAGAGAACGTGTAGCTTGCTAAAATCAGACAAATTTATATTGGACGATTT
This sequence comes from Nicotiana sylvestris, assembly GCF_000393655.2. NCBI lineage: Eukaryota > Viridiplantae > Streptophyta > Magnoliopsida > Solanales > Solanaceae > Nicotiana > Nicotiana sylvestris. The sequence continues at coordinate 137,830,764 of NC_091058.1, forward strand.
TTTTTTACTAGAAATGGAGCATATATCTTTTCAGGTGTAGAAAATTTACATTCTTCCAGAAATGCCCTCGTTGTTGGTACCCGAGACCCACGTGTTAGACGTTACCCCACCAAATCCACGGCAAATTTCCGCTTTACTCCACCTCAGCCCCAAAATTGCCATTTCATATCACCGAGTCATCCATCTTCCTCTCTCCTCTCTTTCTAACATTCAAACCTAACTTTACCCAAACCAGAGGAAATGGTATCGGACTCGGAACTCGTCGGCCGGCTGCGTGAGTTCCTAAGCACCTCCGACCTCACCACCACCACCACCACTGCCGTCCGACGAAAGCTCGAAGAGGACTTCGGTATCGATTTATCCGATAAAAAGGCCTTCATTCGAGAACAAGTTGATCTTTATCTTGAAAGCCAGTTTCAACTTGAACAGCAGAAAAATGAAGGAGAAATGCACGACGAAGTCGATGACGGACCGCCGGCGGAAGTGAGTGACGAAGAAGAAGATGCGGCGGAGGAGGAAGAAGAAGAAGAGCAAGAGGAATCTGAAGCTGTTACTAAAGTAAAACGAAGAAGTTCTAAGAAAAAGTATGTGAAATTTAGATATATGTTCATTTGATGTTCATGTGATTTTTTATGCCTTGTTCAAATGTTAAATGATACATTCTGTTGCTTCTATTTTAAGACGGCATTGTTACAATCATGCATGCGATATTTCATTTTCCTTTTGCATTTCTTCTGTGAAAAAAAGATATACTACTAGTTAATAGCTCAGAATAGAGGTTAGACTAGTACACTGCATAGTTAAGGGATGTTCTTGCTAATGACACATATTTCTAAGTTCTTTTTTATAACGGTGGGGTGTGGGGGGGGGGGGGAACCCTTATGTTCTTGAACCAATAATCATCTTTCGGCTCCTCCTAAACCCAGCTATCTTTCAACCGTAGCCTTTTTCCCCTTTGTATGAGAGTTTAAAGAAATTTCTCTGATTTTTCTCTTTAACTAGTACCATTTTTTAGCTTTCACCAAGCTCGGGAACTGCAAGTTAAGCGTTGCTCTATCCTGTTTAATGGTGTTGGACAAAGTTCATTGCTATATATGGTAGATAGGATAGACATAACCAAAACTCTGCCTAAATCTTGAAACTGTTGAGCCACATGCTTTTATGGGAAACTCGAGACTCTTTATAAGAAGCCAAGGCCAAGAGCAAGCAGGAGTTGTCCTATCTACCTAGAAAGATTCGATAAAGAAAATGTGAGTGGGCGGGAAATCAATAGACACAGAAAGAGAAGAACAAAAGGAGCAGAAGGCACTCCATTTTTTATGTGAAATCAAGGAGTAGCAGGTTAGACTTTGACACTTTCCCGTGCTGCTATGATGTAACGTGCAAACGTCCCAAGGCAGCAGGATGTATGGTGTAGGGCCCCCTATTTTATCTCCCTAAAAGTTCTTTATGGATTTCGATTTTCGAGTCGTGAATAGAGCAGTGGCTTATTCGGCGCTATATCACAATTCATTCTCGTCTTTCTATTTCTGCTACTATGCCTCCTGTTTACTGTTTAGTTCAGTTACTTTTTTTTCTTGCAAGCAAGAAGGGGAAAAAATAGGCGATTCGAATCCGTGTTCTTCTTCTGATTTCTGCATGGGATTCTATGCCAAGAACATCGGCTTCTCATGTCGATCTTCTGTTCGGCCAAGGGGAGGAGAGAAAGAACACATGCATGGAGATTCTGTCTCTCGGAGGTTCGAGAATCTATGATAGGACATCTAAGGCTAAGGTTATGAAGTAAAGGAAGTCCATTACGGAGAGAAGTGGTGATCTCGTCTTGCTTGCTGGGAGAGAGGAAGCTTCCGGACCATCTTTTCCAGCCAGACGCAACTCGACTAATTCACCTTGTACTTGCTACCTCTTAAAAACACAAGTGCCGGGTAATTATGTCCGTGGAAACAGTCTCTTGTAGAAATGCAGGGTAAGGCTGCGTACAATAGACCTTTGTGCTCCGGCCATTCCCCGGACCCCGCGCATAGGTGGAGCTTAGTGCACCGGGCTGCCCTTTTTAATGTTTAGACAGATGAGAAGAAATAACCTAGTGTTTTGTTCCATTGAAATTTGGATACATATTTCTGTATTCTTGAAATAGCAATTCAACAGTGCTCTTTTTAATAAAAGATATTAAGTTCTGAAAGAAAAAAGATGATAGTACCCCGGGTTTCCTTTTTTGCTTGTTTGGGTTGTCTTCACGTCAGCTCCGCCTATATGAGTTTTGTATAGCTGGTTACATGCATAGATAGTGGAGAAAGATTGCATTTTTACTCTATTGCTGTTAAAAAAAAAGGATAACAGAGAAAGAGTGCGGTAAGTTGCCAGCATGTGAAAAGATAGTTATAATACATGAATGAATGTGAAGTTGGCCCACATAGAGCTGAACGGATGTAGAGAATTCATATACTTGACCCTATTGATCTGGGATTGAGGCGTACTTGATCTATTGATTGATTTTTGTATTTGTCTGTCTTCTTGGATGATTATCAGTTTTCCGGTGCCCATATTTTGTCTTATGTTGGGCAGTTGAACCATTAGGTGTATTTTCTGCCTGACGGTGTCAATAGGCTCATGGACCACAAATTGCAATGAGTTATAGGAAGGATGAAAAGATTCTGGGGTTGGTAGGGAGGTGACCAGTTGGGGGGGGGAGTAGAAAGTCGAAATCTTGTGATTATCTGCTGCTGTCTCCTTTGATTACAAATAGTTCTTGTTGTTGTCAAGGGTTGTAGTCTTTGCTCAATTTGTCATCCTTATGTTTCTGTCACTTCCTTTTCTATTAACCAAATATGTTACAGTAGTTCGATTGTGTTATTATTTGCTTGAGGAGGTTTAAACATTTCACCGCTATTATTGATATATCGGCATTAACTTTCAACTCATTCATTGTGTTCACTGCTTAATTGAAGGCTGAACTATGACCCCCATTTGCTATTGAAATTGTCAAAGTGAAGGGCGCTTTTCCAGCGATGTTAAATAATACTAATTGGTGTTGGGCCAGGATATTAATATTACTTTAAAAAAAAAATTAAAAGTAAATATAGTACCAGGATTGCATTAGCCTGAGAGATTATTGCTTGTTCCTCCTCTTGTTTGCAGAGGCATTAGCTGCTTTTGCTATCATTCTTTCTCATGACTGCTACAAATATACTGCCAGAAACCAGCATAAGAATCTCCAGGAAGAAGTTATGCAAACTATAGCCAATCCATGCATGTGTTAATTGAAGAATGTGTAAAATGAATGAAATAGAGAAATTTACTTGGATTGTAATAGGCTAGGAGAAAAGAAGATCAATTCCTCGTATTAAGAGAGAAAGTAGATGCAAACCAAAAAATAAAAGGAAAAAGAATGGAAAATCTGTGAGATGTTGATTGGCTTGAAGGAATGGGGAGGAAAGGAATACATAAGAATTACGAAACATAATGCAATTTTCAGCTCATTGTTTCCATTCTATTTCCTTTCATCTATGATCCACCCAATTGACCCCTCAGGCAAAGTGCAAAAGAAGAGGAATAGCAGTCTTAAATAAAATCTAAAGTTGACATCTTACGAAACAGCTAGGAAGATCTAAAGTAAACACCGAGCAAAATAGTGACCAAAATCTTGCTTCTTTCCTTCCAAATAGTCACAATCAGAAAGCTTAGGTGGATTGTATGGTCGGAACCTCCTTTTTATGACATGTGACTTTATATTTCCCCTTTCATGACCTGATAGTTTATCTTGGTGGAACTTCAGTTAGTTTTGCTGAGGGAATGCTCTCTCCTTCTCTCTGGGAGAAGCCACCCCTATATAGCCAGGGGTATTGATCATGTGTGTGCATGTGAGTAGTTTACTTTGGTGGTTGTGTGACATCTTTTCTCATGTCCGGATCTGCATTATACGGTGGTATTAAGTTTAGATGATATTTAAACTAATGAAAGAAAGTTTCTTATCAATAGAGAAAAATGCTAATACCAAAAGGATGAGGTGATATTTGCTGATCAGTGATGCTAAGCTGGCTCATCGCTCTTTTGGTTATGCGCGGATCATGTCCTTGTCCTTCAGTACAACATTACTGATATCTGACAAATCTCATGTATCAAACCTGTTGACCCAGAACTTCCGAACTTTTAATGTTTGCAGCAAACAATTATTACCATTATATTTCATCAGCTATGAATCTGGGCATGTTGAGTGGGGAGAGAAAATATGAGTATCTGAATGATTGTATTTGAAAAAAATTAATTGCTTATTTGCCTCTTATGGGGATCTCTTTATTTTAGCCTTAGATGTTAGACCACACTGGTTGAACTAATGGTACACTAAATCCTATTAGGTCTGGGAAGAAGAATGAAAATGTTAGAAGGAAAGCTGGTGGATTTACCAAAATATGTAGCCTTTCTCCCCAACTTCAAAAATTTACTGGGGAAGCAGAACTTGCAAGGACTGAGGTATCACAAATCTGCATGCTTCTGTCTTCTTTTAAAGCCTCCATTGCCCTTGATATTATTGTGCATGAACTAAATCCTCACAAATGCTCTATGAAGGTGGTGAAGAGGATGTGGAACTATATTCGTGAAAATGATTTGCAAGAGCCGTCAAATAGGCGGAATATAAACTGTGATGACACATTACGAGAGCTTTTTGGTGTGGATAAAATAGACATGTTTCAAATGAACAAGGCCCTGGCAAAGCATATTTGGCCCTTGGATTCTGATGGTGGTATGGAGATGCTTCTCTTCATTCTTTCTTTTTCCTTTGTTTTTTCTTTTTTCCCCTTGGTTTGCTGAATACTTTCTGGTAAATTTTTCTATGACACTTGATTCTTCCCATTTGGCGAATTTTGTACATAGATCGGTTTTGTGTTGCTTCTTGCTAAATAATGCTGTTACTAACTTATCTTCGGTTCTTATAAAGTTTTGCTGCAACTGCTCTCAGATTAATTGCTTGTATGCTGTTGGCTTTTAGACTAGATTTGTGTTTGTATGCTGTTGGCTTTTTAATGTTCTGCCATGTAATACTGTATCGTGCTTTTTGATCATGTAGAAATCAGACACTTTAGAAGACTGTATTCTGATTCTTAACTATTGAAAGTAAGGTGGGTTTCTACAAGCTCCTGAAAAGTACATTCTGTACTAGTTTTCATGTCATATTGTGGCCACCTTATTTCTCAGTAACTTTTTTTTCTCTTCATTTGTCATTCTATGCAATTATGAGCCTTTTCTGTGTTGCAGCCCAAGGTTAGCTTGTAGTCAATAATAATACATGAGGAAACAGTAATCTTACGAACGTAATATTGGCTGGGATGAAGAATGATAGAATGTTTCCTCATGTAGGATGCTTTGTCTTAATTCCAACTTGTGGTCAGCATGTAAATCAATAATACTATTTGAGTAAACATTAATCTTATGCATGTTATATTAGCTGATGTTACAGCTTGTTAGTTTTGGCCTTTGGGTTTAACAACTAAAATCCTGTTGAATGATTAATTCTTGGCATGTGTAAAGTCTTGCATTTCTAATTTTCCACTTGTGACCTCTATGTGACTATGAATCAGTTTCCACAATAACAACTTCTGGTTCGGTAAATTCTACTGCGAGGGAAAAAAATTCTACGGCAAAGAAAAAGCGGCAGAAGCAAGAGGAGGATGAAGGTAATAACTTAGCTTCAGCTACTATTTAGACAATTTCTTTTCCCAGCTGTGAAAGTTGTTTCTGCTTACTGTCCTTATGCCAAAAAACTTGTTTTAGTTTCTTAGATGGCTGTGATAGTATTTATCCGTGCAACTTTATTTCAATTCATGATTTACATTTAGAAATATTAAAGGGTTGTTGTCTGTTCCTACATTGTTTTTTGTTGCTGATAAATGATTCATACATAGTTCTATTGTTGTCCATACACAATGCACAATTTGTTAACGATATATTTGATCCCTCGTATATTTGATAATAGATTCAGATGAGCCAAAGAGAAAGGAAAAGCGGCACAACTCTGGAATTCTTGCTCCACTCCAGCTTTCTGATGCCTTAATAAAGTTCCTCGGTACAGGAGAGAGTGAACTGCCACGAGGCAATGTTGTTAAAAGAATTTGGGATTACATTAAGCAAAATAACTTGCAGGTAGACATTAATTTGTGGTATCTCATCTAATTTCTCTCCACTGAATTAACATTTTCTTTTTCTTTTTATTCCTGAATTTTAAAAACTAGCTTTAAGGTCAATGTAGTGTGTCTTTAATATTTCAACTTTAGCTAGGTCATTCTCTATATGTCTTGCGGTAGGTGCTCATCCTTTTCTGCCCTTAGTCATATTCAGTGTTGCTGGTAACAGATATATACTTAAATGTTGCTTGATTTAGACAGGTAAAGTTCTTGAATTCTTTCATTTGCTACACAAAATAGCTTTCTTGCAATACCTAGTGATAGGTTGTAAACGTATGTAGCCCGTATAGGTGTCTAGCGTCATTACCTCGAAAGATCTGATTTTAGAAAGTAGTAAGTCAGTTTCAAGTAGTTCTGGAAGAGAGAACTATTCTCAAGAATTTAATTTTCTGTCAAATTGTTAGGAAAATGAATTGTCCAAAACCATATAAAGAAACTACAATCCATTCCTTCAACTCTCCTCCCTAGGTGCAGGACTGAAGATCTGGAACACGGATAACCCAACATCAGGGATCGGTCTGGTTTCAACAACAACAAAAACCCAGTGTAATGGGTAGTGTGTAAGCAGACCTTGACCTTACCCCTATCTGTTTCCGATAGGCACTCGGCACAAGGAAAGATGAAAAAAGAAGGGGAGCTAACTTACAAGGGGAGGATTATCCAAGAGCATATAATGAGACTGCAACCCATGCTGGCCTTTAACCAAAAAATTGAAATCTTTTGAAGGACATCAAAGACATGAATTATCACTCAATCAGGTCATGTTTGTTTTCAGAGTTTGCTCCCTAAGGATCTCCAACATATAATTTTTATTCTTTTAATAATGGTGGTGTCGGGGTTAGCTTGTGCGCACGTCCACTATTCCACCGAGTACCTACTGCCTCCTACCGATAGAGTTAGTAACTCTGTCCACCAAGGCTTAAGCAGATGAGAAGAAATCACCTAGTGTTATGTGTTTCCGATGTGATTTGAAGCCTGCTCTCCAAGGTTTAATTGATCACTGGACAACAGCCTCCAACATATTTACTATGTTGGGTTCAACAATGCCAAGAGTAGCAAGAGTAGCGAATATGCTTCTTCATTTCTGCACAAGTTTGGTTTATTCCCCGTCGTGCTTCCTGACCAACAAGGGAATTCTCCGTTACTCCTCTTTCACTTCCACTTGTGTTACCTCCTCCTCCTATCAGTCCATCCAAAAATTATGTTATTTAATTGCATCGCCATTTTGGCATGTAAGATAAGTAGTGAGTTTTTATGATCTGACTAAGGTTTGGTGAATAGAGTTATCCGTTATATACTTATATGTGTTGGTGGGAGATAGCAGGTATCCCGTAAAATAGCCTAGTATGTGCAAGTTAGCTTGGGCACTTCCATTATAAAAAGAAAGATATGTATAGAGTTTACAAAGTCAGAAACTACAAAGTCATGCATGCTCGCTTGTCCTCACTCACATTACTTTTTCTTGTCATATTAGCAGTGGTCTGTTTTTGCTTTAAAATGTAGTCAATTAATTAATTTCAGAATGTTGCTTCAGCATTGATCTAAAATATATAAATAATTGCCTAGGTACATTCTTTATGCTTGCCTTACTTTTCTTTTGGTTCTATCACCAACTTTGTTAAAGCACCTTCATTTAGACAGTGGAAGTATTTTATCCTGCCAGCTGACTTAATCATACAATTTTATTTTCTTTGGGTCAGTATAATTATGAGAAGCAAGAGAGTCGATTCAGTAAGTGGAGGATTGCATCTCTTCTCAACTAGGGAACTTAACACTGCATCTAGAAGGAACTTTGGATGAGCATGTAACAGGACGCAAATTTCTTATATATGAGGAAGGAACACTGACAATTCATTAGCGCCTGACAACTTAAGCATTTAACATTTCCTTTTGAGTTTTCTTGAGAAAGCTTCCAAACATGTTTGGTTGAGGGACAGAAATTGCATTTCCAGATTCAATTCTATGATTTATATTGTGGTCTGATTGCTTAGCATAAACTTTATGGAAGTTCGGCATTCGCTAAAGTTTTCTTTGTTTATCTTGAAGGATCCGTCTGACAAGAGGAAAATAATATGTGATGAGAAATTGAAAGAACTATTTGATGTTGATACCTTCACGGGATTTGGAGTATCAAAACTACTTACTGCACATTTTATTAAGGCGGAACGGTGATATGGTGGGCTTCATTTTGCAAAAAGCTCAAGGGCTTCAGAATTTTGCTTTAAGTTTGAAGCTAGATACTACTAGATACTAACATCTTTGTTGTCTTCTCTGTTGTATATGTTTTTGGACACTACTGCGAACGACTATAGGGGAAGCAAACAGTATTTTAAGTTGATTCACGGGTCTTCTCCTATTACTTAAAAGTTCGTTTTGCTCAAACTGATTAACTGAGGAACTGTACTTCTGATGAAAAATGTGAATACTCATGTCCTTTCTCATGTGGTTTTTTGTGCCTCTGTTTTGAGGATATATACGGACATCTTGGGAAGAAGATTTGAATGATTGTCCAACAATGTACAAAGTTTTTGGTTGGGATTTTTCTTAAGTCATTTCTAATACATTTTTTGATAGACGATACTAATTAGTTGAGATTAAGACTTAGTCATGTTGGTATCCTTAACTAGGAGTTAATCTTTGTTAGAATGTATGTTAATAGAAAATGAAGATAGCTTTCTGTGTTGGTGAACCTAAATAATTGAATACTAGATTGAGACATGTCTAAATGGAACGATGTGGATAGTGAGGATTTCAGATAGTTGATTTCGACTAGCTTGAGATTGAGGCGTAGATATTTTTGTTGTCTGGATCCTGGTTCGAGATGGTTTAGCACTGCAAGAGGCTAATGAGAGTATTCAGTCGTGTATGTAAATGGAAACCTAAAGATTGATTCAACTTGCTCTTGTAGCTTCATTGTATTGATGTCTAAAGACGCAATTTAATTTCAAATTCATGAGCCTGTCATGTTTTTATTTCTCACATAATTAGGTCAACTGGTGTTCCAACCAAGGGGTTGTGAGTTCGAGTCTCCCCAAGAGTAGGGTGGGAAAGTTCTTGGAGGGAAAGATGCCGGGGGTCTATTTGGAACCAGTCTCTACCCTAGGGTAGAGGTAAGGTCTGCGTACACACTACCCTCCCCAGATCCCACTAAATGAGATTATACTAGGTGGTTGTTGTTGTTGTTGTTGGTGTTCCAGATTGACGCCGTTTTCTTTAAGATTACCAATAGACATATTCAGGTTGATATATACAGTTTCATATTCAAAACTGGCATTCAGACCATGAGTCTAAAGTTGAAGAAATGATCAACTGCAAACTACAAGGTCACCGGTGTGGCCACATGATGTAAATATATGTTTCTTCCACAGTTTTGCCTTTTGTAACCCCAATTGAACCGTGGTTATAAAAATTGATCAACCTCAATTTCTTTCAATCACATGGCTAATTAAGGTTGATCTTTATAAAAAATCAGTCACATGGCCAATTAAGTGATTCTATTTCATTTTTTATAAAGATCTTGTACTTTTACGTTAAAATTAAATTATCTTTGAAGAAAAATTAACCATAGCACGTACGATTAAATTTGGGGGTGTAAAGCTTTTGTTTCACTGGTTTAGGCCTCACGTGGCACTGCGTTGTGAGACTCATATCTAAGTCCTCTACTTATTTTGATACTATATTGGGTCGTTGGATTTCTGATGCAAAAATTTAAACGGTTGGAGAAAAAATCTTTATTTACTGTTCTTTTTTACAATAATAGAAAGAAACTGAAAAGCATGGAATAAAGATCAGAACTTCCATGTCCAAGTTTGACAGATGGTGGTGGGTAAACGAGTGAACCATAGACATGCTGTGGGAAAACATGGGTTTTGCCAGAAAAGGTTAGACAGGAAATAGAGCATCAAAATCCCAGATTGGTAGCATGAGAAAGTTTGAATGAATAATCATTCATCTATCTATATATATATTATATTAGAAGCACAAAGATCCTTAACGAAATGTCGTTCGCCTTTTTTACCCTTTAAAAATAGATTTCACATTAGACAAAATCGTCATTTATTTATTTTCCTAATATTTATGACTTTTAAAATAAATAAAATTTTGACTATTAAATCTTTCCTTATTTGGACTATATAAGAGCTCCTAATATTTAGGATTTTAAAGTAAAAAAATAAACTTATATAAATACATTACTTATTCTAATTTGGGTGAATAACTATTAGCATGTGTTACTTTTATGAGTATGCTTTTTCCATATAGAAAAACTGATCTTTAACTCTAAAAAAGTTAACCCTCCTCACATTGTAGACGTATCATTTATTTTAAAAACATGACTATATTTCTACCTCAAGACACAAACAAACCTAGACATTTATAAAACTTGAACGCAGAAACAATGTTAACAATATTATTTATTTAAAACTGACGGGGATTTTATTTGGCTTTGGACACACGGAATTACTTTTGAAAACAATCGATTTGGTTGCTTATTATATGTTAATTTTAAAAATAAATATACCGAAAGTATAAAAATAACTACCAAAGTTCTAAAATAAATCAAATAAAAAATAAAATATTTAAGGTACCTAACAATCTAAAAATTTATGGAATAATTTTTGTAAAGTTAATTGCCCACCGAGTAAAAGTTGGTTGACATATCCACTTTTATGCATTTAGAAAACTAAAGTATTCCTTCAACAAATAAATCTATGTTAAAAAGTTAATATTAGAATTTAAATTTTTTCTTATATTTAGATCCTTAAATTAAACTAAATCTACCATAATTTTGATGGAATGTGATTTAAGGATCATACATTTGCACTAAAATATTTGTGATAGACAATCGAAATATATCTATCTATTTACATCTATATATATCTAAACAATTATAAAAATATGAAATTCTAATAAAAGTTGAAATTAGTTTGTTAACCATTCATAAATAGTTTTCATGTCAAATATCACAACAATAACAATAACAACAACGGCGGTAATGCCTGAATCCCAAGCCAGCATAAAGGAGGAGGGTTGCGGTAGACGGTTAGCCATCATAGAACTTGCCAATTCATAATGAATTCATGTTAGAAAAATTATCATTATAATTAATAATTTATTTTGACCGAACTAAAATTTAAAACTTTGAGGACTTGATAGGGCAAAGCTTCTTCTTTTATTGAGTTAGTAAAATAGAATCGATAATAATTATTCTGATGATTTAATATTTTTTTGTTAACTTTTACTAATATAAACTCAAACATAAATATTGATAAAGTTTATGAGATCTTTTTTTAAATTTTATTTTTTTGAGATGAGGTTCACGAGCAACGCACGTACTCTAAGACTAGTTATATTAAAAGTACGAAGGCCCTTAGCAAAATATCGTTCATCTTTTTTACCCCTTTAAAATAGTGTTCACACTGGACAAAATAGTCATTTAATTATCTTCCTATATATAGTACTCCCTCCGTTCCAGTTTATGTGAACTTATTTCCTTTTTGGTCCGTTCCAAAAAGAATGACCCCTTTATAAATTTGGAAACAATTTAAGTTAAACTAACAATTCTACCATTAACGAGAAGCTTTTATAACCACACAAATACTCTGGGCCCCTTTTTGACTTGTTTAGGACCACAAATTCTAAAAAATCTTTATTTTTTCTTAAACTCTGTGCCCAGTCAAACATGTTCACATAAATTGAAACGGAGGGAGTATTAATCATTCAATTTACTTTCCTAATATTTAGAAATACTCATTAAATTACTTTCCTATTTAGGACCTTGATTTAGAAAAGTGAAAAACACATTCCTAAAATACCTACCATAAATAAATGAGAAAAGTACGTTTTAGAGAAGGAACTAAAATGTCTTCAATTCCTAAAATCTTTAGTTAATCAAAAGAAATATATATTTCAAGAAGGAATCAAATTATTTTACATTCTAATATTTCCTAATATAAATAGAAAAGGACAATACATTAAAAGAAAACTCTTAATTACTTTTTTTACTAGTATTAGTACCCGTACGATGTGCGGATAATATTATGATACTCCTAAATTCTATAAATTAAAAAGAACAAATTATGTGGATAACTATTGACAAAAACTTAAATATTATAACCCCATATGTAGTTGGTGATACAGACAAATAAAAATACAATATTATTCAAAAATAAATACTCCTTCTCTTTCAATTTACATAAAATATTTTTCTTATTAGTCTATTCCAAAAGAATGACACATTTATGTATTTGGAAATAATTCAACTTTAAATTTTTTATTTTATCCATTTTACATATTATGAGAAGTCTTTACACCCATACAAATATCATGGCCCCACAAAATTGTTAGGATCATAAAATTCAAAAGTTTTCTTTTTCGTTCTTAAATTCTGTGTCAAGTCAAACTATCTCATCTATATTGAAACTGAGTTAAGTCATACTATATAAAGTAATAACAAATAAAAATACATTTAGTAATATCTTAATTTAAATTATAAAAATATATTATATTATTATCTCAACATAATAAATTCTCGCATCAACATCAACTTCTACCAACCCAAAATTATACAATGACAAATTAAAATATACATACATGATAATTTATTAACAACCAATATATTCTAACTTGGGAGTTACCAACTTATAAAATAGTTGGATCGTAATTTGCTCAATAATTTTGCTAGTTAACTCAATTTTAACCACACAATTAAAGTCACTTTATTTTTAACAATTTAAATGATACCTTTGGGATATAGTTAAGATTAATATATTATAATTAAATAAATATTAACCTACTTCAAAATATTTTTCTTCTACGATGCACATGTAATAAAAGAAGATGAGTTCTTACATGTAATTCTTAATTAAAAGAATCTTACCTTATGATTTTTGTAATTCATTTTATTTTGTGTAAATAGCAATTCCAAATAGTGCAATTATATTCTTCTATGTGTTTACCCTATTCAAAACTGTTTCATTCTAATTGACACATACACACACACATATATATATCGACCACATCGGTTGCTCGATCAATTAGCTCATACAATTTGAGAGAACATAAATATCAACAACGGGCTAAAAAGTTATTGTCCATACCTGAGCCATTAGAGAAGAATCTATCCTCCCTTATCTATTTAGCATAACAACTGCTAGCACTAATAGAAAAATAAAAAAAATGTATGTATTGCTTCCAAACAATTGAGATATAAAATAAATTATAAAGAATTGGATAATTAATTTTACCGTAAGGCAACGCAATTGACATTTGTTCGGCCGATGTCTGAGTCGATTCATAGTTTAAACTATTATCCCCTCAGAAATGTATGTCATCAGTTCCTTTATTCTTGTGTAATTTTATGGTTGATCTACTCTCTTCCAACATATTGGAGTTGCTTTAAATATTGATAGAATCAAACAATATTTATGTGACTATTCTCTTTTTGAGAATCATTTTAAAAATATTCGACTCCAAACCACGTACATCACACGTCTTGATTCTCAAAACTAAAAATGCTAATTGAGCAAGAGATATAGATTTATTTTTAAATTAATTAAACGTATCAATTTACCCACACTATCTTTATACCCCCCCCCCCCTATATTATTCTCTATACTATTAAATTTTATATAATTATTTCATTTATATGGAAGTTTGACTTTAAATTTCCATTTAAATTAACTATATAATAATTTAAATTATATTTCAATTTTTTAAATTTATTTCTCTGAATTATGTCAATTGTTTATATTTTTTTAGTTTTATCTATTATAACGGTTTTAAATACGTGTATCTTATTTATATAGTATGAGTTAGATCATTAATATTTTAAAAGCTTTCTCTTCTCAAAGATCAAATAAGTCTTATCATTACGTATACATCTACTACTAAAATTATTTAATTACATATTTTTTCTTCTTTTTTAGATTCCTTGTTCATGTTGTTGCATTACCCATAACTTAGAGTTGTTCATATTATAGTCCACAACTCTCATTAATAGATGAATTTAGTTTTTTTTTCTTGTAATAAAAATTATATTCATTAATTTTTTTATTCTACTGCTCAAATTGTATTTAAATTTATCAATAATATTTTTGAGTATCATTTATTTATTATCTTCATTTTATATTTTAGCCTTTAAGAAATTATTTTTATTGTATACTTGTTTAAAATTCAGAAAACTTAGTCTAAAATAGACATTTTAGATTATCCATTATGAAATAAATAAATTATTAAATATAGATACATTCTGAACTTTAGGTTAAAAGTTTAAAATATATTTATCTTCAACTCATTAAAAAGTATTGAATTTTTACAATAAATTAAAATTACACATTAGATTACGGTAGGATATATTCTTCTTACTCGATATTAGAAAAGGAATCAAAATACTATTGATATCAAAATTCTTTACTTTCCAAAAAAAAAAATTACAGTTAGAAAATATTAGTAGAATGATTGAACTTTATTCCTTTTAAAAAGAATTCTTATTTCAATTTAATTTCAATAAATGGAATTCCATATATATTTCTTAAGTGATATTTCCTTATTTGACAATCTCCCACAATCTTAAATTTAAGATTGCCAAGTGGCTTTTTAGTAGCTTGCCACTTGGCTTAACCACAATGCAAACTTTCTTGCTTTAATATATATATATATATATATATATATATATAATATTTAAATTTATCAATAATATTTTTGAGTATCATTTATTTATTATCTTCATTTTATATTTTAGCATTTAAAAAAATTATTTTTATTGTATACTTGTTTAAAATTCAGAAAACTTAGTCTAAAATAGACACTTTAGATTATCCATTATGAAATAAAATAAATTATTAAATATAGATACATTCTGAAATTTAGGTTAAAAGCTTAAAATATATTTATCTTCAACTCATTAAAAAGTATTGAATTTTTACAATAAATTAAAATTACACATTAGATTATGATAGGATATATTCTTCTCACTCGATATTAGAAAAGGAATCAAACACTACTAGAAAAACATTAATTTGTGACTGAAATTTCTGACTAAAAATAATGTAGTCGCTAATGGGACTACTTTTGCGACTGTTGTAGTCGGAAACATATCTGAATTTTTATTACCTTTTCTAAAAAAGAAATTAGACTATTATTCCGACGAAAGCAGTGTGAAAATAGCGGGCCAATTTCCCGCTTCACGTCTGCGACCGACTCGACCGATCCGCTTCATGGCGGATAGTTATAAAAACAAAGCCCGTTGGTAGAGTAGAAGTTGAGAATGCATTAGAAGTCGCGTACCAGAATAATATTTCGAGTGTTCAAGAAAGTGTTGATGATGAATTAGTGGGTGAATTGTAGCATAGTAAAGGCATCTATGAAGAATATGATCCTTCGGTCCTTACTCGTAGAGAAAGTCAGCATGATTTTGGGGAAGGAACATCCCGTACAAACATGGAGGAAGATCCCGCCGATGAACATGAAACAAGCGAGGAAGAATCATTTAATGAAAATGAAACAAGCGATGAGGATGAATTGCTTGATGAAAATAAAACAAGCGATGAGGAAGAATTAAATAATGAATATCAATCAAGAGAAGAGAATTGACATGTTGGTTTTTATGTGTTTTTGTTATTCATTTAATTTAATAAGCTGAAGAATTTCTTTACATTTTTTATGTCTTAACATATTTCACGATTAATAACATTGTTCATGTTATAATATTTTAATAGCATTTAGCCAAAGTACATACCTTTCCTTTTGTTTTGTGTGTGGACAAGACTTGACTCCAATGGGCATGGTTATTTGCCACAAGATAAATGTTGGCATTAAGAAATCATTTAGAATGAGACCACTGTTTCCAAGAACTTTGAAAATTTGAATTACAATAGGCACATAAAATTTGGAGTACTAGTCTTTTCCTTAGCCAAGTCATGCTTTGTCTTTCTCTCTACCTCATAGTTGTGAAAAAATTAGAGTGCCCTCAGAACAATCACCCCGAGCAACTAGCTAGCTTTTATATCCTTAAATTCAAGTGTTGTTTTTTTTACAAAGAGGGAAAATCTGCTGGTACTCTATCTGAATATCTTTTCGGTCTCATTTTAATTTCAGGAAGCCTATCAGCAACGTTTTGAGGAATGACGTCAAAGTCAACCCGATTCCGAGGATGGTAGCTCAACCCAAGTGTCACTCAATGATGTAGCTTCAATATGGACGCAGGTGGTTGGTGGTGCAAAGAAAGGTAGAACCTACGGTCTTGGATCACAATATTCTGTAGGTCGTTCTATGACATTGTTGTCGGGTGATGCGAGTAATTCGCACGATCACGAAGAGGTGGAAGCATTACGAAAAGAAGTTGAAGATTGAAGGAGGAACGGAAAGAAGATCGCACAAATTTAACAAATTGCAGAGTCTAGTGGAAAAATTTATGAGCGGACGTCCATTTGCTCCATCGAATGGCGACGATGGCAGGGATAATGAGTTTTAGTTTGTTATGGTTATTGATGTTTGAGACATTATTATTTTTTGTAGTTGGATGTTTAGACTTGGTAATATTTATACTTGACTATGATTGTTATATTTTAGACTAGATTGAATGGTGCCAGAATGATTAACTCTTTTTGGATATTTTAGTTACAAATATTTATGTTTTGCATTTTATGGATTTGATTAGTTGCAATGGCGGATTGATTGGTTAGCATGGTAGATTAATTGGTTGTTGTATATTTGAATTGGTAGGTGGTATTGCTTTAAAAGAGCTGGAATTTGGCAAAAAATTGCCAGTTTTCCGACTTATTTCCAACCATAGTAGTAGCAAAATGCATCAAAATATTTCAAATTCAGGAACATCTTCGACTATTGTAGTCGGAAATACAAATAAATAAATAGTTTTAAATTAGATTTGCGACCACAATAGTCAGAACCATAAATAAATAAATAATTTTAAATCAGATTTGCGACCACAGTAGTGGAAAAACTCGAATAAAATTAAATATTATTATAATTATATATACCGTTTTGCGACCGAAGTAGTGGGAAAGTTAATATAAAATTAAAATTTAATTTAACCTGTTTGTGACCGCGTTGGTCAGAAACATTACCTGTATTAATCATTTTTCTATTTTGACTTAGCGACCGCTGTAGTCGCAAATTACAGACGGATTTGGTCGCAAACTATTTCAGACCAACTATTTTGCGACTACGACTTTTCGGTCTGAAAGTAGTCGGAAATTAGCATTTTCTGACCACTTTCTGACCGTTTTTGCAGTCGCAAAATCGCCATTTTCTAGTAGTGAAAATACTATTGATATCAAAATTCTTTACTTTTCAAATAAAAAATTACAGTTAGAAAATATTAGTAGAATGATTGAACTTTATTTTTAAAAAAGAATTCTTATTTCAATTTAATTTCAATAAATGGAATTCCATATATAGTTCTTAAGTGATATTTTCTTATTTGACAATCTCCCACAATCTTAAATTTAAGATTGCAAAGTGGCTTTATTACTTGCCACTTGGCTTAACCACAATGCAAACTTTCTTGCTTTAATATATATATATATATATATATATATATATATATATATATAGATATAGATATAATATAAATTCTTATTTCAATTTAATTTCAAAATAAATGGAATTCCATATATAGTTCTTAAGTGATATTTTCTTATTTGACAATCTCCCACAATCTTAAATTTAAGATTGCCAAGTGGGTTTTTAGTAGCTTGCCACTTGGCTTAACCACAATGCAAACTTTCTTGCTTTAATATATATATATATATATATATATATATATATATATATATATATATATATATACACATACATAATATTTAAATTTATAAATAATATTTTTGAGTATCATTTATTTATTATCTTCATTTTATATTTTAGCCTTTAAAAAAATTATTTTTATTGTATACTTGTTTAAAATTCAGAAAACTTAGTCTAAAATAGACACTTTAGATTATCCATTATGAAATAAAATAAATTATTAAATAAGATACATTCTGAAATTTAGGTTAAAAGCTTAAAATATATTTATCTTCAACTCATTAAAAAGTATTGAATTTTTACAATAAATTAAAATTACACATTAAATTACGGTAGGATATATTCTTCTCACTCGATATTAGAAAATGAATCAAAATACTATTGATATCAAATTTTTTTACTTTCCAAACAAAAAAATACAGTTAGAAAATATTAGTAGAATGATTGAACTTTATTTTTTAAAAAAGAATTCTTATTTCAATTTAATTTCAATAAATGGAATTCCATATATAGTTCTTAAGTGATATTTTCTTAATTGACAATCTCCCACAATCTTAAATTTAAGATTGTCAAGTGGCTTTATAGTAACTTGCCACTTGGCTTAACCACAATGCAAACTTTCTTGCTTTAATATATATATAGATAAGAATTTTTTTGGCAACTATGTCAAACAAAAACGCAAAATCCATTTTTTCCTTTTTTTTAATTTTTTTTCTATTTTCATGTTAAACTTTGAAATGTTATATCTTTACTTTGATCTATATATATAATTATATAATCTGTAAATATAATTATTTAGGAAGTGATTAGGTGGAATGAGTTCTTTTAGAGTGTTTCTGCTTTCTCATGTAGTGCATACGTTAGGGTTAAATGAAAATTTTTGAGGCAAGAAGAAACATGACTCAAAAAGAAGGGATTATGTTGGGAGTGTCCGGCTACGAAGATTACTGAAATACAGACCGATTTATCCAGAGGCAGATCCAAGATTTAAACTCTATGGGTTCAGCTTTTAAGATTTTTAATATTGAACCCATTATATTTTTAAAGTAAATAAATCTATTTAGTACTCTATTGGAAATAAGTCTCCTGAACCCATTATATTAACATTGAACCGAGAGATTGATATATTATTCAACTTCAAGCTAATGTACATAATGAACTAAAAACTCCTTTATTTATAGAAGAAAGAAAGATGCTGTGTAAGCTGCTACTGCAAGCTACTGTGTACTGCTACTACAAGCTGCCGTGTAAGCTGCTTGTAAGTTGCTTGTAAGCTGCTACTGTATCAGATATGGATAATCTTCTACCGGAGATAATATTTATCTATAATGGAGTACTGAAATGATAAACTTCTTCAGGAGGCTTATTTCCAATAGAGTACTAAATAGATAAACATATTTACGGTGGAGTCCCATATGGATAAGCTTCTTCAGGAAGCTTATTTACAACGGAACATCCATATATATATTTATTTATTTATAACATGGGTCACTTTGTTTTTGGGTTTTCCAAGGCTCTCTCTTGAGTATCCTTTTGGAATTTTTACCTATCTATATTACATTATAAAATTATTTACCTCTCTTAAAGAGGTTATCACTTAATCAAATTAGCATATGTAATTTACTATTTATATACAAAATAAGTATTATTAGACTCCAATTTCATCCATTTTAGAGTTCCCCCAAACCCAAGGTGGAATTCAATTTCATGACATCACAACAAATTTGAGCAAAAGCATTTTAATAGATAAATAAGTACTACTACAAATCTCTAAAGCAATTTTATCAATTGACATCTACTACTAATCGCGACCTCTATATTGTCTTGATCAACAAATATGTATTCTATTCTCAATAAGAGTTTGGAGGCGCTTGAGATTGATTTGAGAGAATTTATCATTATCTCCTCTCTTAGAGCAGGATGTTCTTATTGTCTGAAGAATGAGCCTTAGTCTCTGTTCCACTTGTTTACTCATTAATCAAAATTTGATGAATTAGATTTTATTTCAGTGTATGAAACGTGAAGTCATAAGTTTAAGCTCCATTGACAGTCAACAAAAAGCTTCGAAACTTTAAATTCGAAAATCGAATTTTGTAAAATTTATTATTTATTTAGATTAGGTATTGTTGTAAATGATTGAGAATATTTTTTGGAGTTTATATCTCAATTTTAAGAGAATTTGATGAAGATTCAAAGTGATTTGGTTAGAATTTCATATTGAAACTCAAAAAAGAATAAATAAACAAATTGTATATAATTTGTATATGTAGTGTATAAACGGTATACAAAATATGTACAAGTAATATAATTTGTATTAAGTTCTATATAAATCATATATAAACTGTAGTTTTTTACTGGATTCTATACAAAAAAATTTGTATTCAAGTTGTCGGTAAAATATAGATTTTGACCGAATTTGTATGTATTTTGTAATTCTTTTGTTAATTTCTATAAATAGAAAAACTTAGATAACTTGGTTAAATAAGTTTAAGATTTCGTATAAATACAACAAAAAAAATCCTTTTCCATATCAAAGAATTGCATCGGTTGTCACCGTAAGGGACTAGTCCTTAAATATTCTGCTTTTGACTTTGTTGAATAGAATCTTCTTCACCAAAAATACGATAGTTCTTCAATATTAAAAGTTATATCCTTGTTTTGGGGGTGAAAACTAAAAGTTCATAATTGATTATTATTATTAAAACCATTTGAATATTGATATTATACTTAATTTTTATTCAAATACTAATTTAGTGATTTACTTTAAAAATCTCAAAACTCCATTGTTGATCCTTCGAAAGTGTTAGAAGTAAATAAATTGGATCTTATTGATTAGGTGTTATTTGACTAAACTTGTGATTGGGGATCGGTTTATATTGGTATTTGAAGGTTTTATTTTAAATTTGAGATCATTTGCAGCAGATTTAGGGTAGTTTGATCAAAATTAAAATTTGCATTTCGAAGTATACTTTATTGAACAATACATAAAATTATGACAATTGGGTAGATTTTGATGAACACTATAACAAATAGGTCAATTGCCCATAATACAAAATCATGTCAATCTAGTAAAATTTGCTAAATAATTGAACAAGCACAAAATCATGTCAACTGGGTAGAATTTGTGAGCAACCTAACAAATAAGTTGAATGTAGATAACACAAAGACATGCCAATATTGTAAAGTTTTGTGAACAATTAAACAATCATAAACGTATACAAACAGAGTAAATATTTGTGAACAACTAGCAATATACGTAGTGTAAATATAATTTAAAACCTACCAATCCGGTAGAGAAATTTTTGATAAGCAATAAGTTATGTCGGGCCAAGGGTTATTTTTAAATACATAAAAATAGAGATAATATTTAAGATCAGCTCCTTCCAGGGTTATTTCTGTCAATCACCATTCCATATGTGTTATGGACGGTTGGTGGTCCAATATGAAAGATTCTACAAGCCTTTAGCAAGATACAAAATATAAAATTAGGGCAAAATATAAAATTAGCTAGCCGGCTGCAACTAATTATATTTGTTAGCCAAAAAGTTATATATATACACACATATACGAAAACTATATATTTTATCGACTTTTTTGGGAGAGACTAAACATATACATTTATCGATTATTTACACTAGATGCAACCCCCATTTTAAACTATATTCTCATTAGTTTAGTATGTTAAATTTTGTCTTTTAAAAGTAACTAATTTTTATGTTCGTGCTTGCACAAATATCTTGTGTCAAATATTACAAACCATGTAAAGAAAATAATAAACTTCCAACTGCAAAGATAAGGGTTCGGATTGAGATCAAAACACTTAGTTCCTTAATAGTGGCCTAGGATGGACAAGTTTGACTTGAGTCAATATTTCGAGTAAATAACCTCGAAATCTGGATTTGATGGTTCCAATAGGTTTTTATGATAATTTTGGATTTGAGCGTGTGTTCGGATCGGATTTCGGGTAATCTGGGAGCGTTTCGGCGCTTAATGTTGAAAGTTGGCACATTGAAGGTTTCCTAATTCTTTAAATTTGGGTTGAAGTAGACTTTAGTATTATCGAGGTTAGTTTGGGATTCCGAGCATGTAAATTGGTCCGTATGGTAAGTTATGACTTGTACGCAAAATTTGATGTCATTCCGAGTAGTCTAAGTATGATTCAACGCATTCGGAGCAAGATGAAAAGTTTGAAGTTCATAAGTTGATTCAATTTAGTTTTGGGGTGCGATTCTTGGTTTCAATATTATTTTACGTGTTTCGAGGGTTCGAGCAGGTCCATATTATGTTTATGGACTTGTTGGCACAGTTGGACGGGGTCTCGGGTGGCTTGGAAGTGTTTCAGACTGCTTGGAGCTAATTTCAAAATTTTAGAGATGCTGGTTCTAGTTTCCTTCTACGCGACCGCGGAGGTTGTATCGCGTTCGCGGAGAAGCAATTGGGGGAGGGGCAATTTTTCTCTACGCGTTCACGATCAGATGTTCGCGTCTGCGAAGATTGAAGACATCTGGGCATCGCGTTCACATTCATGGGCCTGCGTTCATGTAGGAGAAATTTGGTATGGAGGTCAACTGGTCTATTGCCCTTTGCGTTCGCGAAGGTGGGGCCGCGTTCGCAAAGGTTTGGTCAGGAAAGCTTTCGCGTTCGCGTGGTTTGCCTCGCGTTCGCGAAGTTCATTTTTCTTAGCCTTACATTTTTTCCATCGCGATCGCGAGGCCTTTGTCGCGATCGCGAAGAAGGACCACTAGGCAGTGTTTTAGTTTAAAATTGGAACTTAGGCTATTTCTTTCATTTCACACATCCTTGGCCGATTTTGGAACTTTTTAGAGAGGGATTTTCACCTAGTGTCTTGAGGTAAGTATTTTTTTTATACAATGTGAGTTTAATATATAAATTATGCGTAGATTTTAACATAGAAATTGTAGGAATTTTGTTGAAAAATATAGGTTTTAATAAAAGTGGGATTAGACCTCGAAAATGATTATGAAATTGAGTTAAAATTATTTATTCGTGTTCGTGAGGTTATGCGTTATAATTATTTACAAAAATATCCAGAATTTGGGAATGTGGGTCCGGGGGTAAATTTTATGAACCTTCGAAATTGGTGTAAGCACGTGATTTTTGCCCTATATGAGAATTACTCCCAAAAAATTCAAAAATAAAATAATTTTTTCTTGGTGTGCCATTTTTGTGATATTTTGAATAATTATTTGTATTTGTTTGTGCATGTTTATTTGCTAAATTAAAAAAAATACAAAAATATATCGCCTTTCGCATGTAGGATTTAATTCTACAATTGTTAGTAATTAAATTTGTTTTACAAAAAATAAAAATTACAAAAATAGGCATCGTTTGCATTTTTAGCATTTAATGTCCAAATATACAATTTTATGCTTAATTATTACTTAATTGTGCGTTAATTGTTATTGGGAGTTAATTTGCGCTTTTATAACTTAATTTAGTTCTTAATAATAGTTTAAGTATTTTTATAATTTAGTTTTAGAAAAATAAAAGAAGAAAAAAGAAAACAAAAATATAAAGAAAGTCGGAATTGGGCCTCTTCTTCGATTTCAAGCCACAGGCCCGAAAAATGGTCCAATCTTCCCTACGACCCAGTCCATAACCCAAAAGACCCAAACCCCTTTGTCTTACATTTTACAAAACAAAACAAAAAGAAGACAAAATCCCTAAAAGACCTACACCATCCGCCCCCTCCTATCTTCTTCTTCTTCTTCCTCAAGCCTCCTCAAGCACACATCAATGGCTGCCCCTCCATCCTCCTCACCCTCACTGCACACACACAGTGCACGCAGCAGCCATTCATGGCTGCTACGACCCCGTTGCCTCCGTCTCCTTCAAACCAAGCGATGACCCCTTCGCCGAACACCTTCGTTATTTCTTCTTCTTCGTCCAGCATCCATCGACTCCTCCACCTCGCTCCAGCTGCTACTGTCCGTCAACCTCCAGCAGCCCCACGCGAACACCACCCAAACTCAGTCGACAACCCCAGTCACGCCGGAAAAACCCTCGACCAACGAAGGAGGAACCCCATCGTTGCGGCTTCCCTTCCTCCTCCCAGCTGCCGCGACGCTGCTTCTTCCTCCTTCAGAGCACGTCGAGCTGCTGCCATGGTCGACCAGCTGCTCCTGTGCTGCCCGTGTCCAGCTGCGACGAGCAGCCATGGCTGCTCCGAACGGATGTTGCCGCTGCTCCTCCTTCCTCCGCCGCTGCTTCTACTTCTTCTTCGTCTTCGTCGTCCTTCGTTCGAGCTTTGGTCGAGGCTCGGACAGATTTGTTTACAATCAAAGTTCGTCATTGATTCATCTCCGGTTAGTTGTTTTTGAGTTTTATTTTTGTCCATATTTTTGTTTGATATTTTCCGGATCCAAAATCGTTAAAGAATTCAATTCTTGTTTTGTTCGTTGTTCATCGTTGAAATTATTTTTCTAGTTTGTTCATGTTCATGTGCTTTGTTAAAATTAATTTTCAGATTTCAAAATAGAAGTTTAATTAGTTGTTTTCATATTCATTTCATGTTTGTATTATTGTTTAAGTGAATATTTGTTAGTTTGTTGTTTGTTAGATTCAAATTGAAATTTAATTAACTATTTCTTCAATTTGTTTCATGTGTTTATGTATTGTTAGAAATTGTTAGTATTGTTAAGTTCAAGTTTAAGTTCATAATTGTTTCTTCGTCGATCTTGTTATTTGTTTAAAGAATTTAGTTGTGTTAAAGGAATATATTGATTTAATCGTTTAATCCGTCATGTTTGTTGTGTTAAAATAGATTCATTCATGTTCATGTTTGGATGATCTTGAATCCGAATTTTGTATAGTTTGATTTCTTGTTTACCATTTATGATTATTTCTTGAATTGTTCTCATAATCTTGTTTAAAGTTTAATATAAGAATTGTTTGTTGTAATGTTGTTAGAGTTGATTTTAAGTTCAATATTATTGAATTTAGGAATCTAAATATACTTGTTTGATTGTTGTTGTTGTTTAAATCCGAAAAATAGGTTTGTTGTTGCTAAAAATATTGTTCAATCAAATTTTAGTTGTTCTTGGTTGTTCAATTTGTGTTCATGTGATTTGTTGTTGAAATGTTGTTAAAATCATGTTCATGTGATATTGTTGTTATGATGTTCATCCGTGTTCATATTGTTGTTTGAACATTGTTAGAAATTGATCATATTGTCTATATTTTGGTTAAGTTTGATTAATTGATGTGTTATAGCTGATGGGTAGTTTGGTAAATTTGTAATACGTTCAGGGGTAGTTTGGTAATTTCAGTAAGGTCGGAAGGGGTAGTTTAGGAATTGTACATTTTGTAATTATTTATTTGAAGCATGGGGGACAAAATGAAATGGGGTGGGTTGTGATATGATTATTTAATATAAAGGGGGGACAAGATTTAATTTAAAGGGGAATCTTGCATTATTTTATGTTAGGCATGGGGGACAAAATGAAATGGGGTGGTGTGATATGTTTATTTAATGTAATGGGGATGAGTGGGAAGATAATGGGTTGGGTAGAGAAAAAGTATTGATTTTAATTAATTGAAAGGTTTATGGGATGTGTTATATATGTGAAGTCTTGAAATCAAACACAGAGAAAGAGAAAAATACACAGATACGAGAGAGAGAAACAAATCTGAAAATAAGAGAGAGAAAAGGGCTGAACATTTAAGAGATAGAAAGTTCCGAAAAATATTTAAGCTTTCAAATAAAAAAAACTAAAAAAAATATTCTGCTTTCTTTTGTTGTTTGAAATCAGAATTAATTGTTGTTTCATCAAAGCTGGAAGTTTTTTTTTTTTTTGTTTTTTTTGGGATTACTACTCCACCGGTCCGTTACTGGGTTGTTACTGTTGCTGGGCTATTGTTGCTGTGTTGTACTGATTTTACTGCTGCTGCTGATTCTCATATTCATTTTCTTTTGCTTCCAATATCAGGTACACAACTGAAAAGCTGGTTATTGTAATCCGAAATATGAAGCATGAATACATATGAAGAATGAAAATTTGAAGTTTTAATTTCGTTTTTTTTTCTTTGTTTCTTTTGGTGATTGTATTTAAGCTATTTCATGAATTACTAAATAATAGCTGGAATAAGAAAATAATATCATAAGTTAGTCTGTAATAAATCAGTTCGGCAAAACAGGTTAATTCACTAGCTATGAAGACTTCAAGATTGTAGGTTGATCATGAACAAGTAGCTAAATTTAGTTAAAACATGAATTTAAATTAAACATCGTAAATTAGGCATTAAGGCATGACTTGAGCTTAAGCAAGATTAGAAGAACGTTTAAGTCTAATAAACTTTCTAATAAGCTTTAGTAATTATGGTTAAATCTAGTTTCAAATGATTGTGAATAATTAATCTCAATAATTTTTTTTAAAAAAAATAACAATGCTGAGTTTTAATCTAGCTATATTTGTTTATTTTGAATATTAGTTGTTGAATTTTTATTTTTTATAATTTCGAAATTAAGAGTAAAATTCTTTTTTTTATCAATATTTGTATTAACCAAGCAATTAGCATGTCATGTTTTCTTAAAATTATAAAAGCTAGTAATTAATTAGGATTTTTCTTTCTTTATTTTAGAGACTAATTTTTATAGAAAAAATGTAGTCGCTTTAAGATTTGTCCATTTAAAATAAATGAGATGAGCCTCGCTTAATGAAATGTATAGATTTCGGGGCCCTCAATAAATGTACAGTTAATTGCTTAGAATTAGGGAGGAGCCGTTTTAGCAAATTTCACGGCCCTACCCAAAATAATGACACGCTAGTCGCTCTAGGCGCGTATTTAATAATGTTATTTCCTTAAATACGGGTGTGCATTTATGTAACCCAAATCTAAATCTCAACGGAGTCGAAATGTGTCGATAACCACGGGTGCAATTGATTGCGACGTGATTTGAAATACGTTTTCACAATGTTGCAATTTTTCGTAAAATAATAACAATAAATAAAAAGAATAATAAAAGCGGCTAAGGAATAAAATTTGCACATAAGTTTATAATACGTATTATATTAGATAATCAAGCCGAATATAACAGTTAAGCGACCGTGCTAGAACCACGGAACTCGGGAATGCCTAACACCTTCTCCCGGGTTAACAGAATTCCTTATCCGGATTTCTGGTGCGCAGACTGTAATACAGAGTCATTCTTTTCCTCGATTCGGGATTAAAATAGGTGACTTGGGACACCCTAAATCTCCCAAGTGGCGACTCTGAAATAAAGAAATAAATCCCGTTTCGACTGTCCTTTAATTGGAAAAAACTCCTGTACCCCCGCGAGGGCGGAAAAAGGAGGTGTGACAGCTCTGACGACTCTGCTGGGGAACAACTTAAACCCAGAGCCACTGGTTCAGGGTTAGAAATTCGAGCTTAGATAAATTGTTATATTTGGCTTTATCTGATTTTTACATGTTTGAGCCTAATGTGCTAAATGCTGCTTTTACCGCTTTGATATTATTTGACTGTATATATAAACTGTGCCGACACCCTTCTCTCTTCACCTCCGGGGATGTGCTTACTGGTTGAGACTCCCTATTCTGTTAGTGTCATACCCTGAAATAAGAAAGAGGTCGGACAAGTTACGAAGCCGGATGGCCTTTTGGTTCCCGGTAAGTTGCCCCCTCCTCGACTCGAGTTGTCCGCTCGGGTACATAGTCTAGTACACTGACCCAGGTTTTGAATATAGAATAACGTGACTTCATGCCGGATCCCTAGTAGGAACGCTTATTTGCATCACGTTGCATTTGACTTAGGGGACTCAACACAGGGGTTGGGTCCGTCTAGGACTAGCAACCTGAAATGAAAAGACCATTCTGATGCATCCTACTTGCTCTGTACATATATTTGTTTCGAACTTGCATGTTGACCGGTTTTTGAATCTCGGGAGTGTTAGAAAATTGAAAAAAAAAAGAAGAGAAATATCATTTAGGGAGTTAATTGATTATCTTAGAAATAAAAAAAAATCAATGACCAATTACTGGCGAAACTCTGCCGGAATTTTGAAAAAAAAGGAAAATGTTTTATTTTGTTTTACTAAAAAAAAAATCAAAGAAAATAGAAAAAGAGCCTTTTATTTTTGGAAAGTTGGTTGTTGATAAAGAAAAGGATAAGAAAAGTTTTTGTTCTAGTTTGAAAAACATAAGTTGTTTCATTATTTGTTGAAAAAGGAAAGGAAAAAAAAGGGTCTATTATTTTTAGCTTGGAAAAATAGGCTATTCTATTTGTTGAAAAGAAAAAAAAGAGTCTTGTTTCTAAAAATAGTTTTATTCGCTTATGAAATGCCAAAAATAAAAATGGAAAAGAGTCATGTTTTAAAATAGTTCGGTTAATTTACCCGAACTACGCGGGTTTGATTCTCACCGGATGTGAGATACGTAGGCAACCCTCATCGGGTCCAACCCCCTTTTTTGCTAAAATAGTCAAAAACCAAAAAATAAATAAAAAACGTGTCAAATATTTTTTATTTTGTCATAAATAAGTCTAGTGGTGTCCAACCTCCCCTTTTGCTAAAAATAGTCAATAAAAAACATGTCAAATTTTAATTTTGTCATAAAGAAGTCGGGTGACGCTGTTTTATCAAGACACAGCCGAATGTTCCCGAAAGGGACGCCGGAAGGCTGACTTTGCATAAACAGCCACCTTTTGGGTCATGTTTAGGATTTTTGGTCTAGTTGACCCACACAGCCTTAAAAATCTTCGTCCCCGAGGTGCTGAAGGGCCGTGTTTACAACACCCGGTTTTTATTGTAATTTGAAAAAAAAACAACAAAGAGTCAGCGGTTAGGTGAATACCATTTGAATTTTTGGTCAAAATAAAGTCGAGCCAGCTTCGGCCGCGTCTTAAAACCGTTCTTGCCGAAATAGCCTTAGAGTATCTTTCAATCGTCAAAAGGTTATTTTCGTAAAAGAACAAACAAGTTTGTAAAATGTCAAAATAATCCTCCCCGGCCTCAAAATTCATGTGAGATTTGGAAGGGGGCACATTTGCAAAAATAGCCGTTTGGTTGCATTTGTCAAACGGGAAAAGGAAGCTGGCCTTTTTGTTTTGAGGTTATAAATCTTTTGGCTAGAATATATGGGTTGTTTGATTTTTGAGTTTGTTGGTCATCTTTCAACCTTTGAAACCCAGTTTATTTTATTATGAAAATTGATAAAAAAATGTGTCTCATTGTTGTTACCTTTCATTTGGTCCGAACTACGCAAGGTCTGATTCATGCGGGGTCATGATACGTAGGCAATCTCCATAAGATTCGACCACCACTGAAAAAGAAAAAAAAAGGGAAGAAAGAAAAATAAAGGAAAGCGCAAGTGCATCGCATCTCTGATAGAATGGTTTAACTGCTTAGGTGCAATGCATCTCTAATATATGATTATCTGTCAAATGCCCTGACACTAACGTGATGGCTTCCCTTTGCTGTGTTCATATATAGAAAAGTGGTTGGTTGTGGTAACTCCTCCCTGCAAAGCAAATGACACAGAACCTCAGAACAGGGTGGGTCGGTACTGATGACCGACAACAATTGGTCGAACAGAACAACGGGTTGGTAGAAGAAGTGAAAATGCTGAGACAACATGTGGCAGACATGTATCAGGCATGGATAACTGGGAAAGCACCACCCCCACCACCGCCAAGCTTTTCAAACTCTGGCATTACCCATCCCCCATACTCTCCATCCCAGCCCACTTATGACAGCTTTCCTAGCTACCCGAGTAGCTCCATCACTCGTCCACGCTACTCCCTTCCCCAATGCTACTTCTCTCCACGAGATTCCCAAAGACGGGCTTCACTTTCCAAATACCCAGCTCCACAGAAGGCCTATCCACCCTCACAAGCCTACCAGAAGCCCCCTGGATCAGGTTTCCGGCCCAATCAAGCATTTAGGAACGAAAGGTTGCTGAAACGAGGAAAGGCTCTCACCCCTATCGGAGTATCTTATGCAAGTCTGTTTGAAAGGCTAAAGCATGCTGGCTCTATTGAGCCACTCCCCGCATGTACTCCAAATCCACTTGCAAGGAGCTTTGATCCGGCAGCGCGATGCGCCTACCACTCCAATGTCATAGGGCACAACATTGAGAGCTGTCATAGTTGGAGAAGGGAAGTAGAGAAAATGATCCAAGAAGGGCGGGTTGTGATTAATAACAGTGACATGGTGCACTCGAGCCCCTCGAGAACTTGCCAACGGATGTTGATGATATTGAAGCTGGTAATGGTCTTGGCAGTATCGATGCAAAGCTCAGTGGCTAAGATGCCAGTCTTGATAAAGTGGAAGGACGCTCTGTTCCTTGGTTAACAAGAGAGAAGCTTGTGATGGCTTATTTTGTTGACATTTATGTTGTTCGGATTATTAGGGTTATAAGTCTGATATTGTCTTGTCCAGTTTGTTTTAGGATTTTGTTCTGGATTGTTTTGTTTGTTTTGTTATTTAAACCATTTCACCGATAGTCTAATACAAAATCCGGTCTTTCTTTATTTCCAGTCATCTCTTTGTTTGGTCCTTTTATCATTTTTGTTCAGTACCGATTCTAGTGACATGACATGCGCACACAGTTTGGGCCCAACCTTAAAAGTTAATCGTAAAACCCTGGAAAGGCGATCAGACCATTTAAAGGAAATAAGAACGGTTTGGGATTATTTGAAGCCCGAGTCATGTGGAATTGGGGCAAGTTAAACACAAAGAAAACCGTTAAAATCAAGATTCTCCAAATTGGCGTGAGGGTCATTCATGATAATGAGAGTGTCGCCCAACGATGTTTTAGAAATAACAAAGGGAAAAGCAAATGTTTAACATAATTGTCAAGCCCAGCACCGTCGGAAGAGACTATAAATCTATTGTTTGTTGTGTTGTTTGCATTTGGCATGTTTTGAAGACTGGAATGACGAAGGCATTTTGTTCTGCTACCTAAACACTTTATCCTTCGTTACCCCTTTTGAGCCTTACTTATTTTTCTTTCATACCCCTCGTTCGGAATCAGTAAAAAAAAACGACTAGAAAACGCGAGCATGGCATGAAAACATGAAAAAAAAAAGAAAAAAAAAGAAGAAAAGAAAACAACAAAACGAAAAAGAAAAGAAAAGAAAAATGATAACAAAAAACAAAAGAAAGTCAAATGAAAAAAGAGGAATTGGGAACTACGTTTGACCTGATTCCTCAAAGAGGATACGTAGGCGCTTCACGGCTCGGTCATAGGGTGCTTAATGGCCACAATGGTCATAGTGTACATGGTGTAATAAAAATAATAAAAAATAAGTAAATAATCCCCAAGCAAGAAACTGGGTCAAGGGTTGCGTTTGTTGTAAACAAATATGATTTCGAAGGTTGTAATTTTGAACCCCAAATTTGATTTGTTTTTTAGCCTTTAATACCCTTTCTTTCTAGCCTGTCCAAAAACCCACATT
The DNA here is from genome assembly GCF_000393655.2 of Nicotiana sylvestris. Taxonomy (NCBI): domain Eukaryota; kingdom Viridiplantae; phylum Streptophyta; class Magnoliopsida; order Solanales; family Solanaceae; genus Nicotiana; species Nicotiana sylvestris. Next base: position 137,862,122 of record NC_091058.1, read on the forward strand.
ACGGTCCAAAGAAAGACCTTCTGACCAGTCTGCAAAAGATGCCAAGTCAGACAAATGAGAGTCTTACCGGCGAACATAACATTCTGTTCCACAGCAGAAAGGACTCTAATCTCCAACAGAGAGAGTCATACTGGCAACACTCCAAATCCCCAACTGGAAAGTGATACAAATGAGAGAGTCTTATCGGTGAAAATCTTCACGGACACCATAAGGCGATGAAAGCTGAGAGAAAAACCAAAATGAGAGAGACTTGATAGTGAAAACCCTTCGGGCACTACAAGTCGAATAAGATTAAGAATCAGATGGGGAATTGCCAATTGAAGGTCTTGAAAGATGATTGATGGCAGAGGATAGGCCACATGTGCATGTCATGACCATTAGAGTCGGTGTCTGCGTTTGATAGGTTTTTATTTATAGTTTCTTTTGTTAAAGAGTCATCCTTTTCCTTTGTCTTTATTCTGTTCCTTTTCATCTTTTCCTTTCATAGAAAAACTCCCCAATAGAGTCTGTCTGGTCAAAACAAGTGTGAATTGACTTCAAAATATGCCATCAGCTTTCCAATTATGCAAGATAAGATCTGACTAGTACATCCAAGTGGTATAGTCAGCGAGGAACAAACGCGAGGCCAGTGTCAAAAAAGATATCCCCAGCAAAAGGGAATTGAGAAAAGGATTGACAAGTGTCAAGAAGGATACACTTGCCGAAATCAAAGGTTATAAACCTCAAGGCCAAGGCCCGTTGAACAAAGCAAGGAGAGCAGTGAGCATGATTTGGGGAAATTCATACTAGACTAAAAGGTCGGGGAAATGCCAGTTTCCGAGCTATGCCACAAAAGAAGAGGGATATCCCCAGCAGAAAGGGATTATCCCCAGCAAATAATATCATCCCCAACAAGTTGTGGAGCGCAGAGCAAGGAAGGAGAAAAGGAAAAGCCATCCCAGTAGGAGTATCACAACCAACCACCACGTTTTAAACTAACAAATTTTGTTTGATTTGAAACAGGTAAAGGAAATGGCATTGATGAACAGAAATGCATGCCATAAGGGAGACTGTCAAACTGGGGCAGAAAATTTTCCTTTCATTTGGAAAATTTTCTGGAAGTCAGGTACCCATTCGAGGAAGAATAAAGATAGCACCAGTCTCAAGGGAAGTGGTGTTTGAACCAGTGTTGCCCCAACATAATAAGTTTAAATGGAGGAAGTATTCCCCAGCAGACAGAATAAAGGGATGACACTTGTGCTCAGAAAAGCAAAAAGCCATTATCATCCCGAGCAGCTTCCAGAAGAATGAATCATCGACTTGAAGGGATAAAATTCCCCAGCAGCGTTATCCTCAACAACGTTATCCCGAGAAGATAACACTTTTATCCCCAGCAGTGTTGAAAAAAAAAAATTGAATTTGAATGAGGGGAAGAAAGGAGACTTCCCCAGTAGTATTATCCCCAGCAATCAGGCATCCACCTGGAAAACAAGGAAGAGCAGTTGGAGTATTAGCAATCAGGCGTCCACCTGGAGAACAAGGAAGAGCAGTTGAAGTATCAGCAATCAGGAGCCCACCTGGAGAATAAGGGAATACAATGGAAGTATCAGCAATCAGGAGCCCACCTGGAGAATAAGGGAATACAATTCAAATTTTAAGTAATCAGGAGCCCCCCTGAAGAACAGAATGGTGATTTGTTGGTTGAAGTTGGGAGCCCGCCCATATAACAGAGGAATACATTCAGTCTTGTCATTTTTATTTTATTTTTTTAAAAAAAAAAACGAAAAAAAGAAAAAGGGGGAAGTAGTTTGCAGAGGAATGAAACATCATACTCAAAAGGAAGTAATTTTGGAAGGAGTAAGATAACATATTTACTCAGCAGAGTTATCCACAGCAGTGTTATCCCTAGTGGATCATCGAGATGTAGAAGCATCCTCGACCAAGTTTCAAGAGGGTCGGACAACACAGAGTGGGTAAGGAAGAAAATGAAAAGTCATCCCCATCAAAATAATCCCCAGCAGTTTCGAGGAAAGACAACACAGGTAAGTAAATAATTCAGGAAGAAGGAAATAGTTCACGCATAGGAGACGCACTTCCTAAGTGAATATTTCATTAATAGGAGACGCATTTCCTCCTAAGTTTAGTTTTACCCATAGGAGAGGCATTTCCTCCTAAGATTAGTTTCACCCATAGGAGATGCATTTCCTCCTACGTTTACTTTTACCCATAGGAGAGGCATTTCCTCCTAAGTTTAGTTTTACCTATAAGAGACACATTTCCTCCTAAGTTTACTTTGACTCATAGGAGAGGCATTTCCTCCTAAGTTTAGTTTTACCCATAGGAGATGCATTTCCTCCTTAGTTTAGTTTTACCCATAGGAGAGGCATTTCCTCCTAAGTTTAGTTTCACCCATAGGAGAGGCATTTCCTCCTAAGTTTAGTTTTACCTATAGGAGACACATTTCCTCCTAAGTTTACTTTGACTCATAGGAGAGGCATTTCCTCCTAAGTTTAGTTTTACCCATAGGAGACGCATTTCCTCTTAAGTTTACTTTGACGCCTGAAGAGAGGAAAGGCGTTTTTAAAAGTTGTTGAAATCTTGCCAACCTAAAGAAAGGAATGGCGATGTATTGGTTGAAGTCAGGAGCCCGCCTGAAGAAAGGAATGGCGATTATTTTCAAAGTTGTTGTTGAAGTCAGGAGCCCGCCTGAAGAGAGGAAAGGCATTTTAAAAAGTTGTTGAAATCTTGCCAACCTAAAGAAAGGAATGGCGATGTATTGGTTGAAGTCAGAAGCCCGCCTGAAGAGAGGAATGGCGATTATTTCCAAAGTTGTTGTTGAAGTCAGGAGCCCGCCTGAAGAGAGGAAAGACGTTTTTAAAAGTTGTTGAAATCTTGCCAACCTAAAGAAAGGAATGGCGATGTATTGGTTGAAGTCAGGAGCCCGCCTGAAGAGAGGAATGGCGATTTATTCTCAAAGTTGTTGTTGAAGTCAGGAGCCCGCCTGAAGAGAGGAAAGGCGTTTATTTTAAAAGTTGTGTTGTTGAAGTCAGGAGCCCGCCTGAAGAGAGGAATGACGCTTATTTTTAAAAGTTGTTGTTGATGTGGGGAGCCCGCCCAGATAACAGAGGCATACATTTCAGTCTTTACATTTCAGTTGTTGAAGTTGGGAGCCCGCCCATAGAACAGAGGCATACATTCAGTCTTTAATTTCAAGTATTGAAGTTGGGAGCCCGCCCAGATAACAGAGGCATACATTTCAGTCGTTACATTTCAATCATTGAAGTTGGGAGCCCGCCCATATAACAGAGGCATACATTTCAGTCGTTACATTTCAGTTGTTGAAGTTGGGAGCCCGCCCATATAACAGAGGCATACATTTCAGTAATTCATTTCAAGTGTTGAAGTTGGGAGCCCACCCATAGAACAAAGGCATATATTTCAGTCTTTTCATTTCAGTGTTGAAGTTGGGAGCCCGCCCATAGAACAGAGGCATACATTTCAGTCTTTAATTTTCAAGTGTTGAAGTTGGGAGCCCGCCCATATAACAGAGGAATACATTCAGTCTTTAATTTCAAGTATTGAAGTTGGGAGCCCGCCCATATAACAGAGGCACACATTTCAAGATCAAGTCAGAGGACAATAAAACAGAGGGTTACAATAGGAATCCCCAGCAGGAAACAACAAAATTCCCCGGCACCGGGAAACAGAAGGTTGCAACAAGAGGTCACAGTACAAACTCAAGTACATGTGTCAAAAGAAGAAAAACACCGGAAGAAATGCAAGCAGACAAGGAAGCAAGGCAACAAAAACAAATTGTACTCTAGCCTAGCTTCTTGTTTTCTTTTAAGCATGGTGTAACAAGGAGATCGGTAAGCAGTGGTAATAACATGCAAAAACAGTAACAATGCAGTCCCACGGTAGTCCCAGCTACCAAAATTTCCCGAACTACATTGACCTGATTCCTGTTTAGCCCAGGATATGTAGGAAACCTTTGAAGAAAAGGTTCGGTCAAATCTTTTTCAAAAAAATGCTTCAACGGAGTACTCGGATGGGCAAAAATATGTAAGCACGTGATTTTTGCCCTATATGAGAATTACTCCCAAAAAATTCAAAAATAAAATAATTTTTTCTTGGTGTGCCATTTTTGTGATATTTTGAATAATTATTTGTATTTGTTTGTGCATGTTTATTTGCTAAATTAATAAAAAATACAAAAATATGTCGCATTTTGCATGTAGGATTTAATTCTACAATTGTTAGTAATTAAATTTGTTTTACAAAAAAATAAAAATTACAAAAATAGGCATCGTTTGCATTTTTAGCATTTAATGTCCAAATATACAATTTTATGCTTAATTATTACTTAATTGTGCGTTAATTGTTATTGGGAGTTAATTTGCGCTTTTATAACATAATTTAGTTCTTAATAATAGTTTAAGTATTTTTATAATTTAGTTTTAGAAAAATAAAAGAAGAAAAAAGAAAACAAAAATATAAAAAAAGTCGGAATTGGGCCTCTTCTTCGATTTCAAGCCACAGGCCCGAAAAATGGTCCAATCTTCCCTTCCATTTCGAACTGGGTCGACCCAGTCCATAACCCAAAAGACCCAAACCCCTTTGTCTTACATTTTACAAAACAAAAAACAAAACAAAAAGAAGACAAAATCCCTAAAAGACCTAAACCATCCGCCCCCTCCTATCTTCTTCTTCTTCTGTCTCAAGCCTCCTCAAGCACACATCAATGGCTGCCCCTCCATCCTCCTCACCCTCACTGCACACACACAGTGCACGCAACAGCCATTCATGGCTGCTACGACCCCGTTGCCTCCGTCTCCTTCAAACCAAGCGATGACCCCTTCGCCGAACACCTTCTTTATTTCTTCTTCTTCGTCCAACATCCATCGACTCCTCCACCTCGCTCCAGCTGCTACTGTCCGTCGACAACCCCAGTCACGCCGGAAAAACCCTCGACCAAGGAAGGAGGAACCCCATCGTTGCGGCTTCCCTTCCTCCTCCCAGCTGCCGCGACGCTGCTTCTTCCTCCTTCAGAGCACATCGAGCTGCTGCCATGGTCGACCAGCTGCTCCTGTGCTGCCCGTGTCCAGCTGCGACGAGCAGCCATGGCTGCTCCGAATGGATGTTGCCGCTGCTCCTCCTTCCTCCGCCGCTGCTTCTACTTCTTCTTCGTCTTCGTCGTCCTTCGTTCGAGCTTTGGTCGAGGCTCGGACAGATTTGTTTACAATCAAAGTTCGTCATTGATTCATCTCCGGTTAGTTGTTTTTGAGTTTTATTTTTGTCCATATTTTTGTTTGATATTTTCCGGATCCAAAATCGTTAAAGAATTCAATTCTTGTTTTGTTCGTTGTTCATCGTTGAAATTATTTTTCTAGTTTGTTCATGTTCATGTGCTTTGTTAAAATTAATTTTCAGATTTCAAAATAGAAGTTTAATTAGTTGTTTTCATATTCATTTCATGTTTGTATTATTGTTTAAGTGAATATTTGTTAGTTTGTTGTTTGTTAGATTCAAATTGAAATTTAATTAACTATTTCTTCAATTTGTTTCATGTGTTTATGTATTGTTAGAAATTGTTAGTATTGTTAAGTTCAAGTTTAAGTTCATAATTGTTTCTTCGTCGATCTTGTTATTTGTTTAAAGAATTTAGTTGTGTTAAAGGAATATATTGATTTAATCGTTTAATCCGTCATGTTTGTTGTGTTAAAATAGATTCATTCATGTTCATGTTTGGATGATCTTGAATCCGAATTTTGTATAGTTTGATTTCTTGTTTACCATTTATGATTATTTCTTGAATTGTTCTCATAATCTTGTTTAAAGTTTAATATAAGAATTGTTTGTTGTAATGTTGTTAGAGTTGATTTTAAGTTCAATATTATTGAATTTAGGAATCTAAATATACTTGTTTGATTGTTGTTGTTGTTTAAATCCGAAAAATAGGTTTGTTGTTGCTAAAAATATTGTTCAATCAAATTTTAGTTGTTCTTGGTTGTTCAATTTGTGTTCATGTGATTTGTTGTTGAAATGTTGTTAAAATCATGTTCATGTGATATTGTTGTTATGATGTTCATCCGTGTTCATATTGTTGTTTGAACATTGTTAGAAATTGATCATATTGTCTATATTTTGGTTAAGTTTGATTAATTGATGTGTTATAGCTGATGGGTAGTTTGGTAAATTTGTAATACGTTCAGGGGTAGTTTGGTAATTTCAGTAAGGTCGGAAGGGGTAGTTTAGGAATTGTACATTTTGTAATTGTTTATTTGAAGCATGGGGGACAAAATGAAATGGGGTGGGTTGTGATATGATTATTTAATATAAAGGGGGGACAAGATTTAATTTAAAGGGGAATCTTGCATTATTTTATGTTAGGCATGGGGGACAAAATGAAATGGGGTGGTGTGATATGTTTATTTAATGTAATGGGGATGAGTGGGAAGATAATGGGTTGGGTAGAGAAAAAGTATTGATTTTAATTAATTGAAAGGTTTATGGGATGTGTTATATATGTGAAGTCTTGAAATCAAACACAGAGAAAAAGAAAAATATACAGATACGAGAGAGAGAAACAAATCTGAAAATAAGAGAGAGAAAAGGGCTGAACATTTAAGAGATAGAAAATTCCGAAAAATATTTAAGCTTTCAAATAAAAAAAAACTAAAAAAATATTCTGCTTTCTTTTGTTGTTTGAAATCAGAATTAATTGTTGTTTCATCAAAGCTGGAAGTTTTTTTTTGTTTTTTTGGGATTACTACTCCACCGGTCCGTTACTGGGTTGTTACTGTTGCTGGGCTATTGTTGCTGTGTTGTACTGATTTTACTGCTGCTGCTGATTCTCATATTCATTTTCTTTTGCTTCCAATATCAGGTACACAACTGAAAAGCTGGTTATTGTAATCCGAAATATGAAGCATGAATACATATGAAGAATGAAAATTTGAAGTTTTAATTTCGTTTTTTTTCTTTGTTTCTTTTGGTGATTGTATTTAAGCTATTTCATGAATTACTAAATAATAGCTGGAATAAGAAAATAATATCATAAGTTAGTCTGTAATAAATCAGTTCGGCAAAACAGGTTAATTCACTAGCTATGAAGACTTCAAGATTGTAGGTTGATCATGAACAAGTAGCTAAATTTAGTTAAAACATGAATTTAAATTAAACATCGTAAATTAGGCATTAAGGCATGACTTGAGCTTAAGCAAGATTAGAAGAACGTTTAAGTCTAATAAACTTTCTAATAAGCTTTAGTAATTATGGTTAAATCTAGTTTCAAATGATTGTGAATAATTAATCTCAATAATATTTTTTTAAAAAAAATAACAATGCTGAGTTTTAATCTAGCTATATTTGTTTATTTTGAATATTAGTTGTTGAATTTTTATTTTTTATAATTTCGAAATTAAGAGTAAAATTCTTTTTTTTATCAATATTTGTATTAACCAAGCAATTAGCATGTCATGTTTTCTTAAAATAATAAAAGCTAGTAATTAATTAGGATTTTTCTTTCTTTATTTTAGAGACTAATTTTTATAGAAAAAATGTAGTCGCTTTAAGATTTGTCCATTTAAAATAAATGAGATGAGCCTCGCTTAATGAAATGTATAGATTTCGGGGCCCTCAATAAATGTACAGTTAATTGCTTAGAATTAGGGAGGAGCCGTTTTAGCAAATTTCACGGCCCTACCCAAAATAATGACACGCTAGTCGCTCTAGGCGCGTATTTAATAATGTTATTTCCTTAAATACGGGTGTGCATTTATGTAACCCAAATCTAAATCTCAACGGAGTCGAAATGTGTCGATAACCACGGGTGCAATTGATTGCGACGTGATTTGAAATACGTTTTCACAATGTTGCAATTTTTCGTAAAATAATAACAATAAATAAAAAGAATAATAAAAGCGGCTAAGGGATAAAATTTGCACATAAGTTTATAATACGTATTATATTAGATAATCAAGCCGAATATAACAGTTAAGCGACCGTGCTAGAACCACGGAACTCGGGAATGCCTAACACCTTCTCCCGGGTTAACAGAATTCCTTATCCGGATTTCTGGTGCGCAGACTGTAATACAGAGTCATTCTTTTCCTCGATTCGGGATTAAAATAGGTGACTTGGGACACCCTAAATCTCCCAAGTGGCGACTCTGAAATAAAGAAATAAATCCCGTTTCGACTGTCCTTTAATTGGAAAAAACTCCTGTACCCCCGCGAGGGCGGAAAAAGGAGGTGTGACAATTGGGTTGGGTAATTACTCTAATAGTTAAATTATGAACTTTTGAGCAAATACTGATTAGTTTGTACAACCTTTGGCTAGTTTCAGATTGCGGTACCGACTTAAGGCTTTTAGTGTGATTTTTGGACCGGAAAGTGGACTTGAAAACGAGGTAAGTCTCTTGCCTAACCTTGTAAGATAGAATTAACCCTATAGGTGTTTAAATTGTTATTTGCTACTAACTGTGGGTGCTACATACGCGCAAAGTAATGAGAGTTCGTACGTAGCTAAAATTTATGTTATGTACGGATAGACATAGGACATTATTATGCAATTACTTGCACTATTTGAACTCAACTTGCTAGTTTAATTGCTTGTATTAATAAATAAAATTTTGTTAAATATTATGTTAAACCGAGCGTCATTACTTAGTGATTTGACGGAATGTTTAATCATTGATAGAAATTTATATTCTCATATGAGCTTACCTTGGAGTTGTAAAAATTTATTCGTAGTCCGAAGAGTTTCCCTTTTCTTGTGGATCGAGCCGAATGCCTCAAAAATATTTATATATAAAGTGATGCATCCATGGATCGGGACGTACGACCTCGATAGTGTATGTATATTGTTATAGATCGAGCCGTATGACCTTGACATAACTCATGCGTGTTGTCTCTAGGAGTTCGATTATAGTCAATATATCCTTCATAACTTGAGAAATTGTAATTACGTATTGGCCCCTTTATTGGTTGAGACTAGCATGTGTTATTTGGGGACTTTTAATTGTTATTTTGCTAAAGAATCGCTTAATTATTGCCTCTTATTCCATTATCGTCGTTGTATTTCATGTCTATTTATAGTTCTTGCACTTTATATATGCTCACCACTAGTAAGTGTCAATGCCGACCCCTCTTCACTACTTCTTCAAGGTTAGACTAGATACTTACTGGGTACACATTGTTTACGTACTCACGCTACACCTCTACACAAATTATGCAGGTTCTGAGGTAGGTACACTGGTGTTCGTCCAGGCATGCTTCCGCATTACCGGAGGCCTAGTGGTGAGCTTCTTCTCATATTCCGTTCTGCAGCGCCCAAAGCCTTCTCTTGTTATGTTTATCATTTATGTCTATTCTATTTCAGACAGTAGTTTTTAGGGAGTTTTGTATATACTAGTAGATGCTCGTGCACTTGTGACACTAGGTTTTAGAAAATTCTAGTAGATACTCATAGTTTTTGATTATTAAATTCACTACTTTACTATATTTAGTTTATGCTTTACATTACTACGATCACCTACTATTTGTTTCTTTATTAAATAAAAATCAATGAATTTGTAAACATTAAAATGAGCAATTAAATGGATAATTCATCATTGGCTTGCCTAGCGGGTTCGTTGGGCGCCATTATGGCCTATAGTGGGAATTGGGTCGTGACAGCTTGGTATCTGAGCACTAGGTTGACATAGGTTTCACAAGTCATGAACGGGCCTAATAGAGTCTTACGGATCGGTTCTGAGACGTCCGTACTTATCTTCGAGAGGCTATAGGGTGTTAGAAAACTTCTCTTTCTTCATCTCCTATCCTACAATTGATGTTGTGCTAAGTATCTTTCTTTTATTCTTTCACGTATAGTGAGAACGCGCACAACAAATGTAACCGATGGTGGAGGAGCTTCTTCCTCTATTGCTAGAGGCCGAGACAATTCCCTCTTTCACCATGATTTGATTTTCAATGCCCTTCCTATCCTTGATCTCTAAATCAAATTTTGGAGCAACAACACCCACCGCATCAGATGCGGCTTGGACTTCTTTTTACTCAACAAATATTTTAAAGTTGAGTGATCAGTGTGCACAATCACTTTTACTCCCCACAAGGTATGATCTAAACTTGTCAAAATCAAAAACCACAGCAAAAAACTCTTTCTCAGTAGTAGAATAGTTAACTTGGGCATCATTCAACATTTTGCTTTCATAGTAAATGAGCCTAAAAATCTTATCTTTTCTTGCCCCAGAACTGCCCCCATAGCTCCATCATTAGCATCACACATTATTTCAAATGGCTAGCTCCAATCAGGTGTCACTATAATAGGAGCACTCACAAGTTTTTACTTTATCAATTCAAATTCTCTCAAGCACTCCACAGTGAAAACAAACTTGACATCCTTCGCTAGCAATGCAGTAAACGGCTTGGTAATGCTGAAAAAGGTTTTAATGAACCTTCTATAGAAACCAACATGTCCCAAAAATCTCCTTATGCTCTTCACAGAAGTCGACAGAGGGAGTGTAGAAATCACATCAACCTTTGCTCTATCAACATCAATGCCATGTGCAGTCATGTAACGACTTGGTTGGTTGTTTTGAATAGTACAATCCCATTTCCCCATTTACTGCTCAATTTATTCTTTACATTTGTTATGTGACTTGGAAGGATATTTGGTTTGGGTCCGGTGAGGTTTTAAAATAAATTGGGACATTTAGTCTCCAAGATGAAAACTTAAGTTGAAAAGGTTGACCAGAAGTTGACTTATGTGTAAACGACACGGAAATGGAATTTTGATGATTCCAATAGCTCCATATGATGATTTCAGACTTAAGAGTGTGTCCGAATATTTATTTTGAGGCCCGTAGCTAAATTAAGCTTGAAATGGTGAAAATAAGAAATTTTAGTTTGGAAGTTTGACCGGGTAGTTGAATTTTTGATATCCAGATCTGAATCCAATTCTGAAATTTTCATAACTCCGTTATGTCAGTTATGACTTGTGTGCAAAATATGAGGTCAATCGGACTTGATTTGATAGGTTTCAACATCGAATGTAGAAGTTGGAATTTGTTAGTTTTTATTAAGCTTGAATTGGGGTATTATTCGTGTTTTTAGTACTGTTCGATGTGATTTGAGGCCTCGACTAAGTTTGTATTATGTTTAAGGACTTGTTGATATATTTGGTTGAGGTCCCGAGGGCCTCGGGTGAGTTTCGGATGGTTAAATGGATCAAATTGGGACTTAAACCAAAGCTGGAGCTTCTGTCTTTTGGTGCAATTGCACCTGCTGAATTTGGCTCACAGGTGAGAACTCGCAGAAGTGAAACGAGCATCGCAGAAACGGACAGGCATGAGAGGGACGGTGGCCTCAGGTGCGAAGAATTTCCTACACCTACGTGATTGCAGAAGCGAGTGAAGAAGCCGCAGAAGCGGAAAGGACCACAGAAGCGTAACACTGGCCGCACCTGCGGTTGCGCAGAACCGGAGCCAATGTCCACAAATGTGAGGGTCATCTGGGCTATGCACTTTGCAAATGCAAAATTTTTCTCGCAGAAGCGAAAGCGCAGATGCGGCCAACTTGGTTGCAGAAGTGAAAAACACTGACCTTTGTTCAAAAACAGAATGGTCCGAGACTTTTGTCATTTTGGACATTTTTAACACGGTTTTATCCAATTTTCAGAGAGAATTCATGGGAAAACTTGAGGTAAGTCACTTGTGATCATTTCTACTCCATAATATTGAATTATCATCGAATAATCCGATTAGATTACATGTTTTTGAAGTGTAAATCAGAGGTTTAGACCTAGGGATTTGAAAATAAGATTTGAGGATTTGGAGGTTGAGTTGATGTCAGAATTAAGTAAAATTGGTATGGTTGGACTCGTGGTTGAATGGGCTTTCATATTTTGTAACTTTTGTCGGGTGTGGGCCCCATGGGCGATTTTTGAGTTACATTTCATATTTTGTGGAAAAATTAGTATTTTCATATGGAATTGATTCCTATAAATTGCATTGATTGAATCAAATTAATTATGAATAGATTCGAGGTGTTCAGAGGCCGATTTGCGAGGCAAGGGCATAACGGAGTAAAAGGATTATGTGGTTTGAGGTAAGTAACATTTCTAAACCTGGTTCTGAGGGTATAAATCCCCGAATTTGTGTTATATCAATTATTGGAGGTGACGCACATGCCAGATGACGAGTGTGTGGACGTGCACCATAGAAATTGTGACTTAAATAAGTTCCAAGGAGTCGTATAATTAAAAAGAACATGTCATTATCCATATATCCTCCTTGTGTTAGAGAAATTGATCTAAGACACATATTAAAGATCATGTTTAAACTACGTGCCGACAATATCTGGGACCCACATAGGTTGAATCACTATTGAATTATCTATTTAACTGATTGTGTACCTAGTTACATCTATCATTGCATATCATATCTCAGTCTGTATTGCCACTCATTGATACATCATATCATTATGTCGGGTCGATTTTCATATCATTGTGAGCCCGAGAGACTAGAGATTTTGAGAGATATTGATGGGATCGGACTGCACACTGCAACATGTTTTATTTATTTATGCCTGGATATGGCTATTATAGCGCTTGGGCTGAATGAGCCCCCGGAGTCTGTACCCCACACAGCGAGCGCAAGGGATGGATCTTCTCTGGGCATGGATCTTGCCCGAAGCATTTTATATTGAGGGATGGATCTTCCCTGGGCATGAATCTTGCCTGAAGCATTTTATATTGAGGGATGGATCTTCCCTGGACATGGATTTTTTCCGAATCGTTTATAATTGGGGATGGATCTTCCCCTGGGATGGATTGGCCCTACATAGTACTAAGTGACTGACTGTCAGTTAATGTATAAATATATGGGATGGATCTTCCCTGGGATGGATTGGCCATATACAGGACTGAGTGATTGAGTATTCCGAGGGTGTGAGTGCACAAGATTTCCACTGAGGTGCATCACATCCAGCATGTACATTGACATGTAGATATAGAGATATCATATTCCTCATATCATTCAGGATTGACGTATTTTACTTGTACTGAGTTAAACTTGAAAGCATGCCTACTTTTTTGTACTGTTATTTTATATTGAACTGTACCTGTTGATCTCGACACTAGTTTCATCCCAGAGGTTAGTCTTGTTGCTTATTGAGTTGGTTGTACTCATACTACACCCTGCACCTCGTGTGCAAATCCAGGTACTCCTAGATACGATGGCTGCTAAATTTTAGAGATCTATCTGTTGGAGATTATCAAGGTAGCTGCTTGGCGTCCGCAGACCTTGACTCTCTTTCCATTTAGTTATCTGCAATGTTTTATATTTCCAGATAGTATTTTTATCAGTAAGGTTATGTTATCATTTAGATGCTCATATTCTTAGTGACACCGGATTTTGGGAGTGTATTTGTATCAGTATTTGTGAGACTTTCTACTTAATCTAAGTATTTTGTTTTCAAACATAAAAGATTATTGCAATTTATTGAGGTTATCGGCTTGCCTAGTATCGAGATAGGTGCCATCACGGCATGTGAGATTTTGGGTCGTGACAAGTCACTTTGTGTCCTAGAACAATTCCCTCTTTCACCATGAAATCACACTTCTCCCAGTTAAGAACCAGGTGAGTGTCTTCCTTCACAACATATGGCCCATCCCATTTTGAGGTAAACTTGTCGCCCATGCATTTGTTAAGGATTATGGGTCTTCGAACAGCTAGGACCAAGTCTCCCACTTGGAATGACCATGGCCACACTTTTTTGTTGAAGGCTCTAGCTAATCGAGCTTGATAACACTCCAATTTTTGTGGCGCTTCCAATCTTTTCTCATCCAATGCCTCTAACTCTGCTCGGAAAAGTTGAGCATTCTTTCGGACGTGATTCATTCTTGAATTGCGATCCACAATGATGGAATTTGTTGTTCCAGTGGAAGGACTGCTTTTACACTATTCACCAAAGAGTAAAGTGTTGCTTGTGTAGCAGTTCTGAAGGCTGTCCGGTATGCCCACAAAACTTCATCAATTTTCTCATGCCATTCTCTCTTGTTCTTTGCAACAACTTTCTTCAAAATATACCAAGTGTCTTGTTAAAAGCTTCAGCAAGGCCATTGGCGGGTGCATTATACATTGAAGACTTATGTTGCTTGAAGCCGAACTTCTCACATAGACTCCTTACGAGCTTGTTGTCAAATGGCGTTCCATTATCAATGATTATGTATCTTGGTATGCCGTAGCTAAAAATTATATTCTACTTGATAAAATCGGCATTAGTTTCCCTTTTTACTTCCTTTAGTGGAACAACTTCAGCCCATCTAGAGAAGTAGTCTATGGCAAGCAATATGTATATATGTCCATTTGATGACTTTGGAAGCGGTCTAACAATTGCAAGTCCCCATGCATCAAAAGTCCATAAAGCTACAGTTGGATGAAGAGGCTCCAGAGGTTGGTGGATATAGTAGGTATGGAATTGACACACTTGACATCTTTTGGCATGTTCCATGCAATCCTTCACCATTGTCGGCCAGTAGTAGCCCATCCTCTTGATGCGAAAATGGAGCTTATGACTAGATTGGTGTGGTCCACATGAGCTAGAATGTGATTCCTCCATCACTTGGAGAGCTTCTTCTTTGTCAAGACATCGCAAGAATAGTCCTTCAAAAAGAGTGGCAAAACAATGTCCCCTTATAGAAGATGAATCGTGGAACCCTTCGCTTGATGTCTGTTCTTTGTCGTACATTCTCAGGTAACTTTCCATGTTCAAGGTACTCTATCAATAGCTGCCTCCAATCTTCTTCTTCAATCACTTGAATAGATGTATGATGACTTTCATTGATTTGAAGATTAAGAAGTCTAGGAATGACACATCGATGAGACACATGTACCTTTGTTGACTCATTCTCTCCAAGTGCCATTGTCGTGGCCAAGTTAGCCAAAATGTCAGCCATGTGATTTTCTTCTCTTGGGATGTGGTTTAAGAATAGTTGGTCGAATTTTTTGAGTAAACAAGAAGCATATTAGTGGTACGGCAAAAGATCTTCCTTCTTCATATCGTAACTCCCCAAAAGTTGGTTGATGATCAGCTTAGTCACCGTAGACTCCAACTGTAGAATCTTCATGTCTAATGTCATTTCAAGACTGATAATCAAAGCTTGGTACTCTGCAACATTGTTAGAGCATGTTTCACCTAAAACAAAGGAGAATAACAAGACTTGTCTTTCCGGAGAGATCAACACCACACCTACCCCTGCACCGTGACGACGTGCGGATCCATCAAAGAACATTGTCCATGGTGGCAATTCTTCAATGAACAAAAAATCTTTATTTGAAAACACATCAGAAAGCTTCCATTCTACCAGAAGAGGGTGATCAACTAGAAAATCAGTGAGTGCTTGTCCTTTACAGCCTTTGAGGTATGTATGTGATCTCATATTGGTTAAACGGTATGGACCATCCTGCTAGGCATCCAGAAAAAATAGGTCAACTCATCACAAACTTCACGAGATTTTCTTGAGAGATGAGTTTGATGGTGTGTGCTTCAAAATAATGCCTTAGTTTCTTTATTGCATAAAATAACACTAAGCAAATTTTCTTGACATGCGTGTAGTTCAACTCAGCTCCTATCAGATTTCAACCAAGGTAGTACAAAGTTTGTTCCTTCCCTTCATCATTCTCTTGAGCAAGTAGTGCCCCAAGTAAGCGTTCTTGTGCCGCAATATAGATTATCAAAGGCTTCCAAGGCATTGGTACCCCTAACATAGGTGGATTCAACAAGTACCTTTTGATGCTTTCAAAAGATATTTGACATGATTTATCCTAGTGAAAAGGAAAATCTTTCCTCAATAGATGATTGAAGGGATGACACCATCCGGCCAGGTTAGAGATGAACCTCTAGATGAATGCTAAGTTTCCTTAAAGACTGCGAAGCTCCCTCAAGTTCTTCGGCTCACACATTTTTTGAATGGCATCAATCTTTGTGGGGTCAACTTCAATTCCACGATGATGCACAATGAAGACAAGAAACTTTCCTGAGGTAACTACAAATGCATATTTAAGTGGATTCATTTTCAGGTCGAATTTTCTTAACCTTTCAAAAACAATCTGAAGGCCTTCAACGCATATGCTTTGTCCTCACCACTAAGTCATCTATGTAGCATTCAAATCTCCTACGAAGCATGCCATCAAAGATGTTTTTTATTACGCGTTGGTAGGTGGAACCAATATTTTTTAGACCTACGGGCATCTCTTTGTAGCAGTATATCCCTTTTGGAGTTCGAAAAGCGGTACACTCTTCATTTTTTGGAGACATTCTGATTTGATTGTATCTAGAGGATCCATACATGAATGACATAGCTTCATGCCCTATTGTAGTATCAACTATGAGTTCAATAATTGGTAGCAAAGAGTCATATTTTGGACATGCCTTGTTCAGGTCATGAAAGTCAACACAAACACGTATTTAACCAATCTTCTTCTTGATAGGTACAATATTCAAGATCGATGATAGGTATTTCACCTTTAGGATAAATCCCACCTCGATGAGCATGTTGACTTCAACTTTAATTTGTGGTACTAACTTGGGTTGAAACATGTGTTGTGACTACTTCATATGGCGTGCTCTACTCTTGATTCCCAAATGATCAATGACTACCTTAGGACTAAGGCCAGACATTTCTTTATATGACCAAGGGAAGACATCTTTGTACTTAGTTAACAACTTGAAGTATTCCTTCTCCTCTTGAGGCGTAAGAAGCGCACTAATGAAGGTTGGGCGTGGATCTTCCAGAGTGCCTAAATTGAGTTCCTTAAGATCATCTACAGTTGATTGCCTGCCATCTTCTAGTTGAGGGGAAGCCTCATGGAATTCATCATTAACGTCAAGGAATGGTCTATCTTCCACTGTTATGTGATGGGATGTTTCCATGAAGTCTAACGTTTTTCTTTGACTTCCTTAGCTGGTCGGTATGGCTCCTTCCTCTTTCTTTGTTTCTCTATGAGGCTAGAAAGTGTAAACAATGGTACTCCTTTTCACCTTTAGCAGACCATTTGTCGATATTGATAACATGGACTTCCTCTTTATATGTGATGAAAGCACTACAAATTTCCTTATCAGCAACAACATCACAGTGACATTGCTCCTCATGTTTTGACAACATATTTCTAGATGGTGACTTCTTCGTAGTTCCCAAGCAACAAAAGTCGGAGGTCTTTGAGATAAAGGCCACTCCCTTTAGATGTTTGGGAGATACACATTCACTTTTGTGACCTTGACTTTTAAACACTGAGGCACAAGGTGTTGAGACTCTAATGCGATCAAATACTGAAGCCCGTTATTTTATTTTCTTGTCTTTAACTTCCTTTGTCTCCTCTGCCGAAGTGTGTTGGGATGAAGATATCTCTTTTTTCTCTTTGATGAAAGTCAAATAGGCTCTGCCAAACTAAATACTAACCCAAACTTAGGAGTGGCGATGTAGTGCCCTTGCTTTCTCATCCTCATTTAGGACTCAGTAAGACTATGTATCTTTTCACCAATGACTTCATCTTTGAGTTCTCCATTATTGATGGATTTGAGAAGTCGTAACCATACTTTTCAAGTAGTATGAATGCCTTAGGATCAAAGTGCCTTTTTATTCCTTAGGATCAAAGTGCTTTTTTATTTTATCACCGTGGAGGTTGCCTTTAGTAGACTCACAAGTCACGGATGACATTTGTGCAACTGGGGCAGTCATATGCTCATTCAAATGTTGGATAGCTTTGTGACATATTTTCTTATTTGGAGTACATTCATGTAACAAAGGTTGCCCTTTATTTTGAAGCTCACGCGAAATATAGCGAAAACCTAGATGCCCCTTAGCAGTCTTTGTCAGTATGTCACCTTCAGACGATGATAGCTTAATGGACACTTCTTCAGTTCTCTTTTTAGGCAGCTTGGCGGTAGTCCATTAAGCTTCATTTTCTTATTATAACTTGACATTATCTTCCTCGATTGATGATGGTCTCTTCACACTCGGTTCATAAGAATCTAGGTAGAATTTTGCATCTGCAAAGTATGACTCCGTCTTAGTGAAAAAATTGATGTTTTCATCAATTTTGACTATCTTTCCATCCTTTCTGTACTTTAGACATTGATGCAAAGTATAAAATACCACTCCATTCTCATGAATTCAAGGATGTCAACAAGTTGTATGATGTTTTACCATCTATGATGTGAATCAAGGTGTTTGACTTCATCTCACCAATGGATAATCCTATGCGGATCATGCCTATGGCTCGTTGTGCTCCTTGGTTGAAACCTTGGATTGTTAGGTTACTTTTGGATAGATCATCGATATACATCCCAAGATTTTTTAGCACCATCTTAGGCATGATTTTGATAGCCAAACCATCATCAAGTAGTATACGATTGAGATGTTGTTCCCGAATGGCCCTTACAACAAAAAAAGGTCTGTTATATGGCTTAGACCTCAATAGCAAGTCATCATTTTTGAAGGAACTTGTTGCACAACATGTGACAACATTTCCGTTATCACGATGTTCTTCTATTTTCATTAGAGCAAGATCATCGTTGATTTCCTTTGTTTCATCAGTACTAGAAACTACATGAGTTGCACCTACGTGACCTCCATGAATGAATTTTCCAGGAAAGAATTCATGCAAAGTGATGGGCTTTCAGAACTTCAGCAATAAGTCACCGTTAATCTTCATGCTAATAGAAGATTTGATAATACTTGGTGGTTGTAGCGTAGCCATGTTGCTCATCATCGCTCTTGGCTTAGGAATTCGTAGCCTCAAAACTGCTTGATACTTTCGCTTCTTGCGAGTGACTAGAGTCCACCCCTCGTTGTCATTGTCTTTGGAGTGAATGTCTAGCTCGAGTGAACCTTCAAGAGTTTCCCTTGGAATATCAACTTCAACAGGCTCAAAACTTCCAAGTTGTAAGAAGGCATTGGACATGTTCTGCAACCTTGAACGTTTCTTTTCCTTGGGCGCTACACTGGCATGTTTGCTTCTACTGTTTCACCCATATCTATGATGAATTTTCCTTTACTTACAAGAGCCATGATTTTCTCCTTTAAGACGAAGCATTTCTATATAGGGTAGCTAATGACGCGATGAAAATTGTAGTATTTTGGATTGCCAACTTTACCAATTTCCTTAGACCTTTTTGATTCAGGGATATCAATGACTTTCTTGGCCAGCAATTCATCAAGGATTGTGTGTACGTCTGAATTTGGGAATCTATGGATTTCCAAGATCAATCCTTGTTAATATAAGTGTTTAGGAGTAGTAATCAACTCAAAATACTCCAAAAACCTTACCTTGGATCATAGGAGGGAAGTATGGGATGGATTCCCCTTGATAGAGCAATCCTTAGCTTAAAAAATGACTTAGAGACTCTCCATACCCGGTCTTGGGGTATTTAGAGA
This sequence comes from Nicotiana sylvestris, assembly GCF_000393655.2. Lineage (NCBI taxonomy): Eukaryota > Viridiplantae > Streptophyta > Magnoliopsida > Solanales > Solanaceae > Nicotiana > Nicotiana sylvestris. The sequence goes on from NC_091058.1 coordinate 137,881,538, forward strand.
TCTGCTACTATCATGCCCACGCTAATGGCCGCTAAGGCCTCGCTCAAAGGTAGAATACTTCCCAATATGCGCGGCCGCGCTTCCGCCGCGCACCTGGGCGCGCATATGACACATTCCCAGTAAAATGGTCATAACATTCTGTATACACCTCCAAATGATGAACGGTTTGATTTATCGGAAACTAGACCCAAAGAGATTTAATTTGATAGGTTTTGCATCACACAACTCCTTATATAACTGGAGATATGATTGTCCAAAGTGAGGTTTTGTGCGTACTCATTCACAACTTTAGTCCATTATGATATTTTCCAACTTGGCTTAGACTTAGGCCTCTCCTTAGACCCCAAATCACTTATAATATGACTTATACGCTTATTAACATATCCAATTGATATCCATTATATCATGAATCTGCACTTGCACACAAAATAAAATAATTAGCCTACCTTGGCTCCACGAAATCTTAAATTACTTTGAAAAGTTTTCTAGGGCTTTACAATTAGATACGACCAGTAAGGTCAAAACACCATTCCTTCGTCCTTTAGAATCAAACTTGCAGATTCGTCTCCTTTGTCCCTAGGAGATAAAGCCAGTGAGCCAGTTTCCATTCTAGTCGTTTGAATTCAAAATTCTCAATTCAAAACCCTAGACCTAATTTACGAACTTTTATTTCATCTGGTTTCCCCACTCGCTCTGCCCAAATCGGAGCATGCATGTGCGTTCTAAAGCTTCATCATGAATAATTTGTACCCAGAGGTCAAATGTAGTGACCTATGGTTTTTTAGGTTTTTTCCGATGGGGTTTCCTTCAACGTTCAATTGCTCTCCACTCAGTAAAGACTATCACTAATTCCCCTCTGTCTTTATGATTTTTCACTCGATTTGCTATCATCATCGACCTTTCGTCACTTTTCATTACTGATCTGAATCTGTAAAACCCTAAGAGCCTAATATGGTACTATAAAAAGGGTCCTTTAATACTCTCAAAAGAAAAAACCTAACACTGAAGTAAAACATCTGCACAATCCTCTAAGAGTAGTTCTGATATTTCGAAACCTAGGGTTTCTTACTGATTATTATTCTTTTGTTTCTGAGTACTGTCACGGTTTCAAGCATGCTACTTTGTGGTTTTAAGCAACTAAGAGAAACCCTCATTTGGTCTACTACCCTCAAAAAGGTCAGTGCAGTCCCAATTTCTCTCTTTAGTCATCTTATATGAACGTTATTGAATATGCTATTTATCTATATACCACGAAATCGAAGGGTCCCTTTTCTCGTCATTAAGGCATTATAGAGGATCATTTTGAAGCCTCGAGGCTGTGGCCGAGTTTTCCTCCCTCGAAGTTCGTCGATGCCTGACCTAGGGATAACATTGGCCGCAACCACGACAAATATGGGGAGTTCCCAAGGAGTGCAGCCAGGGCCGATAAAATCTGTCAGGCTAGTCTAAACCTGCACCATGACATTAGCTAGCTTTCCCATCCCTACTTCTTTGTCATTAATGTATTTTGTACTATGTTGGGATTCCCCTCCTATATAAAGGGGATCCTTGCTATTTTGTAGAACCCTGTTGCTTCACCTGCTCCACACGAAATAGACAAGAGCATCCTATTTGCTCTCTCACATATTCTCTTGATATTATTGATTTCATTTATTATATTCATATTTGTTCATCATTTATTGCCTATCATTGGCCATAAACAGCCTCCGTTAATTCTCTTATAACTGTTAGCCGTATTTCTACCCCCCTCGATAGCTCCCTACCAAGCTCCGAAATTGACCTCGAGGCCCCGAATCAACAGGTTCAAGGCCCTGATAATTGGCCCATCAGTTTGGTTATCACTTTCCTCCTTGCTTTTTATCATGCTTCTAAACTTCACACATAGCATCAATTTTTTAACAAACTAGCATAAAAATAGATCACGTATTTTTAGAGTCCCATCAACAAATTTAATTATTATTACCATTTTCACAGTAAACAACTTGGCGCCCACCGTGGGGCTAAAATAATAGTGATTATTTTTTTGCTGGTTTCATCCTATAACACAAGTTATCTTTCACGCTTTTTCTTGTCCAAGATCTTCGATTTCAGGTCGAAATGTCTAACTCGGTAAACGGAGGTGGAAACAACAATCTTGAGGACCATGTGGAAAACGATGTGGCTATTCTTGGTATTGGTGTGCCACCACAAAACCCTGGGAATGCACCAGAGCCAGTCCCCTTGGACACAATCTCACATGATGCCCAAGGGATCGATATAAGCTCTCATACCGACAGGAGCGTGTGTCAAGGAGATCCACAAGAAGCTCAGAAAACCCCAACTAGGGAATAACATGAGGTTAGCCTCTATGATATTTTTGAAATGTTGGAGGCACAATAGCTAGCTATTGCTCAGCTGCAAAATCACCAAAAAACTCCCAGCACGATAGTACTGGGGACAGCTCCCCCAGTCGAATAGGTATCGGAGAGATCGCAATAACGGGTTGATAGCCGACCCTATCATCGTAAAAATGATTGAGGACCTCACCATAAGGATCGAATCGGGCAAGAAAATGATATAAGATAACGACAAGAAGGTCGAGAGCTACAACTCCAGGGTCGACCAAATCCCGGGCGCACCTCCGGTCCTGAAAGGTGTGGATTCAAAGAAGTTCATACAAAGGCCGTTCCCCGAGGAAGCGTCCCCGAAACCCATTCCAAAGAAATTCAGAATGCTAGAACTCCCAAAATACAATGGTATCTTAGACCCCAATGAGCATGTTACTGCCTACACTTGTGCAGTGAAGGGCAACAATATACGGATGACGAGATCGAGTCCGTCTTGCTAAAGAAGTTCAGGGAAACACTCTTGAAGAAGGCTATGACGTGGTATCACAACCTAGCTCCTAACGCCATAGACTCGTTTGCCATACTAGCAGACTCCTTCATAAAAGCACATACCAGTGCCATCAAAGTAGCAGCGAGGAAGTCTG